>NW_006408592.1:773089-785660 GCF_000296735.1 Chrysochloris asiatica | reverse complement strand
GTGGCAGAGCCCTCAGAATCACTGCAACTCAATCCACGACAGACAGACGAGTGGTGGCCCAAAGTAGGCTTGTTACGATTATTAAAAAGAAACATTTGAAGTAGCTCAAAACAATAATATAATATTTTGTTTCATTATTATTATTTACTTAAAATGACAAAACTGTATTCTCTGGGGGAGAATCTGTTAATGTCTCTCTCCTAGTTTCAGGTGGTTTTGGTGGGATGTGTTGGCTTATAGATACATCATTCTGTTGTTGTTAAGTTCCATCAAGTCGGTTCTGACTCATAGTGACCCTGTATAGGGTTTTGGAGGAGTGACTGGTGAGTTTGAACCACCAACCTTGCAGTTCAAACTGACCTTACAATTCAGTGTTTATCCTACAGAGCCACACCAGGACTCCTATTGCATGCTTCTTATGTCCTCCTTCCTTTTCGTCATCTTCTGCTAGGTTATTGTTTGTTGTCGGTTCTCTATCCAGAGAACTCCCTTTAGTATTTTTTGTTAAGTTTGTCTGGATTTTACAAATTCTTTTTGCTTCTGTTTATCTCAAAATACTCTAATTTTTCCCTTCTATTGAGGGACAGTTTTACTGCGTATGTGGTTCTTTGTGGTCAATTTTGTTTTCTTTCAGAATTTTATATATGTAACCCCATTTCCTTCTTGCCTGCATGATTTCTTGAATTATCGCCTTATTAGTCTCGGGCTGTGAACCGCAAGGTCAGCAGTTCGAAACTACCAGTTGTTCTGCGGGAGAAAGATGAGGCTTTCTGCTCCCATAAAGATTTACAGCCTCAGAAACCCTGTACAGGGTCGCTATGAGTCGGAATCAACTCCACCGCACATGACAACAACAAAGTTCTCCTTAAAGGTAACTTTGCATTTTTTTCCAAGCTGCTGTCCTGATTTTTTCTTTGGCTTTGGTTTTGGAAATTTGAATATAATGTTGTTGTTATGTGCAGTGGAGTAGGTTCCAGCTCATAGCGACCCTGTATAGGGTTTCCGAGGCTGTAAATCTTTATGGGAGCAGAAAGCCTTTTCTCCCGCGGAACGGCTGGTAGTTTCCAACTGTTGACCTTGAGGTTCGCAGCCCAATTCGTAACCACTATGCTACCAGAGTTTGAATATAATAGTCAGTGATTTTGTGTTTGAGGTTCATTGAGCTTCTTGAATGCATATTTTCTTCTCTTTCATTATGTTTGGGACATTTTCTTCCATCATGATAATTTCTTCTGTGCTTTTTTTTAAAAATTTTCTCTTCGTCTTTTAGAATTCTAATCATAAACAAGTTATTTCTCTTGATGGTGTCCTACATATTATTAGACTTTTTTCGTACTGTTTCTTTTTCTGTTAGTATCAAGCAATTTTTTCAAGTTCCCTGATTCAACCTTCCATAGATTCAATTCTGCTCCTTTGCCCTTTCAATTTATTACCCATTTCTAAAATCTTAGTATTTATGTTTTGGATTTCTATTTACTGTTCTTGTAATGTTTCTATTTTTTTATTTACTTTGTCAGTTTGTTCTTATAGTGTTTTCCTAAATCCTTCTAACGTTTAGTCTGTATTTTCTTTGAGTTTGTCTGCAGATTTCTCTCTTTTTCTTAATCCATTTAAGGTACTTAAATACATTCTTTTGAATTCCTTATCAGGTAGTTCCTTTCTCAGAATGTTTTCCTTTCTCAGAATGTTTTCTGGCTCTGTCTTTTGGTCACTTGTTTGGATTGCTCTGTCTTGTTTATTCATATAAACTAAAACTGTTTGTTGGCCCTGAGACATTGTGATGTCATTATATTTGTAGTTAACTGATGATCATACACTCATGTGTTCTTAGGCACTCAACTCATGTTGTCTGGTAGATGTGAACAAGATTGAAAGTGTATGTGCAGTTCTATGTTCAGTGTTTGTGTAACACAGTTCAGGATGGATTTGGTTGGTGTTGGCAGCTATCTATTGTTGATCTGGTGGTACAGGTGTGGGTAGGGGTCCTCTTCCAGTGGGTGTATCTGCAAGAGATAGCAGTGTGGCTGGACCATATGGGCATAGTTGTTGTCTCCCATCGGGTGTGACAAGAAGAGAGAAAAACAACAGCAAAAAAAAAAAAAAGACTAATAATGAAGAAGAAGAAGAAGAGAAAGAAGAAGAAGAAGAAACAAGCAATAGCAATAAAAATAATTCCATAAAAATGGAAGAGAAAAACTAAAGAGAAAAGAAAAGAAAATCAGTAAACAAAACTAGGCAAAAATAGAATAGTAAAGAAAAAATCAAGAGAAGAGAAACAAAAAAGAAGGGGAGGAAGAAAAAGAAAAGAGAAACAGAAGAAATAGGGAAGAAGGAAAACAGAAAGAAAAGATTTTTAAAAAGGAATGAAATAAAAAGAAGAAGAAAGGAGAAAACTAGGCTGGGGACAGGACCCATAGAGTAGAAAATTGTGGGGGCAGGACATTCAGTATAGTTGGCTCCATCTGCCAGCCATGAGGCTCATGAGGTGGGAGGGAAAGGTGAGGAGGTAAGACGCCTGGTCCTAGATGGTGTTCCTGCTTGCTTAGGTGTGATCCAGAAGTAGTTCATATTGGCTCAGAAGGTGGCTGAGGTTAGGGTCTCTGTTCCTGGAAGGAACTCTTTTGGGTCTGTAGGGTGGCTGGCTGTGAGACAAGTTCCTGCTTACTCGGATGGCAGGGCATCTGGCACTGTGCATTCTGCTGGTGTGATGAAGCAAAGTTCACAGCCTCAAGATGAGGAGGTGGTACACCCAGCACCCCATTCTCAAGAGTATGGTTCGAACCTCAGGCAGAGGTTATGAGGCTATGAGGAAGTTTGGGGAAAGGCTTGTCTCCAGTCACTGGGTGAGTGAGGGTGGGTGATAGCTGTACTTCTGGTTACCAGGAGGGTGTGGGGAACAAGGGAGAATCCAAGAACCTTTCTTGGACTTCTGGTGAAGCACTGTAGAATAAGTACTGGACTACTAGCCACAAGGTTGGCAGTTCAAACCCACCAGATACTCCTTGAATACCCAGTACAGGTTCGCTCTGAGTTGGAACTGATTCAACAGCATTTAACAACAACAGCTCCTGACACAAGTTTAATACAGTCATTTGGCATCAGGTCAACTGCCAATTCACCAGCCTGTCTCCTGTCTCACCACTTTTGTTCAGCTTCTTCTCCTAGTTGATATTCAATTAATCCATTTCTCTATCCTTATCTCTGACACTCAGGGTTCCAGGATTATAATCCCTATCTGTTTCACTTGGTCTCTCATATCTTTGTTGTAGAGGGTCTGGGTAGCATGTCTGTCTAGTACACCATGTTGCCCCTGCACATTTTTTTATGTACACCTAAAACTATGGTGTGGCACTGTGGGTTAATGTGCCAGATTGCAAAGCTGTTTGAACTGTAAGGTCGGTGGTTCAAGCTCACCAGCTGCTCCTCGGAAACCCTCTACAGTGTTGGTATGGATCAGAACCGACTCGACAGCAATTAATAACAACAAAACTATTCTTAAAAAAATCATTATTAAAATAAACTTTAAACTTTAATAGAGCTTTTAGATTTAGCTATGCCTGTTCATCCATGAGTCTTTTGTCTCCCCCTCAATAGTGTAGTGAGTTATGTATTGGGCTGCTAACTGCAAAGTAAGCAATTCAGACTTCTCCTTGGGAGAAAGATGAGGTGTCTGTTCCCATAAAAATTGACAGCCTCTGAAACCCTATACAGGGTCACTATGAGGCAGACCTGACTTGATGGCACATAGCAGCAGCAGCTACCTAGTTTGAATCAGGTGTTAGTTCTAAACTTTTTTATTTCATGTTGGGTGAAGGTTAACAGAGCAGATCATCAGTTTTACATTCAACAATTCATATACATTTTGTTTCATCTCTTTGATTGCAATCCTCTCAGTGTAACATTAATCCCTCTTCCTCTTGGTTTCCCATTTCCATTCTTGTTTCTTTCCTAGACTTTCTAAATGTTGTATTGAGTCAGGTTTTGTGAGTTTTCTGATAGGCTTTTTCTCCTTACACTATTCAATACCCCCTTGCAATATGATTAAGGAAAGGAGAAAGGAAAACTAGCCTGTCTGATGTACCTACCACGTGCTAGGCAATTCCGTAAATGCTTTCACTTGTGTTTTCTCGTGCACTTCTTTTAACAGCCCTCTGAGGTTGGCATTACTATCTACATATTACCAAGAGCACAGACACAGTAGACACCAGTTAATTGCTTGTTGTGATACAATGTTTGATACAGAAAGGAACAGTTGGAAGACATTTCTAAGGACAGGGGTGTTGGACTGTTAAGGTCCCTTGTCTCACCGACATCACTCCCCAGGAAAGAATGATGGAAGAAGACAAAAGTTTGTCAGGGCACACTTAATCCTTTTTCTGGGAAAGAGGGGATGTACTGATCAGGAATCCCCACTGTTCCCTCTGTCCACTCTGGGCAGTGGGGAGTGGTCATCATGGAGTTCCAGCCAAGAGTGGACAAGCAGCTGAGGCACATTGATGAACAGCCTGGGTTAATCCAGGCAGCAGTTTGCAACTCCCTTGCAAGGCCAACATGGGATTTCCTTCAGGAGTATCACTTCACAGCAGCTGGCTGACTTGACTTTGCCAACTGCTTGACCCTTGGTTGCATAGGAAACTTGGGCAGGTAGAACACAGCCAGCCTGAGGAGCAGACACAACTCTTGAGTTCCTTAGGATAGAACAGAAGAGCTTACGTAAACAGAACTTGCATGAGATGAGAAATTGCATGAATTCCTCTGTGCATCTACAGTACTATTCAATACTGTGAAGTAGAAGTTTACTCAGTGCCACAGGATAAGAAAGAAGTCAGAAAAAAATAATGCTTCACATGCATTAGCCTTCACTCTGATTCTTCAGCGTTTTGATTTTTGTATTGAAGACAAAGAACTACCATGTTAGTAGCTACCACTTACTGGACAAATACTGAGTATCAGTCCATTTCTTATTAAAATAGCTACCATTTATCAAATTATTGCTGTGTGCTAGATACTTGATCTACATTTTCCTAATCACCCCAACAACCTTGCAAATTGAAAATAAATTTTGCCTATGATTTTATGGGTGAGGAAACTGAGATAAATAACCAAAATCCCTTCAAAACTCCACTGCCATTGAGTCGATTCCGACAACACAAGTCTTTAAGACACTGTAGAACTGTCCCATAAGGTTTCCACGGCTCAAATCTTTACAGAAGCAGACTGCCACATCTTTCTCTTATGGAGTCACTGGTGGTTTAGAGCCACAGACTTTATGGTTAGAGCTTTAACCACTGCACCACCTGGAGGTTAAGAGGTTAAGAAATGATGAACACCAGGAAGAAAGGGGGATTGCACCTGGATTATTCCCACCACACTTACATGGGAGTTGAAGAACAAATCAGAGGACAGGAGCAATGATTTTCTAGTCTTTCATAGTTGGTCAGGACAGGTCAAGCCACCAGAAGTAGAAATGTAGGTTGAGGATTGAGTTCTTCCTCAAGATCTGCAACTCTTTGAAGGCAGGGATTTTTATTATCTTGTATTTACCTCTGGTAGTGTAGTGGTTACAAGTCAGGCTGCTAATCTCAGGGCCAGCAGTTTGAAACTACCAGCCATTCCACAGAAGAAAGATGAGGCTTTCTGCTCCCATAAAGATTTACAGCCTCAGAAACCCTATGCAGGGTCGCTATGAGTTTGAACTAACTCCATGGCACACCACCACCACCATTTACCTAGTATACCCTCAGCGCCTAACTCATAATTGACTCAGTAAGGATTCAGTAAATGTTGGTTGAATGATTGAATAGCTACAAGTGTCTGCTTTCAGTAAAGCAAGTAAAGACTGAAGAGATTGCCTTGATGAGTTCTTCTCTTTATTTAAATTACTTTGCGGAGCTTTTAGAAATTGCATGAACTCTTCTGAACACCTACAGTACCATTCAGTACAATGAAGTAGAAGTTAACTCAATTCCTTTATAAGCAGGGGTTTACCTAATGACATCCTAGTGGCCCAAAAGTTAACATGTTTTTTGAAAACACCTCTCTGACTGGACTTTTGAGGAGCAACTTGAAGCACAGAAATAATCTGATTCTACAAACTTTCCTTAATCTTTTTTTTTTTTTTGCTGAAAGCTAGCTAGTCAGTGATCAAATACAGAGTACTGAAGAAGTGAGAGACCTCCAGAAAGTATATAGAATGGAGATGTGGAACAAAGGAGGGAGAAATTGGGGAGAAAGGCTTTATATATTTCCTGCCCAGAAGGCAGATCCTGAGCCCAGTTCCCTTTGCTTGCTCTTTGGGGCAAAGCTGAGTTAGCAGGCTATCAATTCCATGAGTCTAAGTATAAGGAATGTAGAGATGAATGTGGTGAAGTCTTCATTCCAGAGGAGAGGGCACAATGTGGGCCAGCTGGAGGTGGAAGACAGAACATATCCCGAGTGTGAGCCAACCAGAGATTTGAAATGAGAATCTGGGCTCAAACTGCCCCTGGGTTTTAAGAACTCTGATTGTAAGGGGATAGGGCTGTAAATTGTTGAAAGACAGTTTGTAGAGACCTAAAGTGACACAGCACTGATGTGCTAACAAAACATGATTAGCATCTTAATATGATCATTATGAGTCGCCCTGGCAAAGAGAAGCATTTGTGCAGAGAACTAGTAACTTGGAGGAAAAGGTTATAAGGCAAAGTCAGCCCTGTAAAGATGGGAGATGAAAGTCAGGTGGTGGCCACAGAAGCCCATCTGGCTTTGCCATCAAAGGCACTTTGATGGAGACAGGGAGTCTCATGAACTTGCCAGCTTTCCCGTGGGTTGAATGGATGATGCCCTCCCATAGAACTCGTGGCCTGGGATCCAAGCCTGGAGCTTACTTTGGAATTTGCTTTGGAGAATCATTTTTATTGGGATGTGTGGTTTGGAATGTGAAACTCTTGAGGATCCATGACTCTTTGCAGATCACCGTTTGCTGGCACTTGCTGAAGCTCTCTGGGTTCTTGGATATTTAACAACTGCCCCATTTCTCACCATGAGTAGATTAGGTATAAATAGTAGCTATGTGAGAAACTAAAGAAATCTAGAATAATGGCCCTCTCCATGGTTTCTTTGAAAGGAAGGATTTAAAACTAGATTTTCTTAACATGACTTCACCTGGTCATGGGATGTGTGAATAACAGAAAGGGAGTTGGATAACAGAAGAGGGAGTTGGTCCAGACAACACTGTCATGAATGTGTGAGGTTGGGCAAGCCATTTCACCTCTTTGTATCACATTTTCTTTATCTTTAAAATGAAAATAGTATTTTCTTTACTTCTATCAGAGGTTCTTATCAAAATAAACTAAGAAGATGAATGATCAAGTTTGTTTCAGTATGAGAATTGATTCTACTATCTTATATGAAAAAGACTTTGGAAGCTGGGTGTAATTTTATTTATCTCCTTATGATTTTAGAGGGAGCATGCTGGCTTCATATGATAAGCAATAGACTGTGAGCCACAAGGTCCACAGTTCAAGTCTGCCAGCTGTACCATGGGAGAAAGATGAGGCGTTCATTTCCCTTGTTGATTTAAAGCGTTAGAAACCCTATACAGGGTCACTCTGAGTCAGAACTGACTCAACAGCACTTAACAACAGTACAATGATCTTAGAAGGAGCCCTGGTGGTACCGTGGGTTAAGAAATGAGTTATTACCACAAGGTCAGTAGTTCAAACCCACCAGCTACTCTACAGAGGAAAGATGAGAGTGTCTGCTGCCATAGAGATTTATAGACTTAGAAACCCTAAGGAGCAATTCTACTCAGTTTTATAGGGTGGATATGAGTCAGCATTGACTCGATGGCAGTGGGTTTGGTTGTAAATTTTGTATGATCTTGGACATGTTTCGGATATTTTGGTACTTCAGTTTCCTGATATATAGGTTGTTGTTGTGTGCCATTCAGTTGGTTCTTACTCATATCAGACCTGTATAGGGTTTCTGAGAGTGACTGATGGGATTCAACTGCCTATATTTCAGTTACCAGTCCAGTCTAAAAGTTGTTGTGAAAACTGAATGTTTGTCATTACAGATGGGCTTTATAAATTACACTCATTATGATTATGACTATTATGAAGCAAGGAATACATTTTAAGGGCTTGTTGTTGTTTAGTACCATCAAGACAAGTCCAGTTCATAGCAACCCTGTTTAGGGTTTCCTTGGCACAGTGTGTGGAATTGAACTGCTGATCTGTGGATCAAACTGACATTGCAGTCCAGAGCATTATCTTGAGGCCCCACACCAAGACTTCTTTAAGGACTTAGACAAGTACTTAACCAGCACATGGTAAATACTGTTTCTAATTATTATTATTAATATGAATGTTTTCTACCAAACATGGAAAAGAATCTCTACAGGCAGAATTTCTCTTACCTCTCTAGAGAACAATTAAGTAGAACAGGAGTGAATTTATGAAAAGCAGTATGGGTGTTTTGGGACCTAAATTTTTTTCCACCATCTCCGGAAATCCTGTTTCACAAGAATTTTCATTTATTCAAATGAGAACAATGAAGGAAATAAAACCACTAACAGTATTTAATGCATAGGCAAAACCCAAACTGGGGATAATAAGCCTTAGGCATGATTCTTTGGCAATAACTCAGTAGGAACCACAGGCTAACAAGAATAATGTTCTGCCAAAAGCCTCAAAGCCAGGGTGGTGTCCTTCTACCAACCCACGGCAAGAGATTATACCAAAACAGAAGGATCCTACTTGCTTTTTTCTTTATGAACCTTTTATCACAGTTTAAGTGAAAGGTTACAGAGCAAATTAGTTTTCCATCCGACGATTTACAAGGGGGCTTCAAAAGTTCTTGGAAAATGGAATGGAAAGATTGTACATTTTTCCCACGGGCTTTCTGAAGTCCCTTAGCGTACACATTTTGTTTCTTGACATTGGTTGCAATCCTCTCAATAGAACGGCCCTCCTCCCACTTCCTCCCTGAGTTCCCTGTTTCCATTTGTCTTTCTTTCCTGCCCCTTCCTGCCTTCTGAGCATTGGGTTTGGACAGATGCTGCCTTTTTGGTCTCAGATGGTTGATCGTACAGAGGAGTTCATCCTTTCCTGGTGTTATTATTCACTTTATAGGCCTGTCTATTGTTTGGCTGAAAGATGGTCCTCATAAGTGCAGTTTCAGGCTTGAGGGGTATCTAAGGGCCACATATCAGGGTTCCACCTGTCTCTATCAGACCAGTAAGTCTATTCTTTTTATGATTTTGAATTTTGTTCTACAATTTTTCTGTCGATGTCCAGAACCTTCTATTTTGGTCCCAATCAGAGCAGTTGGTAGTGGTAGCAGGTTGCCATCTAGTTCTGGTCTTAGGGGAGGCTGTGGTTTGCATGGCCATTAGTCCTATGGACTCTGTTTCCTTGAGTCTTGGATTTTAATCACTCTTTTTTTATCCAGATGGGGAAAGACAAATAATTGCATCTAAGATGGCCACTCACAAGCTTTTAAGACCCTAGTCACTACTCACCGTAGAACATAGACTTTTAAGACATAGATGTCCTCCAAGACTGTGGTCCTAATCCAAATCCAGTGGCTAATTCCCACAAAGTATTTGGTTATGGCTAAAAAGTTTTCAGAACTCTTCTCCCTATATATATTTGCAGCTCATACAAACATATGTGTAGATACGTCCTCTGCCAAATGTGTATTTATTTGCAGTGGTACAAAGGAACCCACATTTTTTTTTTTTAACTAGAGGACAAGTGAATGGAAGTCCAAAATACTCATAAGCAGAATATGTAATAATCTTATCACATCCATCAATGCTAGGAAAGAACTAGCTATATTAGGAAACTCTACACTCAAAATTTATGATAGACTAACAAAGCTGATATAGGCTTTCTAGAAAGCTATTGTTGTTGTTGTTAAGTGCCATCAAGTCAGTTCTGACTCATAGCAACCTTGCATAGAGTTTATGAGGAGTGCCTGGTGAGCTTGAACCACCAATCTGTGGTTCAAATTGACCTTGCAGTCCAACACACCACAATGCCACACCAGGACTCCAGAAAGCTAATAAATACCTATATTTTTATTCTTGTATCCTAAGGGCTGAGTAATTGCATAAATTTTTTTTCCACTATTGCATCTCTTTGGATACAGTTTTATTTTTTTTGCTTAATGAATTCATAAAAACTTATACGAAAGCACGATATATAAAATCAAGCAGTATCTCATATGTTATATGAGGAATTTTGTCCTTAAAATATATAACTATATTAAAGCCCTCAATATATATAATTAACATTCAAGTCTCTGATTAAAAATAGAAACCTGAGTGTTCTACAATTTATATACATGGGTGTGTATATATATAGTAGCATAGTGGTTACAAATCGGGTTGCTAACGTCAGGGTCATTAGTTCAAAACTACCAGCTGTTTCGTGGAAGAAAGATGAGGCTTTCTGCTCCCATAAAGATTTACAGCCTCAGAAACCCTGTACAGGGTCACTATGAGTTTGAACCAACTCCCCGGCACAAAACAGCAACAACATATATGATTGTTGAAAATGTTCAAAACACAAATTAGACATTAAATGCAGAAAAAGTATTTATTGAAAATAATTTCATGACTCAAGTTCTGCTCTTAGTTTCCTTGAAATTACATTTTGTGGACATAAGGAATTTAATGCTAGAAGGAGGGTCTGGTGGTGAGTGTTCACGGTCTTGCACAGAGGATTTGGCAGACAAGGAGATTGATTAGGAGATTAGGATGCTAACTAAGGTGGAGTTCTGGTGTGGCTCTGTAGGATAAACACTGGCCCACAAGATTGGTTTGAACTGCAAGGCTGGCAGTTCAAATCCAACAGTTGCTCCTCAGAAACCTCTACAGGGTCACTATGAGTTGGAAACAATTAAATGGCACTCAGCAACAACACAAGGTGAATTATCAGTGTTCAGCTAAATTTCTTTCTTGGATTAAGATGATAGAATGACCATGCAAGCTAATCTTGCTGCTTCCATCCTCCAAATTCTTCAAAATAACAAAATGATAATAAAAAGGAATTGCTGATGCTAGATTTAACAAAAATAGAAAATGCAGGACACCAGTTAGATATGAGTTTCTGATCAATAATAAGTAATTTTTCAGTACATTTTCCAAATGCAATATTTTAAATACATGTTTTATCTGAGCAAATCTTGTAACAGTGGACCAGCAGTGGATCATAATTATGAAGACTTCTTGGACTGGGTTAGATTGAATTTGTCTTACAATTCTACTTCTAAATGTTAACTAAATAAAAATGAAAGGAAAAAAAGTACACAAAAACATCTTTTTGTTCATCTCAGCTATTTTTTCAGAAGTATTGTTTTTAGGCTTCCTGTTCAAATATGCATGACTGTTTAAAAAAAATGGTATTTAAGCATGTCTCTGCTATCAAATGGCTGTAGACAAGTTCTCTTAGCAATACACTTGTCTTACTTAGTCTCATTAGCCACCACTCGTCTGTCAGTTTGTCGTACTGTGGTGGATTGTGAGTTACTATGATTCTGAAAGCTATGCCACCAGTATTTAAAATACCAGCAGGGTCACCCATGGTGGACAAGTTTCAGATGAGCTTACAGACAAAGACAGACTAACAAGATGGAGTGACAAACTACTTCCGAATACTTAGTCACTGAGAACCTTATGAGTAGCAGAGAAACACTGTCAGATATAGTGCCGGAAAATGAGCCCCTCAGGTTGGAAGGCACGCAAAATACAAGTGGGGAAGAGCTGCCTCCTCAGAGTAGAGTTGACTATGATGACGCAAATGGAGTAAAACCCATGGGAGAAAAGCCCATGGGACATTCATTTGCTGATGGTGCACAACTCAAAATGAAGAGAAACAGCTATAAACATCCATTGAAAATTGGAACATGGAATGTATGAAGTATGAATCTGAAAAAATTGGAAGTTGTCAAAACTGAAATGGAACACATAAACATTGATATCTTAGGCATTAGTGAGCTGAAGTGGACTGGTATTGGCCATTTTGAATTTGATTACCACATGGTTTACTATACCGGAAATGACAAATTGAAGAGGAATGGTGTTGCATTCATCATCAAAAAGAACATATCCAGATCAATCATGAGGTGCAACGCTGTCTGTGATAGGATATCCATGGGCTTACAGGGAAGCCCATTTAATACAACTATTATTCACATTTACACACCACCCACTAAAGCCAGTGAGGATGAAATAGAATAATTCTACCAACTTCTTCAATCTGAAATTGCTCAAACATGCAATCAAGATGTATTGATCATCACTGGTGATTGGAATGCAAAGGTTGGGAGCAAAGAGGAAGGACCAGTAGTTGGAAAATGTGGCCTTAGTGATAGAAATGATGCTGGAGAATGCATGATAGAATTCTGAAAAATCAATGGTTTGTTCTTTTCAAATACCTTCTTTAGACAACATAAGAGACAACTATACACATGGACCTCACCAGATGGAACACATAGAATTCAAATTGACTACATCTGTGGAAAGAGACAATGGAAAAGCTCCATCTCATCAGTCAAAACAAGGTCAGGCAGGGGCAGACTGTGG
>NW_006408592.1:767583-771277 GCF_000296735.1 Chrysochloris asiatica | reverse complement strand
AGCCAGAGTGCTCCTTGGAGGCCAAGATGGCCAAACTTCATGTCTCATACTTCGTACATATTGTCAGGAGGGACCAGTCACTGGAGAAGGATATCATGTTTGGTAAGGTGGAGGGTCATTGAAAAAGAGGAAGACCCCCAACAACATGGATTGGCCAAGTGGCAGCATCGATGGACTCAAGCATGGCAACAATAGTGAGGTTGGCCCAGGATAGGTCAGAGTTTCATTTTTCTGTGCATAAAGTCACTATGAGTCAGTGCTGACTTGATGGCACCTAAAAACAACAAGACGTCTCATCAGGGTCTCTTCAAAAAAAAAAAAAAAAAGCTTCAATCAAAACAGTGGCTTCTGAGGGAATCTGATGGACCAGGTAGATTCAATTCAGAGAGGTCAGCTCAGAAGGTTATAGTGATTGCTTTTTTTGGTTTCTAAAAAGGTAATCTTATACCAAAGGTCATAGGACAGTGATGAGGTGCCATCACTTGGTTCCAACCCATAGCTATCCTATGCACAACAGAACAAAACAAAACACCCTCACAGTCATCATTACATTTCAGCCTGTTGCTGGTACTGTGTCAGTCCATCTCGTTGAGGGTCTTCCTCTTTTTCACTGACCTTCCACTTTATCAAGCAGATGTGCTTCTCCAGCAACTGGTCCCTCCTGATAATGTGCCCAAAGTACAAGAGACAAAGTCTCACCATTCTGGCTTCTAAGGAGCATTCTGGCTGTACTTCTTTCAACATAGGTTTGTTCTTGTAGTCCATGGTACTTTTAACATTCTTCAACACCATAATTTAAATGCATCAACTCTTCTTCAGTCTTCCTTATTCACTGTCCAACTTTCACATGCATATGGTAGGCAATTGAAAATACCATGGGGTTCAATTCAGGCACATATTTGTCTTCAAACTTTGCTCTTTAGCACTTTAAAAAGGTCTTGTGCAGCAGATTTGCCTAATGCAATACATCGTTTGATTTCATGACTGCTGCTTTCGTGAGTGTTGATTATAGATCCAAGAAAAGTGAAGTCTTTGATAATTTCAGACTTTTCTCCATTTGTTATGATGTTATTTATTGGTACAGTTATGGGGATTTTTGTTTTATTTGCATTAAGGTGGCATCTATACTATAGAATATATAGTCTTTGATGTTCATTGGTAAGTATTTTAAATTTCCTTTGTTTCCAGCAAACAAGACTATAATATCTGTATATCTGAGGTTGTTAATGAGCCTTCCTCCAATCCTGATGCCTCATTCTCCTTCATATACTGCAGCTTCTTGGATTGTTTTTCAGCGTACAGACTGAATAAATATGGTGAAAGGAGACAGTCCTGGTGCACACATTTCCTGACTTCAAGCGATTCAGTATTCCCTTGTTCTGGTCTAACAACTGCCTCTTGGACTGTGTACAGGTTCCTCATGAGCACAATTAAGTGTTCTGGAATACCCTTTATTCAAAGTGTTATTCATAATTTGCCATGATCTACACAGTTGAAATCCTTCAGCAAAAATTTACTTGCATGTGATATTAATGATATTGTTTGATTTTTTCCACATTCTGTTGGGTCACCTCTTTCTAAATGGGCACAAATATGAATCTCTTCAATTCTGTTGGCCAGGTAGCTGTCTTACAAATTTTTTGGCATAGATGAGTAATGGTGGTTATGTGCAGTGGAGTCCATTCCGACTCATAGCGACCCTGTACAGGGTTTCTGAGGCTGTAAATCTTTATGGAAGCAGAATGCCTCATCTTGCTTCCGCGGAACAGCTGGTAGTTTCGAACTGCTGACATTGCGCTTTGCAGCCTGATTCATAATCACCTACACTACCAGAGCTCCTTATAGATGAGTGAGTGCCTCCAGTGCTACCTCAGTTTGTTAAAATATTTCCATTTGTATTCTGTCAATTTCTGAAGCTTTGTTTTACACCAGTGCCTTCTCTACAGCTTGGACTTCTTCCTTCAGTACCATTGGTTCTTGATCGTATGCTGCCTCTTGAAATGGTTTAGCATTGACCATTCCTTTTTTGGTACAGTGACTCTGTGGATTCCTTCCATCTTCTTTAGATGCTGTCTGAATCATTCAGTATGTTGCCCATAGAACTCTTCAATATTGCAACCTTAAGCTTGGTTTTTTTCTTCAGTTCTTTCAGGTGGATAAATGCTGAGCATGTTCTTTTCTTTTGGTTTTCTAATTCCAGGTCCTTGTACATTTCATTATAATACTTGACTTTGTCTTCTCAAGCTACCCTATGAAATTTTCTGCCCCATCTTTTGCCTCCTCATTTCTTTCATTTGCTTTAGCTTCTCTATGCCCAAGGGCAAGTTTTAGTTTTTTGTGACATTTTTTTTTTAAGTTTTTATTGTGAATTGATTGATAGTTTACATGGGAGAACATCAGTTTTACATTCATCCTATTGTATTTTGTTTCATTGCAATGACTGCAATCCCCTCCATGCATCAGCATCCAACAGCACCTGCTTCCATTCCATTTGTTTTTTTTTTTTGTTGTTGTTGTTGTTGTTTTTCGGATGTACACCGAAGTGCTCAGGAATATATAACCATTCAAACAACCAAAGAGCATACCCTGTGAGTCTACCCTGCAGCTGCCAGCATACAGCCCCTCTCCCTCCTTGAGTCTAGAGCCTCCCACCACTCCATCTCTCAACAACATCGTCTCTCCCTCCATTTCTTTTTTTTTTAAATAAATGTTTTATTGTGAGTTGTGTGATAGTCTACATGGAAGAACATTAGTTTTACATTCATTCTATCATCTATCGTTTCATTGGCATAGTTACCATCCCGTCCAGGCATCCTCACCCAACCAAAGGGTGTACTCTGTAAGCCTGCAGCCCCCCACCACAGTTTTCAGCCCCTATCCCTCTCCGGATCCCAAGTTCCCAGTGACACCATCTCTTGACGTCATCTTCTCTGCCTCCATCTCAGGCCTCACTGCTTCTCTGGGTAGGATCCCGCTCTCCACTTTTCTCCATTGATGGCCCTAGGGTCCTCCACTCCTAGACTGAAAAGTTAATCACTCCCCTCCTTGCTACAAAATGTCCACCTTTAGATTTCCAACCCTCACAATCAGTCCTGATAACAATTATTCACTATTGAATCACAAGAGACCCATCTGTATTTCATTTCATCAGCCCTTCCTGGACAGGCTGGATACTATTCACTGGAGGCTCTACCTTGCTCCACGCCCTTTGGATCTAGGTTCCCTCTTGAAAGCTTATAAGCCAGTCACTTCTTACCTTTGTATCCCTCCCCCCATTTTGGGTAGCCAATGTCCAAATTGCCCATCCCTGTCTATCCTTTGTGTGGAGAGGGTGGGAATAGTTCTTGCAGCAGGGATTTGTTTCCTCTTTTGAGCTACTGCATTTATAGGTGAAGGTCATGTTTATCGAATTGTATCAGATGATGACGCTCTGTTCCTCTTCTTTCTTCTTTGGGTTGAGCTCTGTTTATCCAGTCATTGAAGCCAGGTCAAGTGGGTATCATCTGTAAGTGTAGGTGTTCTTGCGTCTGTCTGCCCTCTTTTTATTGGCTGGCCGCCCTGCTCTCCATTCTAGTCCTCTGTGGCTGTGTCATTGACTCTGAGCCCATGAGTCCCCAGGTCTTGCCTCGCTGCTGGCCGACCAGGTCTCCACCCAGGTTCACAGTAGTTTGCTGAACAATGTAGGGCTTAGCTC
>NW_006408592.1:744733-755531 GCF_000296735.1 Chrysochloris asiatica | reverse complement strand
CTCTTCTGCCTTGGCAGTATTGAGAGATTTGTCTTCCAGCTCACTAGTTCTGGCTTCTATCTCTTCTAGTCTGCTCCTTTCCCCTTTCAGGCTATTGTCTGTTTCTGATATCTTATTTTTGATCACCTGGGCATCTTTTTGCAGGTTTTGAATTGTTTCCAATGCTGTGTCAATCTTATTTGATTGTTCCTGGAGAATTTTTTTACTTCTTCCTTATTTTCCTCCACCCCTTTTCGGATTATTTGAATTTGTTTCCATATCATTCTTCTGAATTCCCACTCAGGCATATCCAAAACCCACTCCTCCTCCTCCTCTATAAAGCCTTTGTCTGTCTCCAGTTCATTTGCGTCAGCTCCCCTCTTTTGTTTTTGGACATGCTTCAATAAAGTTGATTGTTTCTTATTGGTCATGGTTATCGTTTTTATTATTATTATTATTATTAATATGATCAGGAGATGGGTTTCCCTTTTCATCTGTAATGTGTAGCAGATGTTGGGTCTTGTCTAAGTGGTATATGGCCACGATTGCTGCTTCTTCTTATGGGACTTAGGGAGGATAAGTTCCCACCTCCAGGAAGGATGTGTAATCAAAAGGACTAAAAGCAGAAGTAATATAAACACATGGACAGAAATCACCACATTGGAGCAGATATGTGCCTTTGGTTAACTTTATCTGTTCCCTGCCCCACCAGAACAGCTGCTGGAGGTTCCCCGCTGCTAGCTAGGAGTGGGGGCAGGGGGCTTAGATGCAGCGACAGATGGGGGATGATGGATGACGTCAAAAAGTCGCCGCAGACTTTCTCATACTCTCCATGCATGGGTGAGCTGCACCTGGCTGATTTTTATTGGGATCTCAAGCCAGGGCAGGGAGAATTGGGAGGTAAGGGATGCTATGTGGCTTCTTGGGCCTTTTCTTTTTTTTTTTTTTTCCCCCTGCTGGATATGCCGCTTTCTGAATGGGCCGGCCCTGGCCCCGCCCTCTAAATGCTGCAGTCGCAGGAGCGACCTGTGGTCCCTCAGGCAAGAATCCCAAAATACATGCCTTTCTTTATCCTTATTAGCACAATTTCTCAAAAATGTGAGTTCAGGAGACTTTGTGATAGTTTAAATGCCGTGGGACTGGTATATGAACGTTTCCTTTGTGAGATCCCACTCATTTTTCCCGGGAGCCTGTCCCTACCTTACTTCCCTGGGTGTTCTGCCATACAGGAAGACTCTCCCTCCATTTATGGCATCACTGCTTCTCTGGATAGGGTCCCACACTCCGTTCTTCTTCCTTGATGGTCCCAGGGTTCTCCGCTCCTGGACTGCAAAGTTAATCACTCCCCTCCTTTTGTTACAAAACATCTACCTTTACATTTGCAACAATCTCAATCAATCCAGATACCAATTATTCACTACTGAACTACAAGAGTCTTATCTCCATCTCCTTTCACCAGCTCCATCTAGACAGGTTGGAAGCCACTCAGTGGAGATTCTACCTTCCCCTGCACCCTCTGAAACTAAGCTTCCTCTTGAAAACTTGTAAGTCAGTCACTTTGTGCCTTTGTAGCCCCCCCACCCGCATTTTGGGTAGCCAGTGTCTAAGGTGCCCATCCCTATTAACACTGTATACAGAGGGGGTGGGAATGATCTTTGCTGTAAAGATTCGGTCCCTCTTTTAAGGTACTAATTACATCTATAAGTATAGGTCAAGTTCATCAAATTGTAGCAGATTACACTTTCTTTCCTCTTCTTTCTTCTTCTAGTCAAGTTCTGATCATCCAGCTAGGTCAAATGGGTACTATCTACAAGTATGTGCATTCTTGTGCATCTCCCCTCATATCAGCTGGATGCTTCACTCTCCTCTCTAGTCCTCTGTGGCTGTGTCCCTGTCCATGGGCTCAGGAGTTCCCAGGTCTTACTATACTGCTGGCCAACCAGGTCTCAATCCAGGTTGACAGCAGTATATTGAATGTGGTTAGATTTAGCCCACAGCTTCATTGCTGTTTTCCCCCTACTTCCCCTTATCGGTAGACCAATGCGATAACCAGCAAAATTACATGCCTACTGGTGTATTCCCTTTGAGTTTCAGTCTTGGAAGGGGGTTTGCCCTGAGGGGATTTGATTACTTGCTTTGATGGCTCCCCTGAGAACACCTTGTGTGTTCTTTTAATAGTCAATCAGACTGCCATTATTGTTTTTTTATTTTTCCTGCTGGCCTTTCTTTCAAGAATTATCTTCTGTTCCTCTAGCTGCTCCAGACTGGTCTGCTTTCTGACATCCATTTTTGTCTTTTCTTTCTTTCCTGTCTTTTAAATGACTTTTTTCTTTCTTCCTGTATGATTTTCATGATGTCATCCCACAACTGTTCTGGTCTTTGGCTAAGATGGTCTCTAAATTCAAGTGGTACATATTCAAGGTCATGTTTTGACTCTTGTGGAATTGTTTTAATTTTTCTTCAACATCATTCTGAACTTGAGTATGAGTAATTGATGGTCTGTTTCATAGTCTTCCCCTGACCTTGTTTTGATGATAGTATTGAGCTTTTTCACCATCTTTTGTCACAGATGTAGTCAATTTGATTCCTATATAGTTCATCTAGTGAGGTCCTTTTATGTTATTTATAAAAGGTATTTGCGATGAATAAGTTATTGGTCTTGCAAAATTCTGTCATGCTTTCTCTATCACCAAGGCTGTATTTTCGTACTACTGATCCTTCCTGTTTGTTTCCAAGCTTGATGTTCCAATCACCAGTAGTTATCAATATGTCTTGATTGCATGTTTGATCAATTTCAGACTGAAGAAATTGGTAGAAATCTTTAATTGGCTGTAGTTGTTGATATATAAATTTGAATATTAGCTGTATTAATTGGTTTTCCTTGTATATGGATATTATCCTATCACAGACAACATTGTACTTCAAGATAAACTTGAAATTATTTTTTAAAAATGAATGTAATGCCATTTCTTTTCAATTTGTCATTCCGGGCATGGTAAACCATGATTGTCTGATTCAAAATGTCCATTACCAGTTCATTTCAGATCACTAATGCCTAGGATATCGATCATTATGCACTTTATTTCATTTCTGAAAACTTCCAATTATTCTACATTTGTACTTCATATATTCCATGTTCCAGTGATTAATGGGTGTTTGTATCTGTTTATCTTCATTTTGAGTTGTGCCCCATCTGCAAATGAAGGTCTTGAAGGTTTTACTACGTTCACGCCATTATGGTCAATTCTACTTTTAGAAGGCAGCCTTCCCCAGTCATATCTTGAGTGCCTTCCATCCTGAGAGGCTCATCTTCCAGCACTATATCTGACAAAGGTCTGCTGCTATTCCTAAGGTTTTCATTGACTAGACATTCAGAAGTAGTCTGCTAATCCTTCTTCCTACTCTGTCTTTGTCTAGAAGTTCCTCTGAAACCTGTTGGCAGTTCAAACCCACCAGTTGCTCCTTGGATGCCCTAGTCAGTGTCACTATGAGTCGGTACTAACTCAATTGCACTTGACAACAACAGTAGCAAGTGATGTGTAGAGGAATGTGGTGACTCTGTAAGATAAGTACATTGTAAAATAAGTTCACTGCCAACTACAAGGTCGGCAGTTCAAGCCCAGCAGTTGTGCCATGGAAGAGAGCTAAGGCTTTCTCCCCCCACTGACGTATGGAAGGTGCTTGTTGTTGTTGTTGTTGTTAGTGCCATCAAGTCAGTTCCAACTCATAGCAAACCTGTGTAGGGTTTCCAAGGAGTGGCTGGTGAGTGTGAACCGCTGATCTGGCAGTTCAAAATGACCTTGCAGTCTAGCATATTATCTCGCAGCACCATACCAGTGCTCCATGGAAGGTGCTTGAGTGGCGTAAGCAGTTTGAGCTGACCTCTAACTGATAGATTAGCAGTTCAAACCCACCCAAAGGTGCCCAGGAAGAAAGGCCTGGCAATCTGTTTTTGAAAGGTCGTGGCCTTTAAAATCATATCAAGCACAGTTCTACTCTGTGTTACCATGAGTTTGAATTAACTTGATAGCAATTGGAATGCAGTATGAGATGGAGAGCTGAGCAAGATAAATGAAAACCTCCAAAATGGACTCAGAAGGAATAAAAATATGTCATTTTTGCTTAAAGAGAAAAATTTACAGAAGCCCTTCAGTGTTGAAATAAAGCCCTCCTTACTCTGTCAATAGAAAGAGGTTGAGTGGTCTTCTGCCCCGTGCTCATGCTCCCTCAAATTATGTCTCTTGGTCAAGATCTTAACTATCCTGTCCTTTAAGAGAGAGGCCTATGAAAGGGCATAGAGTCAACTGCTGAGGAAGCCCACTCAAAAATCATAAAATACAGACAACTAAGAATTACCAGCTATCTGAGGGTCACCAGACAGCTAGACAAAAAAGAAGCAATAAGAACAAACTGATCAAGAGAAACAGAGATAACTCAAGGAAAAGAAAAGAACTTGAAAGTAATATGATTTTGTGCACTAGAAGATATTTGGGAAGCAATTACATTTTTAAAACAGAAATTGGAATAATCATAGCCTTAAGATTGTCAAAGAAACTTACTAGAAACTAAAATGGGTGAAGACTGTGTCTTTTACCGCTTCTCTTTTGTTTTCTGTATAAATAATGATGGCAAGATGCAATAAAATAAGCACAGGAACTGCGGAACAGGAAAAGCCATGACCCTGCCAAAAGAGCCGTGGGCGGCAGGTGGTGCAGCCAGTGGGATACCTCAAATTGCTCATTAAACTGCAAATGTATGAAATTCCAGATTTGGTGTGGGAAAGGCATTTTAGGAGTGGTACGTGAAAATCGGGTTGCATAAATGTTGAGTATGTGAAAGCTAAGAACCATCTGTGTCCACATTCCACTTGGCTTTCCCCAGAGCTTAGTAATATAAATCTTTCCACTTAAACTTGGGGTCACATAATAATAAATAATATCTATACACCCCTTAGGTGTTTTTCAAACATTTTTACTAATTATTATATTTAATCCTTATCTGGGGAGGAAGCTAAATATCCCGATTTTACCCTTGAGAGAATAAAGGCAATATTTGTATCAATCATTGTTCCTGTTAAGTGCTGTCAATTTGGGTTTCTGAAGAGTGACTGGTGGGTTTGAACTGCTAGTAGTTATCCTACAGCACCACACCAGGACTCCCATTTATATTGATTGTTGTTGTTGTTAACTGCTGTTGAGTCAGTTCTGACCTGGATCGTCCTTGTATAGGGTTTCCAAGGAGCAGCTGGTAAGCCTGAACCACTGACCTTGCAGTTCAAATGGCTTTGCAGTCTGACGCATAATACCGTGCCTCCCTAAATAAAGAAACTTGTCAGAAGGGAAACTTGAAAAGTGTTTCCTAAAGGGTGTTCTCTAGATTACTGATCTGGTAAGGCTTAATCCCACTGCTGCGGAGTCAATTCTAACTCATAGTGACCCTATAGAACAGAGTAGAATTACTCCTCAGTGTTTCCAAGACTGCGCCTCAGATGGAAGATTGCCTCATCTTCCTCCCGAGGAAGCAGCTCAGATTACCCACTGTGCCACCTGGGCTCCTTTCTCATAAGACAGTGGATCTCAAACTTTTATGTGCATCAGAATCACCTGAAGGGCTTGTAAAAACAAAACAAACAAAAAAAAAAAACACGGATTGCTGTCTCCAACAATATCTTAAATCTTAGATGGAACCTGAGACTTTGCATTTCTAACATATCCCCCAGTAATGCTGCCACTGCTTGTCCAGGGACCACATTCAAGAACTGCTACTGTACAACGCTCTCTGAGGAAAGAGTTCCATGGTCACAGAGAGGCGTATTTATTATGTAATCGAATACAGAATAGCTTCTGCTCTATAAAAGAAAGAAAGAGTAGGAAATATGAGATGAGTCACACAGGACTAATAGGATTATGAATAACTTTACTTAATAAAATCTTTTAAAATGCCAAGACTTTCTTATCTTTTAAACCAAAATGGAGAGGGAGGATATAGTATCATTAAAATTAACTAACAATAAACACAGGACTACAAACTACAAGTTGCTCTGCTGGAGAAAGATGCAGCTTTCTGCTTCTATAAAGATTTACCGCCTTGGAAACCCTATACAGGGTTACTATGAGTCGGAACTGACTCCATGCATGTACTTAACAACAACAACAAATAAAAGGTAATCTAAAAAGCTTATAGATTTATTAGTAACTTATTATTAAAGACTGGGAAAAATGTTCATGGCAAACAATATTATATTAACTGTGCACTGGACTGCTAACTACAAGGTCAGCAGTTCAAACCCACCAGCTGCTCCTTGGAAAACCTATTCAAGGTTACTATGAGTTTGAATCGACTCCAACATACTTAATAACAACATAGATATTAATGTAGATCTGTCTTTTTCTGAGACTACAGTAGAGAGAAACTAGAAGAAACTGTCCCAGAATTTTTGCAATCAAACTATTGAAGTTGTCAAGAATTTCATTTTACTTGGACCCACAACCAATGCCTGTGAAAGCAGCGGTATTGCACTGGCAAATCTGCAGCAAAAAATCTCTTCAGAGTACTAAAAGGCAAAGATGTCACTTTGAGGACTCAGCGAGCCCGACATCAGTCATGGTATTTTCAATCACCTCGCATATGTATGCGAAAACTGGATAATAAATAAGGAAGACCAAAAAGGAATTGAGGCTTTGAATTATGGTGTTGGTGAAAAATATTAAAATTATTATTGATTTGCCAGAAAAATGAACAAATCCAACTTGGAAAAATCAGAATGCTTCTTGAACGTGAGGATGGTGAAAGTTTACCTGAGGCATTTTTGGCATGTTTTCAGGAGGGTGAAAGACACGCTTAGTAGTTTATCAGTGAAAAAGAGAGAAAGTCTCAACAGAATGGATTGATACAGTGGCTGCAACAATGGGCTCAAACGAATGATTGGAGGATGGCACAGGACTGAGCTGTGTCTAGTTCTGTTGTACATAGGGGTCACTATGAGTAGGGACTGACTCAGCGGCACTTGTCAGAAACATCTTTAGATTTTTAGTTTATTCATAATTTTTAGTTTCTTCTTTGTACTTTATAGTGTAGTTGGTGGCGGTTGTGTACCATCAAGTTGGTTCTGAATCATAGCATGTGTTTTCCAAAGCTATAAATCTTTGAGCGAGCAGAAAACCTCATCTTTCTCCCGTGGAATGATTGGTAGATTCGAACTGCTGACCTTGCAATAAGCAACCAATTTGTAATTCACTGTGCTACCAGGGTTCCTTCATTGTACAGTAAGTACATATTATTAATATAATCTGGAAAATTAGACTACAATGTTTTAAAAAATTGCTTAAACATTAACAGTAAAGTTAAAAAAAACAGAAAACAACAACAAATGTTGATGAGGGTGCAGAGAGACTGGGACCCTCCTACATTACTGGTGGGACTGTAAAATGGTCCAAACACCAATGAAAGTGGTATGGTGTGTCCTCAGAAAGTTGGAATTAGAAATACATTGTTGTTGTTGTTGTTAAGTGCCATCGAGTCGGTTCTGACCCATAGCGACCCTGTGTAGGGTTTCCAAGGAGTGACTGGTGAGCTTGAACTGCCCACCTTGCAGTTCAAGCCGGCTTTGCAATCCAGTGCATTACCCCACAGCGCCACACCAGGACCCCAGAAATTCATTATGACCCAGCAATCCCTCTACTTGGTATATATCCACAAGCAATACAAACCAGGACACGAGTAGATGTATGCACACCAATGTTCATTGCAACACTATTCAAAATAGCAAAAAGATGGAGACAGCCTAAGTAGCCAACAATGAAAGAATGAACAAACAAACTTTGGCACATACACACAATGGAAACACTATGCAACACTGAAGAATAACAATGAATCTGTGAAACATCTCATAACATGGATGAACCTGGAGGATGTTATGCTGAGTGAAATTTGTCAATCACAAAAGGACAAATATTGTATGAGACCATTATTGTAAAAGCTTAAGAAAAGGTTTCCATACTAAAAGAAACATCCTTTGATGGTTGCCAGGGGCAGGAGGGAGGGGAGAGTAATACACTGGCTAGAAGGCTGTTGTTGTTAGGTGCCATTGAGTCAGTACCAACTCATAGCAACCCTATGTACAACAGAACAAAACACTGCCCGGTCCTGGGCCAACCTCACAATTGTTGCAACATCTGAGCCTATTGATGCTGCCACTTTGCCAATCCATGTCACTGGGGGGCGGGGGGGGGCTTCGTTTTCTCTGACCCTCCACCTTAACAAACATGATATCCTTCTCCAGTGACTGGTCCCTCCTGATAATATGTCCAAAGTATGAGAGATGAAGTTTGGCCATCCTGGCCTCCAAGGAGCACTCTGACTGCACTTCTTCCAGCATAGACCTGTTGGGTTTTTGGAAGCCCATGGTGCTTTCAATAGTCTCCTCTAGCACCATAACTCAAATGCATCAATTCTTCTATGGTAGATACATGTTAACTCGGGTGACAGGGAGGGCAATATACAAGAAGAGGAAGGGTGGCAGATGAACAATTAAAATAGGGGAAGACTTTGGGAGGTATACATGGACTAAATGGCATAGAGGTAAATAGTGATTTATATACTACTGTGGTTAAGTGCTGTCAAGTCAGCTCTGACTCACAATGACCTTGCTTAGGGTTTTTGAGGAATAGCTGATGGATTTGAACCCTTGACCTTGTGGTTAGCAGTCCAGTGTTTATCCTACAGCACCACACCAGGATTCTCAATAATCACTGTTGTTGCTAAGTGCTGTATAGTCAGTTCTGACTCATAGTGACCCAATATATGAGTGTCTAGTGGGTTTGAACTGCCAAATTTGTATTTAGCAGTCCCATGTTTATTCAATGGCACCACACCAGGATTCCCAGTAGTAGTAAGGGAAATGCAAATCAAAATAACAATAAGATACTAACCCACCCAGAGAAGGCTGTTATCAGAAATAATAATAATAGTAACAACAACAACAATGTGAACAGAGTATGGAGAAATTGGAGTTCTTAGCCATCTCTGGGTTGTAAAATGGTTCAGCCATTATGAAAGACAGTTTGGTGGTAGTGGTGGTGGTGTGCCATGAGTCGGTTCCGACTCATAGCGACCCTGTACAGGGTTTCCAAGGCTGTAAATCTTTGCTGGAGCAGAAAGCTTCATCTTTCTCCCACGGAAAAGCTAGTAGTTTCCAACTGTTGACCTTGAGGTTAGCAGCCTGACTCGTAACTACTACGTTACCAGAGCTCCTTGAAAGACAGTTCAGTGGCTCCTAAAAAAAGTTAAACATCGAATTACTGTGTAACCCATGCTTTTCATTTCTGATGTAGATCTCAAAGAAGTGAAAGCAATATTCACAACAGCCAAACAGTGGAAACAAATCAAGTGTTAGTCAACAGATAAATGGATAAACAAATTGTGGTGTACCTAAAGCGTCAGACTGTGAAGTCATTTGAACTGCAAGGTTGGCGGTTCAAGATCACCAGCTTTTCCTTGGAAACCCTATACAGGGTCGCTATGGGTCGGAATCGACTCGACGGCACTTAACAACAACAACAACAACCAACATAATATTATTCAGCTATGAAGAGAAATCAAGTTCTGAAACTATGCTGTGACATGGATGAATCTAAAAGACATTATGCTGAATGTCATAAGTCAGACACAAAAGGACAAATATATAATTCTACTAATATGAAATATCTAGGGAAATGCATAGAAATAAAAGTTTAGTTATGGTTACCAAAGGTTAGGAGGTGGAGATGGGGAAAAGGGGAATGATTGCTTCATGAGCAAGGATTTTCCCTTTGGGGTGATGAAAAATATTTGGAAATGGATGGTGCCAAGGGTTGTGCAACATGGTAAATGTAACTAATGTAATGGACTTGTATACTTTTAAAAGGTTGAAGTGGCAAATGCTTTATTATATATATATGGTGGTGATGGGTGTGTGCCGTGGAGTCAGTTCTGACTCATAGCGACCCTGTACAGGGTTTCCGAGGCTGTAAATCTTTATGGGAGCAGAAAGCCTCATTTTTCTCCCGCGGAACAGCTGGTAGTTTCGAACTGCTGACCTTGAGATTCGCAGCCTGACTGGTAACCACTACACTACCAGAGCAACAGTAAAGTTTTGTTTGTTTGTTTGTTTTTTAATTTCACTCAGTGTTGTACATCTACTAAATGCTTAATTCTATGAGATCAACAAAAATTTTTCTGTCTTAAATAAGTTTCCATATAAAATGGTAGATATAAAATGTATACACATGAAACAATAAGAGACAAATAGAAGCTAGTATGAATAAATTAATGCTTTAGTGAAGTTAACCCATGAGAAAAGTTAAGGAGTTCCATCCCAGTATCTTCAAACCTCTTTAAGCACTACTTGAACAGATCAGTGATTGCTTCAAATATTTACTAGTATAACAATTCCTTAAAAAAAGACTGGATAATTCACCAAATTAAAAATCACTTCTTACTCTGGGAGTTGGAAGTAAGGAGCTGTTTCTTGTTTATTCTTTCTCCTACTGCTACCAGCCTTGAGGGCATTTATTACTGCGATCTCAGTCTAGCCAGGGGACTAGACTAGGAGGAGAATTTCCTCCTCAGGTGTATGGCATCTAGGATGCTTTTGGCCACAAGAGGAACACCCAAAGTG
Organism: Chrysochloris asiatica; assembly: GCF_000296735.1. Classification (NCBI taxonomy): domain Eukaryota; kingdom Metazoa; phylum Chordata; class Mammalia; order Afrosoricida; family Chrysochloridae; genus Chrysochloris; species Chrysochloris asiatica. The sequence goes on along the minus strand of NW_006408592.1, from coordinate 744,895 downwards.
AAATAAAGGAGAAGTAAATCTCTTATCTCACAAGACAAGAAGCACAGGGGGGAGGGTGAGATCCGGATACATCAGGATTGGCGATTCCTGTAAAGGAACCCGGAGTCCCTAAGTGGCACAAATAGTTCAGCATTTTGCTACTATTTTCAAAGTTAGTAGTTA
>NW_006408592.1:722986-743183 GCF_000296735.1 Chrysochloris asiatica | reverse complement strand
GACCCCCAATGAGATGGATTGGCAAAGTGGCAGCATCAATGGACTCAAGCACAGCAACAGTAGTGAGTTTGGCCTAGGATCAGGCAGTGTTTTTTCTGCTGTGCATAAGGTCGCTGTGAGTTGGTACCGACTCGATGGCACCTAACAACAACAACAATTGCAAGATCAGAGTCGTGGTGTGGCGCTGTGGGCTAATGCATCAGAATGCAAATCATTTGAACTGCAAGGTCGGTGGTTCAAGCTCACCTCCTTGGAGACCCTATACAGGGTTGCTATGGGTCAGAATTAACTCAATGCACTTAACAACAACAACAACTGCAAGATCAGCAGTTCAAACTCAGAAACCCTACACTGGGTTGCTGTGAGTCAGAACCAACTCTACAGCACTTAACAATGACAACAACAAGGGCTAATGATTGTGAGCATTTCTTTGTGTTTGTTGTCTGCCTGAATGTCTTCTTTGGTGAAGTGTCTGTTCATGTCCCGTGCCCATTTTTAAATTAGGTTGTTTGTCTTTTTCTGGTAGAGATGTTGTAATTTTCTATAAATTTTAGAGATTAGTCCCTTGTCTGATCTATCATTGCAAAAATGTTTTTACCAGTCTGTTGGCTCCTTTTTTACTCTTTGAGTAAAATATTTTGATGCTTACATGGGTGTTTTAAGCTGAGCTCTAAACACACACATACACACACACACAGAGAAATTGGTGGGTCTTTGATAGAATTCTCACCTTTGATGTGATAGACCTGAGTTTGATTTTCAGCCATTTATAGTGGGGGTTTCGCATGTTGCTGTGATTTCAGTGTAACTTACAGGCTAAGATAGACTAAAAAGAAAGGTATGACAATCTACTTTTAAACATCAGCAAATGAAAAGCTTATGGATCACAATGGTCCAATGCACAACCAGCTATGGGGATATTGCCAGACCATGCAGTGTTTAGCTCTGACCTATTGACAGCTAACAAAATATATATATATGGAGCTCTGGTAGCATAGTGGTTACGAATCAGGCTGCTAATCTCATGGTCAGCAGTTCAAAACTACCTTCTGTTGCGTAGGAGAAAGATGAGGCTTTTTGCTCCCGTAAAGATTTATAGCTTCAGAAACCTTGTATAGGATCGCTATGAGTCGGAACCGACTCCACGGCACATACCAACAACAACATACACACATACACACACACCAGACATTGTTTTAAGACACAGAAATCTGCTTCTTAAAAAAATGTGTTTCTGAATTGCTGGACTCTGAACATTTCTCAGTCTTTATTCCATTCTGCTCCCAGTCATTGAACTAAATATTCTCTGACCTCTCCTTTTCCTTCAAAATTAAATTACCTTCTTCTTTACAGATCTAACTTTAATAATCTGAGTCATGAGAGCGCCAGATAGAAAGAAAGGCGAAAAGGGACGCAAGATTGCATTTACTGAGGGTTTTCTATGAGCCGCATATTTGTGTAAGGCATCTTACACGCTTTCTTTCGTCAAATCTGAAGTCAGTTGCAGGCAAGCATAAAGAACTTTGGCAAACTACCCAGGAACAGAATGCAAAAGGAAACTTTCATTAATATTTACTAGAGAAAGATTGTGTCTCAATTTGTTTGACAGTCACCTGGGACCTTTTTAAGCTCCTACTGAACTAGACATTCTTTCTAGTCTTCCCCTTGTTTAGTCTTTCTGAGACCATGTAAACTTAAACTGAAGAACTCAGTACAAAAGATAGCTTGTTCAAAATGTTAACAATACAGATCACAAAAAGGAATGATATCAATGTTCTGTGAAATAAAGCGTGAAGAGAACCATCATTTGTTGAGTATCTATTATGTGCCATGTGATTTGTCTATTTGTTGGTGTTGTTAAGTGCTGTCGAGTCATTTCTGACTCATAGCAAATCTATATAAGGTTTCCAAGGCTGTAAATTTTTTATGGGAGCAGAAAGCCTCATATCTCTTCTAAGGAGTGACTGGCGAATTTGAACCACCAGCCTTGTGGTCAGCAGTCCAGTGCTTATCCTACAGAGCCACAGTGCTCCTGGGATTTGTATATTAAGCTAATATTCACAATAAACTTGCAATATATTGAAATTACTTGTGAAAAGATTTGGCTGCAAACTCAGAAACTCTGGCCACAGTGACTTAGAAAAAATATGAGTGTATTTTTCTTCATTAAAAAGTAGTCCAGTAGATAGTTTTGGCCTTGATGAAGCTTCTCAGTGATGCCATCAAGGCATTTGCGTCTACTTTTCTGCATCACCGCCCTTAGTGTGTTTGCATTTAGTCTTATTCTTATCATCTCATAATTACAACATGGCTACACTGGCTGCAGATATCACATCCACATTCAAGGTAACTGAAGAGAAGGTTAGGGCCAACCATGCCATATTTACCCCCATTTTATTAGGAAAGCAAAAAAATCCCCAGAAGTCCCCTTACCAGACTTCTACTTAGGTTTCATAGGCTAGAACTGGGTCACGTGGAAACCCTTCATTGGAATGGAATCTGAGAAAGTAAAGAACAGAATTGTCAGGGTTGTCTGAGATCCAGGTGAACAAACTACAAACTAATTTGGATAACTGCCTATTTTGTAAAGAAAGAAACCATGAATAGCCTTGCCTATTCATTTACATAGTGTCTATAGCTGTGAGCAGATGTCAACTTGAGGGCAATGGGTTTGGGTTTGGGTTTGATAGCTATTTTCATGTTACAATGACAGTAAGTTGACAATATTGTCAGGCCCATTACAGAAAAGGTTTTTCACTCCCTGCCTTCGACCAGTCATGAGCCATTATCTAGGCTAGGTATTTTCCTCCCTCAACGAAAGCAGGATAGCTACTAATAGCAATAAGAAGGGGAGTATTGGCTTTGGGCTGGCTCCCAACATTATCTGCCACACATGGCTTTTTTTATCTCTGTTGCAGATGAGGAGATTAGCTTCAGATTGAGGCCCAAGGACATAAATTGAATGAGGACAGTTGGACACTCTGACTTTATGTCCTATTGACCATTTCCATTTCATACTTTTGTGAGTTTTCTCCTTTATAAAGGATTTTTGAGGTGCTGCATGTTTTCCAACTCAGTCCTTAATGAACTTTCAAAAAGAATGGAGAACTATCTGATTCTCTGTCCCCTATATATACATATAATATATCTTTTACCCCGAGCTTCTTTACGATAGGCCTTTTCATCTCTTGCTCCACAGTACTTCCCATAGTGCCGAGTTGATAATGCTAAGCCTACGCCCATGGGCTTTCAGTAGATTCCAATTCGTAATGACCTTGTATAGGGTTTCCAAGGCTGTAAATCTTAATGGAAGCGGAAAGCCTAATCTTTCTCCTAAAGAGCGGATAGTAGGTTTGAACTGCCAACCTTGTAGTTAGCAATCCAGTGCTTATACTACAGCACTACCAGGGCTTCCTTTAGTACATAATAAGGGCACAACAAAAGCTTGTTGTATCCCATCCCACTATTGTTTCATATTCCTTTATCATGCAAACAGTAAAAAAGAAAAAAAAATGATGCATATGTGAGGGAGAGTCAAAAATTACCCTCTCTCAAATTATATTGAAATGCCCATCTACGTTCACAGCTGTAGACAACAGTGAGCATGCACGCAAAATGACTCTGTCGAACAGACAAGTGATAGTGTATTATTGTGGCAAAATATTTGCAAATCAGGCATGGCTCTGCCTATGAAATAATCCATGACAGACTTGAGTTTTGAAAAGTTTGTGTGATGTGGGTACCAAAATAACACATGGAAAAGCATAAACAGAAGCATTTGGACATCTGCAAACAAAATTTGGACCAATATGCGAAGAAAAAGTCTTTGCTGTGACAAGATATGTATTCATTACTACCCGCCTCAGAGTAAATGGCAAATATAAAATGGAAACATCCTTAATAACCAACCAAGAAAAAGTTCAGAAATTAACCATCAGCTGGGAAACTGATGCTTACAGTTTTCTGGGGTTTTCAAGGGCCAGAATGGGAACACTATCAGTAAAAAAGTTCAACAATCAACAGTGCTCATTGCAATGAGATGCTGAGTGAAGAACTGAAGCCTAGACTTTGGATTAAATACAGAGGACTACTGTCCGAGGGCATCATGATCCTGCATGACAATGCATGTCCGCACACCTCTGCCCACACTCTTAGCACTCTGCAAAAACTTTTGTGTTGAGGTGCTAAAACATCCTCTCTATAATCCTAATTTTGTTCCATCACATTGTAACTCTTATAGGATGAAGATCCACCTTCGATGAAGTGAAGACAGTGGTGCATTCATGGCTCACAGCTCAGCCTAATGTTTTGCCCCCCTCCCCCACCCTCCCATCCTAGGTTATGGGGTTTATTAGGGAAGAGAACAGGATACAATTCAGGATCAGAGAAGCTCAGTATGCAGCCGTTCTCTAGTCAGAAATGCCTCTTGTCTGCCATACTGCAGATACACATCACTCTGTCTTCTTGGCCTCTCAGCCATGTGACCTTGCTCAAGCAAGTGCTGCAAAGCTCTTTTAGCCCAAAGAGCACATTCTGCAAGCCAGTCCCCTGCTCATGGGTAGTCAGCTTTACTTAGTCCAAGGATTTCGAGCCCCTCGCTACTTTGTCTCTCCATGTCTCTGCCGATGCTGCTTTTCTAGGTAGGGATCTCATGCTCTTCCTTCTTGATGATCCAGAAATCATCCATCTATGTTTCTTAGATGGCTCCTTTTAAATCAAGCTGCATGGAAAAACTAACCAATCTCAGCTTTTAGAGCCCTGTAAACATTATTTGCATGGTCTTGCCCAATTACTTGGTCTAACATGGTTTTAAATAAGGAAATATGAAAGCTAGTTGACAGATGGACAACATGTATTGAAAAGCAAGGAGATTATGTCAAAAAATGATGTATTTGTCTTTTCTAAAAGTTGATTTAAAAAAATTCTACAGCCAGAGTACATATAACTTTTACTCACCCTAGTATATATACTAAGGAGCTCTGGTAGCATAGTGGTTGTGAATCAGACTGTGAACCGCAAGGTCAGCAGTTCGAAACTACCAGCTGCTCCGCAGGAGAAAGATGAGGCTTTCTGCTCCCATAAAGATTTACAGCCTCAGAAACCCTGTACAGGGTCGCTATGAGTCGGAACCGACTCCACAGCACATAACAACAACAACAACAGTATATATACTCATTTAACAAAATGTCCTGCTCTCATAGTCTACATTTTTTGTGGTGAAGGTAGAAAGTAGTTCTAACAGACAATTAAGTAAATAAAGGCATTCTTGAGCTGTTTCATATTTGTGTTATCTTCCCAATGAAACTGTGAAGTCCATCTGTAGATATTTATTATGTACTCAACATATAGTAAATGATTCAATGACAACTTTCCTCCCCAAGTTTGGCCCTTGGGACTGAAGATGGTGGAGTGACAGTGTTGAAGGGCAGCGCAAGTGGTCCTCCAGTCTGTCTGGTCTGTGTGATGACGGCAGCATCAGCATGAATCTCAGACCTCATCCTTAGGCTAGCTTTGCCCTTTCTTTCTCTACAACCTTGAAACTGCAGCATAAGGGGTATGAGAGCCAAGAAGAGCTGGAACAAAGGAAAAGGGATAAAGAAAAGAGAAGCTTAAACAAATCTATTTTTATTATTTTCCCATTCACTTTTCTCCACAACTCAGACTTTAAGGAATTAGAAGGAATCGCTTCCCTCTCCCTTCCTCCATTCAAATTTCCTAAAAAAACAAACAAAACACCCAGCTGACTCAAAGAAATGCCATCTGCAAGACTAAAATTGTGCTCCAGGATTTTCAATGGCTGGTTTTGAGAAGTAGATCGCCAGGCCTTTCTTCTGAAACCCCTCTGGATAGCCTCCATCCTTAATAGCCAAGCCCTTTAACCGTTGATACCCTCCAGGAACTCCCCTCAGATTTTAACCTTTCTTAAATGTGCTCAATCTCTCTTGCCAGCATGTTTCAGGCATTTCCTCAGTTTGAAAGTTCCTTTTTCTCTCCCACACTGAGTCACCATCACCAGATTTTGTTAAGTGCCGTCGAGTCAGTTCCTGCTTATAGCAACCCTGTCTATGGTTTCCAAGGAGTGGCTGATGAGTTTGAACTGCCGACCTTGTAGTTCAAACTTACCTTGAGGTCCAGTGCTTTATCCCACAGTGCTAGACCAGGACTTCATCACCAGACGAGTGGTGGTGGTGTGCTGTGGAGTAGGTTCTGACTCATAACCACCCTGCATAGGGTTTCTGAAGCTATAAATGGGAGCAGAAAGCCTCATCTTTTCTCCTGTGGAGCAGCTGGTAGTTTTGAACTGCTGACCTTGGGGTTACCAGTCCGACTTATAACCACTATGCTACCAGAACTCCTATCACCAGACTAAGGCCTTTTAAATTTGACTTTAGTGACAACTTCCTCCAAAAAGCCTTCCACCATATTGAAGGTGCCATATATCACAGCCATAACATACACTGTACACTGGACTTTGTTATCTGTCTACTTGTCCATCTTTTGTATGAGGCTATAAGCAAAACATCTGAGTTAACCACATCTGGCTTATTATTCTATGTGCTCAATAAATTACTGACAACTGAGTGAATGAGAATAGGCATAAGAATTTGGAAGAACCCTAACCCTTTCAATGGGTCAAGGCAAAAACTTCCTACTCATATTTGGTTGCCTACTCCCTAGAGGTTTTTATGTGCTTCCCAAGACTTTGTTTGAAAACTGTTAACCAGAAAAAGTGTCTTTGTTTGGAGATCTTATCTGGGTCCTTCACCACCGGGTGTCATTTTTTCTCTATCTCGCCAACCAGGCATTTCTCAGGTGCCAGAGGCTTCAGCTCAGTGCTTTCAGTGCTGAAGCCTGTCGTCCTGGATGGAACGCAAAAACTACAGAGTAATCTCGCTTTCTTTCAGGGCCACTGACCAGAAGAAACAAAAGAGACTGATTGGGCTCGCCTGATGCAGACCGGTCAGTGACTGTGTAGTTTCCTTTGGTGTTTAAAATCCTTATCTGGCATTGCTAGCACATCAGCAGGCTTATCTCCAGAGCTGGCCCTTCAAAGAGATAAAAGGACACCACTCCCCCAGTCAGATGCTGTATGTCAGTGAGAGAGGGGGAGGAATTTGGATCAGTCAATTTAACACACATAAAACAACTCATTTATGTTGTTGCTGTTTTTTTTTTTTCTAAGCAAAGTTTATTTTACCTTTTCCTATTATGAAAGTAATAAGTGCTCATCATAGAAATTGGCAAGTAACAAAAAATAGAAAGGAAAAAAGTCCATAACAATTTAGTCTATTTGAAGAATTTCTCTTAGTCTTTTACTATGTGTTACTATAATAGTTGTGATCATATATTGTTTGTAACAAATAAAAATTGCTATGTTTTCATTTAAAAGTATGGCAGGAATATTTCCCAAAATTTTATGATTAATAAACATAATTTTTAATAGCTACATAATTATGTAATTTATTTAACCATTTCCTCATTGTTAGATATTTAGATTGTTCCCAAGATTTGTTCCTCTGAATTTTGATGAATTTAGGATCTTTTCTGAATTTATGTTTATTTTGTTAGGCTGGATTCCAAGGAGAGCTGAACTGGTATGAATAGTAAGATTCTTAGTGTACAAGGAAATTACAAGAGTAATTCCTAAAAGGCTCTACCAATTTATGTTTTTTCCAGTAATACATGAAAGTGCCATATCCTATACTGGATAGTTTTCTTCCACTTTGTATATTTTTCTTCTGTCAGGAGAAAAGTTAATCATAAGTTTAACTTGCATTTCTTTTATAATTAATTGAAGTTAAGCATTTTTTTTTCTCAAGTAAGCTTTTTCCTTTTAGATCATAATCTATACATTTCCTTTTTCTACCTCCTTGAGATTCCGTTTCCTTATCCCCAAAATAAACCCACATGTCCATCAGCTGGTAAGTGATAAACAAAATATGGTATGTGGATATGATGAAATCCAGCCTTAAAAAGAAGTAAAGAACTGATCCATGCCACAGCATTGGTGAATCTTAAAAACATGCTAGCTGAAAGAAACCCATCTCTTTCTCACACACAAGCACAAACACCATAAAATCATTTGTAATGATTCTATTTATATGAAATGCCCAGACTAAGTGAATCTATAGAGACAGAAGATAGATTAGTGGTTGTTTAGAGCTTGGGAGGACAAGGAGGATTGTACGGTGATAACTCTAATGTACAAAGTTTCTTTTTGAGATGATGAAAATTGTTTTAGTTACCTAGTGCTGCTGTAGCAAACACCACAAAAGGGTGGTCTAAAAGTACAGTGATTTATTTTCTCAAAGTTCTGGAAGTTAAGAGTCCAAATCAGGGTCTTGATCATTCCCTCTGAGTGTGTCTCATAAATTCTGGTGTCCGCCATGATCCTTGATATTCCTTGGTGTCTATCCCCACCGACCCCCACTCCGACTACCCCAATCCCATGTGTGTTTCTCGAGGTCTATTCTGCTCTTTTTATGTCTAGGAAGTGCTTAGATTTAAGAACCACCCTACTCTGGTATGGAGTTCTGGTGTGGCACTGCGGGTTAATATGCTGGACTGCAAGGTTGTTTTGAACCGCAAGGTTGGTGGTTCAAATTCACCAGCCACTCCTTGGAAACCCTACATAGGGTCTCTATGAGTCAGAACTGACTGGAAGGCACTTAACTACAACAACAACAACAACAACAACAACGCTGGTATGACCTCATTAACATATCAAAAGAAACCCTCTGTGTCCAAACAGGTTCATACTCACACTCACAGGTACTGGAATTAGAAGATGAACAGATATTGGGGTGCAGGGCCTAATCCATAGCAACAGTGTTCTAAATTGGTTGTGGTGGTGACTGCAGCATTTTGAATATTCTAAAAACATTTCATTGAACACGTTATTTTTACTTTTTTTAAAAATATTAAGTGAAGGTTTACAGAGCAAATTAGTTTTCCATTCAGCAATTCATACACATTTTGTACCAGATCATTGACTGCAATGTATCATCACTTATTCCACTTCTCTGTTTCCTGTTTTCATTCCTCTTTTCTTTTCTAACCCTTCTGAACTTCATCATTGGGCAAATGCTGCCCTTTTGATCTCAAATGGTTGATTATTGTCAGGAGTAACTACTGGATTGTACACTTTAAATGGGTGAGTTATGTCATTTTAATTGTATCTTAATAAATTATAACAGTAAAAATAACAGTAATACCTGAGAGTTGTAATTGCTTTATCAATGGAGATGAGAAGACTTTAAAGACTTTTAGAAATAAATATAGAAGCAAACATATCCAAACCAAAAGAAACCAAACCCAATGTCATAGAGTCAACTGCAACTTGTACAGGCATTATAAAACAGAGTAGAACTTCCCCCATAGGGCTTTACAGAGAAAGACAATCACATCTTTCTCCCACATAGCAGCTGGTGCATTTGAACCACTGACATTCCGTTTAGCAGTCAAGCATTTAACCACTACACCACTTGGGATCTCTGTTTCATAATACAGAAACCTGGAAATCATGCTTGACTTTGTTCTCTAACCCAAACATCCAATTAGTGACTAAACTCAGTATAGAGTGCATTTCTCTCTAATCTCTGCTCCTCTACTGTCTTAAAATCTCATAATCTCTTGCCAAGTCTATTGCTAAGAGAAATACAGTAAAATAGGGCCCTATTAAGAAGCACTGGTACTGTAGTGGTTACGAATCGGGCTGCTAATCTCATAGTCAGCAGTTCAAAACTACCAGCTTTTCTGTGGGAGAAGGATGAGGCTTTCTGCTCCCATGAAGATTTACAGCCTTAGAAATCCTGTACAGGGTTGCTATGAGTCGGAATGGCACATAACAACAGCAATATTAAGGAACCCTGGTAGCATAGTGGATTATGAATTGGGCTGCTAACCACAAGATCAGCAGTTCAAATCTTCCAGTGGCTCCACAGAAGAAAGATGAGGCTTTCTTCTCCCATGAAGATTTATAGGCTCAGAAACCCTATATAGGTTTGGTATGAGTTGGAAGTGATTCCAAGGCAACATAGCCACCACCACCACTAGGACACTATTGCCACTGATACCTAGGGTGGTGCTTTGAACATAAAAAGTCCTTAGTAAATGCTTGAATGTGAGCTGATTCCACAAGTATTTTAGAAAAACCCTCTCGTCTGCATCCTTACTGACTATCATGTTTTTGTCTCTTAGTCACAAAACTAATCTGCAAAAGAAATTCCAAATATTTAATCTTTATGTTTGTTAGAATCCAAGTTAAACTTGAATTGAATGTAAATACATGTGTGGAATGTTCATTGCACACTCCACCAAAACAAGTTGAAAAGAGGTACAATGAGCTGCCTTATCAGTGACCCGGTAAAATGAAATATTTACCTTCTGTCCTTTGTAAAAAAAAAAAAAACCAAAAAAACACACACACACAAACAAAACTGGTTTTTCTCTGGATCTTATTTCCTTTCACACAATGACTGATATCCTCTCAAGTAATACTTAAAAAAAAAACACAAAAGAAATAGAAAAATAAGACACTTTTCTGTTTATTACTGTGAAAATTTGGCAACAATTCTATACCCAAATGGCCACAAACTATTGCTGGTATACACCATCTAGGAATAGTGATCTTTTGGACTAGACCCCTGAAGCCAGAAAGCAACAGACAGAAAGAATACTTCTAAGCAATGTTTAATGATGTATCATAGCAATGGGCAGCTGCAAAATCCTGATTTTCTCACTATTAATAAGTGCTGAGATGACTGCTTTCCACAGAAATAGGTAGAAAGAATCTACTACATTTTTTTAACAAAAAAAAAAAATGTGTAAGAAAATATAGTTGAGTCGAACATATTAATATTCCAATTCGTCATAACTAATATTTGCTGATCTTTGGTGGTGGTAGTTATGTGCCGTAGAGTCTGTTCCGACTCATAACGACCCTGTACAGGGTTTCCGAGGCTGTAAATCTTTACGGGAACAGAAAGCCTCATCTTTCTCCCGCGGAACATCTGGTAGTTTCGAACTGCTGACCTTAAGGTTCGCAGCAGGATTCGTAACCACTACGCTACCACAGCTCCTTTTTGCTGGTCTTTACTGAGGGTTTATTATGTGCCAGACACTGTTCCAAACGTTTTACATAAGTTAATAGTTGTTGTGAAGTTTGGAGTTCATTCTGAGTCATAGCGATCCTGTATGTGGTTTACCAGGCTTTAAACCTTTTCAGGAACAGAAAACCTCGTCTTTTTACCTTAGTAACTGGTGAATTTGAACCGCCAACCTTGCAGTTCAAACCGGTCTTGTGGTCCGGTGTTTATACTACAGCACAGTGTTGTTATTGTTGTCTGTAAGTGCCTTCGAGTTAGTTCTGACCCATAGAGCCCCTGTATAGGGTTTCCAAGGACCACCGACCTTGTGGTTCAAACCGACTTTGCAGTCCAACAAATTAACACACAATGCCATACCAGGACGTTAAGGACTGCTATTATCTCCATTTTGCAGATATGGAACTGAGATACAGCTTGATTACCTAACTCGATCAAGTCACACAGGTGGTAATGGGAGAGCCAGGACTCATATCAGTTAGTTCAGAGCTTCTGTTCTTAATCATCATGTTCTACTGTTTCTCAGAATAGTCACACAGATAAGTTGATAAGCTTATCAATGTAGGAATGTGACCTTTTGGGAAAGTCGTCTTGCAACATCTATAAATATCACATACCTTTTACCTAGCAATCTGAGTAAAGAAGTACTACTAGATACGTACCACGGAACAGGACGATTTAGTTGCAAAAATGCTTATTGCAACATTTTTGGTAGGAATGGAAAAACCTCAGTGTGTGTCAACTATAGAAAGTTGAACTAATCGAGAAACAGTCATATTAAACAACCAAATTTTGAATGAACTGAATCTAGATCTATTCACCTGGAAGTATATCCATGATGTATGATTAAATGAGAAAAGCAAATGACAGAGAACCTTATAGAATGTGATCCATTTTTATAAAACAGTGAACAAAGTGAATAAGGTGGGGACTTTAAAAAGTTCTCGGAAAAATCCCATTACCTTTCAAATCCATTTTCCATTGAATTTTTGAAGGCCCCTTGTATCTATGTTTACTGTTTTAGTACCGTCGAGTCAGTTTCGACTCATAGTGACTCTGTATAAGGTTTCCAAGGAGCTACTGGTGGATTTGAATGTCTGGCCTTGCAGTTCAAACTGACCATGCAGTCCAGTGCTTATCTTACAGTGCCACACCAGGACTCCTATTATATGTATGTTGTTGTTGCTGCTAAGTGCCATCGAGTCAATTCCGACCCACAGAGACCCTGTATAGGGTTTCCAAGGAGCAGTTGGTGAGCTTGAACCACCGACGTTGCAATTCAAACAACTTCGCGTTAGCCCACAGCACCACACCAGGATATGTAAATGAGAACTCAGTAGAATTAGAATACATCAGGCTATTATAGTGCTGTAGGATCAGCACTGGACTGAGAACCACAGGTTTGTCAGTTCAAACCCACCAGCTGCTCCTTGGAAACCTTATACAGGGTCGCTATGAGTTGGAACCAACTCAACAACATATAACAACAACAACAACAGGCTGTTAGGGTTTTAGATTGGGGAAGAAGTAGGTACAGGAAAAGATAAGAACATTAAAACAGCATGGAACAATAGACATGGTATCATGTCAAATGAGAATATAAAATATACTGCTTCACAATATGAATATTACAGCAAATACAAGGAGGCCTCACAAGTTGGTGGAAAATCAAAATAAAGAGAGAATGGAATTTTTCCATGAACTTTTTGCAGCCCCTTCATATGTAAAGATATAATATGAATTTTAAGAAAAAAACTGGAAGGTAACAGGAATAAATATTAAAAATCAAACATTTATTTGATTAAATGATGAGTGTGAAAAACTTTTTTTTTTAAATTTGGTTTTAATATACAGTGCTCCTGGGGGATTCAGGTTCATCCTTAAGTGGACTTGGGAGTCTTTTTCAAACTGGGGCTCTGGATTACTAGACTAATCTGTAAACACCTGAGTCTATAGTTTTATTAACTCAAATGGACTTCGTGAGGTTCTGTGATGTCATTGAGCATCCCTGTGTGTGTCATATGCTCTAAGGATACTGTTGTTGTTGTTGTTGTTAAGTGCCATCGAGTTGGGTCCGACCCATAGCGACCCTGTACAGGGTTTCCGAGGGTGTAAATCTTTACGGGAGTAGAAAGCCTCATCTTTCTCCCGCGGAGCGGCTGGGTAGTTTCGAACTGCTGACCTTAAGGTTCACAGCCCGATTTGTAACCACTACGCTACCAGAGCTCCTTAGGATACTACTTGTTGTTAAATACTGTCGAGTCAATTTTGATTCATAGCAACCCTGTACAGGGTTTCCAAGGCTTTAAATCTTTGCAGGAGCAGAAAGACTCATCTTTCTTCCCTCGAGCAGCTGCCTCAAACAGACAATCTTGTGGTTTGCAATCCAGTGCTTGTCCTATGGAGCCACCCCACTCCACAAAGATACAGCTAGATGATGATAATCATCATCATCATCATCATCATTAAAAAGGAGTCAATTAATTGCTCTAACTCATATACCTTCATTACAAGAAGTCCTTATCTCTCTCCTCTGAGTCACTCAAGAATTCAAAGCATTTCCTTAGTCCAATAGTTATTACTAACTTTCAAAAGCTAGGTTGAGAGTAAACCAGTGAGTTAATTGATCCAAAAGTGTCTTTGGCTCTTGTTCTGTCTGTCATTCTATGTTCCTGGTACTCCTTCACAGTCTATTGGGCTTGTCCGCTGCTGAGTTGTTATTTTATTTTATTTTTTTTAACTTTTTATTGTGAATTGAGTGAAGGTTTACAAAGCAGACTATCAGTTTTACATTCAACAAATCATATCCTTTGCTTCATTACAATGATTGCAATCCTCTCCATGTACCATCATGGAGGTTAATGGTATTTACTTTCATTCAGTTTAATTATTGCATTCCTTCCTGTGCCTCCCTCTAACTTCATCTTTCCTCTGATAACCTCCTACTTGTTATACATTGCCTACCCTGTCACTCATGTTACCATGTGTCTATCCTCTAGCCTGTGAATAATTTTCCCTCTCCCTTCTACCCCCATACCTCCTAACCATCATAGACTGTTTCTTTTATCATGTAAACCTTGTTTAACTTTTTAAATGTTGGTCTCATACAATATTTGTCCTTTCGTGATTGACTAATTTCACTTACCATAATGCCTTCAAGGTTCAACCATGCTGTGAAATGTTTCACAGATTCATCTTTATTCTTCAACTTCGTATAGTGTTCCATTGTACATATGTACCAAAGTTGTTTAACCATTCTTCTGTTGATGGTCATTTAGGTTACTTCCATCTTTTTGATGTGTCTCTTGTAGACAGCATATTGAAGGATTCTATTTTCTTATCCATTCTGCTCTCTCTATCTCTTGACTGGTGTATTTAATCCATTTGCATTCAGTGTAATTATCAATAGGTGTGAATTGATTGTTATTATTTTGCTGTGTGTTTCGTGTGTGTATGGTGCTGCTGGTTTCTTCATTCCATTTAATTTTCTGTGCTGATTTCATTTTATTTGTGGGCTTTCTTTTCATTTTCATTTCTGTTGTGTTAATGTTTTCTAAATATTTCTAATTTTTCTCTCTTTTACTTTTGATTGCATTGTATTAGTTTCTTTGAGGTTACCCTATCATTTGTTATTTATTTATTTATTTATCACTATTAAAAAATCTGTTTTATCTTAAAATATACTTGACTTTCTTGTCATTTGGAAATTCTGTATCTACACTAGTCCCTCTTTTTACTTTGTAGTTGACTTAATTATAAATTGATACCCCTGGTTCCCTAAGCTTAGTCATGTAGGTTTGCTTTACTTGAAATTCTTTTACATTTGGATTGAGTTCTGGGTGGTGTTGTCATGTATGGTAACCTCAGGTTTTCTTCTGTTGTTGGTTCTCTGTCCAAAGAATACCCTTAAGTATTTTTTGTAAAGTTGATGTGGTCATTAAAAATTCCTTTAATTTCTATCAGGAAATGTCCTAATTTCACTGTCAAATTTGAGGGGTAGCTTTGCAGGGTATATGATTCTTGGATGGCAATTTTTTCTTTGAGTTTTGTATATGTCATCCCATTGCCTTCTTGCCTGCATGGTTTCTGCTGAGAGATCAGAGTTTAGTCTTACTTTTTGTTTCTCCCAATCTGCTTTCCTTTTTCCGGTTTTGGAAAGTTTAATTATGATTTATGATTTATGGTTTTCTTAATGATTTTCTTTTGTGATCTATCCTGTTTGAGGTTGTTCAAGCTTCTTGCTTATCTTCTCATCTTTCATTATATTAGCAAAGTTTTCTTCCAACAACTCTTCAACAATTTTCACTGTGCTATTTACCATCTCTTCCTGTTCTGGAATTCTGACCACCCATAAGTTGTTCCACTTCATGGTGTCCTACATAATTCTTAGGATTTCTTCAAATTTAGTTATTGTTTTTTCTGATTGTCCTTCTGATATAGTAATATTAAGAGATTTATCTTCAAGCTCAATAATTCATGCTTCCATTGCTTTGAGCCTACTCCTTTGTCCATTTTTTAAAATGTTCATTTAAGTTTCTGGATTTCTCATTGCAGGTTTTGTATTGTTTCAAAATGTATATTTATTTTTGTCTTTTTGTTCTTGTAGTCTTTTCCTGATTCTTTTAAAGATTTTTCTGTGTTCTCCTTGCTTTTCGTAATCTTTTTGTCAATCCTTTGAGGGTACCTAAGTATCAGTCTTGGAATTCTTTTTTCAGTTAGTTCTATTACCATTCAAAAATGTTTTCTGAATCTGCATCTTGGTCATTTATTTGGGCCATTCCCTCTAGTTTCTTTATGTGAGCTAAACTTGTCTCCAGTACATTTCAGGATAAAATATATATTTATATTTAATTGATGATTGTATGTTGATGTGACCTTAGGCTCTCACCAACTGTACACCACTTGGTCACTATTCATGTACCTCAGTTTAGGGTGTGTGTGGCTGGTGTTAGCTGTTGTCTATTGTTTATCAGCAGATACTGGCTCTTGCCCAGGGTAGGGCTGTAGAGTACAGTTGTAGCCTGGCTATATTGGCATGATTGCTGTCTCCTGTCAGGTAGGAAAGAGAACCTCCTCCTATACACATGTGCACACAAGAAACTAAATAAACTAGAATAAACAAACAACTAACTAACAATAAAAAGAGAAAAAGAAACAAAAATATGCGGAAACCAGAAAAAAAGAATACAATAACTATCAAGACAATGGGGCTATGGAAGAGAAAAATCAGAGAGAAAATAAAAGGAAGAAATAAAGAAACACCACTAAGAAAAACCAGAGAGAGAGAGAAGATAAAAAGAGATTGGAGAGTAGTAATGAAAGTACAAAAGGGAAAAAAAGAAGAGGGCATATGAGAAACAGAAGAAATAAGAAAAAACAAAATGGACATATAAAGGATAAAATTCAAAGGAATGGAAAGAGAAGAATAAAGAGGAGAAAGAATAAACAAACAGAAACAATGAAACAACAAAAGGAAAAAAATCCAAAGACCAAAACTGTTGGATCTGGAGAGAAGAAACCTCTGGGGGATTCCTACAAGCCACAGAGTTTACAAGGTGAGTGCAGGAGGGGTATACCAGCAGAGATCCTGGTCCTAAATGAAGTTCCTATTGGCCTCAGTGTTATCTTTGTTCAGGGCACTTAATCCAGAAGTAGTTCATGGAAGCTCTTGATGGAGCTGGTTTCAGTGTCTGTTGGAACCACAGGGAAGCTGGGGTCAGGGAGACTGGTCTGGTGGCTTTGCACATTTGTAGATTTGGAGCTGAGCCCACCCAAATCTAGGCAGCTGCCCCACTCCCACCCACCCCCACCCCCGCCACACACACACTGGTGTGGCTTCTAAGTACATGGCTCCAAACTCCTGGAGAGCAGAGTCTGCACTGGAGATAGACAAGTGTGGAAGCTGGCCACACCTCTGGTAACCAGGGGATTATTGGGGGTGGGGGTGGGGGCGGGAAAGAAGTCACACCTTTCCTGTCTTGTGTGAATCTGCTCTGCCAGGTCACCTTCTGATGCCAAAGCTGCTCACAAGATGGCTGGGCCTCATCTGGCTGGCTGTTCACCAATCTCCCTCCCTCTCTCACCATCCCTGCTCAGCTTCTCCTCCCAGCAATCACTCCATCCACTTCTCAAATCTTTCCTAGGAAGTTCCAGGATTTTCATCTATGTCTGTTTCATTTGGTCACTCGTATCTTTGTTGTAGAGGATCTGTGTAGTGCATATGCCCAGTTTGTCATCTTGTCAGAAATCTGAGTTGATACTATTGCTGGTCCAGACTCTTTACTGACTGCATAGCACACCAAGATTTGCCTTCAAGTTTCAACTCTTCAGTTCACTTAGTACACACTCAGTACGTTCAAGTGCTGTTTACGATGTCATCTAACCTCAGTCAGAATTTGTGTTGTGTGCCCAGCACTCCCCAGGCAGCCTTTCTTTATGGCAAGTGCCTCTCTGGGGCCCTTGGTCTTTTTTCCTACCACTAGATATCAGTAAGCGCCATCCCAACCCATTTGAGATCTAATGATCTTAAACTACAAAGAGAAAAATTCAGAGCTTCTTTTTCTTCCCCCTTCCCAGATCTGCCTCCTTTGTACAACTCTTAGGGTTGGGGACCATCCATATTGTATTTGGTAGAAATGATGCCCCACAGAGCACACCTCCATCACAGTAGATTACAATATGAATAATTACTAGAGCTGTTTAACTCAGCAGTAACTCCCCAACCTAGTCTCCTACCCCAGTTCTCTCTCCAAGGGAGAATGAAAAGAAAAAATACTTGAAAATTTAAAACACTTCCAAGGTGGTAGGTGTCTTATCGTAACATAATTAAGAAGAGTCACACAAATGACTTGTAAAGCAAACAAGATTTGCTCCAAGGTGATTTTTTGAAGGTTTTTTTTTCAAAGAATAAAATTTATGTTCACTCCACCAAGCACCCCATTACACAAATAATAATAGCTATCATTTATTCAGGAGACATGGTATTAATACTTCACATACATTATTTCATCTCACTTACAAAAGACTTATGAGTCTAATTGGGGAGTTAAAGTGCACAGAAATGATAGTACAAGGTAGAATGTGAAACATTAAAGGAATGAGGTAAGTGCAAAGCTCCAAGAGAGCTCAGAGAAGGAAAGGATTATTTCCAATGGAAGAAGCTCATTCAGTCAGCATGCAACATGTAATTATTATGTGCCATTTACATCCTGGTTTCAAAAATCTTACAGACCATAGGGGAGAAAAAGGACAAAGAACTAGATCATCTCAACGATGTGATGTCATTTGATGATTACATTCAGGAGATCAGAGCATGTTCCTAGGAAGAGAACATGAACTACAAGCCTTGAAGGTTTAGGGGGCTCTATACAGATTGGGATCCCTGACATCTCAGGGTTGCACCTGGATCTCATTACAACAGCCCCATCGACTAGGCAAGAGAGAAACCAGGGGTTGTTAACTCCCCGATTCACCACCCCTCTGAGGCCCTAATTTTGAAGCTTTTAATGGTAACCAGTCCTTCCCCTCTGCACAAGTGACTCTTCTCCCATAACAAAAGCACTTTTCCCGACTTAACTTCCTTAGTCTGTGACCCCTTCTCCAATTTACCAATTCTGATTCACATCCTATGTCTTTCTCCCACAGAGACGAAACAGCCAACTTTTAGATTTCCAAACCTCCTGGAAAAAGGCCAAGCTTCCATAAACCACCAGAATACTATTGTGTGAATTAAAATGTTCACATGGTATCAACCATGCAGCTAATCCAACATTTATTTTGGAAAATATTACATTTGGAAAATGGGAAGTATTCCAGAGCATTCTCTTACCTTGAAATATCAGGAGACACAGGGTATTTTAAGATAATTTCTTGCTCAAAATTTAACAAATAATCTGTACAATTAGACACATAAAATTGCCTTAAATAACATTAGTTAAAGACTCTTGGGCTTAAAAATGTCTTTAGAGTATTTATGGAGAAATTTGGGGCAATTCTAACTCAGTGAAGCAAAATTTCAAAATGCCTTTGAGCTAACTTTCAATTGGCTCTTATTGCACATTTCTCTTCCAATCCTGCTGATTAGACTGTGTTCATTTGTACTTTTTCCAAGATCTTGCTTGCTTCACACTACATACCCCTGGCTATAAGAGGCAAAATAGCCTAAAATCCTAATGCGAACTGTCTAACAAAACCATAAAGCTCCAGGCACCCAGAGGCCCAAGAGACCTATGTATTTCCTCCTTACTTTCCATATTTTCTCCACAACTTTGTTTTGCAAAGCTAAATACAAAAGAAGAAAGTTTTAAGAGGTCAGATTCCCTAAGGGGCTCTTGTGGGTTCCCCTCTTTCTATAATGTGGCTCAGTTTTCAGTGGCACGTCTCGGAGTCCTGGTGTCCTCGGAGTCCAGTGGGACAAAGCACTGCACTGCAAGGTCGGTTTGAACCACAAGGTCAGCAGTTCAAACTCACCAGCAGCTCCTTGGAAACCCTAATCAGGGACTCTATGAATTGGAACCAACTCAATGGTACATACCAACAACAATAATGATGTGTCTAAGGAGTCCTGTTGGCTGTAGTGTAAGCACAGGTAGTCAGCACGGTTGCAGTTCAAACATGAGTCTGTCTTCTCCCGTAATAACTTACAGCCTGGGAAACCCTACGCAGGGTGGCTGTGAGTGAGCATCAACTCACTGGTAATGGGTTTGTTTTATTTGGTTTGATGATATGTCTAAGGAGCCCTGGTATTATCTGGGTTTGCCATTGGGCTGTTTGCTACAAGGTCAGTATTTCAAAACCACCAACTTCTCCAAGAAAGAAAGATGTGACGGTCTGCTCCCAGAAAGATTTACAACCTCAGAAACTCTATGGGGCCAGTTCTTTGTCCTTTAGGATTGCTATGAATCAGAATCGATTTAACTGCAGTGGAGGTTTAGGTTTATTATATGATGTGTCTACAATAGTGACTGTACCAAAAGGAAATGGTTAATGTTCAACCATTTCAAGAGATACCATATGAACAAGAGCCAATGATACTCAGAGAGGCAGTCCAAAGTGCATTGAAAGAAGTGGCAAAGAACAAGGCACCAGGAATT
>NW_006408592.1:713630-721745 GCF_000296735.1 Chrysochloris asiatica | reverse complement strand
AAGAGGAAGACCCCCAACGAGATGGATCAGCTAGGTGGCATCATTGATGGACTCAGGTGTGGCGGCAGTAGTGAGGTTGGCCCAGGATCGGACATTGTTTCGTTCTGCTGTGCATAGGGTCGCTATGAGTCGGTTCCTACTCGATGGCACCTGACAACAACAACACAGTAGTGACAATACAAGTGAGATTGATAAACCTTGAGAAAAAGCCTAGAAAAATGGATGGGGTGCAGCCCTTCTTGTGCGTTTTTCTCAGACTTTCAAATTTAATGAGGCTTGAAACTCAACATGACTGATTATCCCCTTTAGGAAAAAGAGACTCTAATATGTATGTGTGAACACAGAAAAAGTAGAAAGACACACCAACTGACAACAGTGGTTACCTATATGAAAGTAAGTAACTGTTTTTACCTCCATCTAATTCCACACCCTTTCCCAGAGGTAACCATTGTTGTTTGTTGGGTTTGTTGTTATTTGTTGCTGTTGAATCAGTTAGCCTCATGACAAGCTCATGTGTGCAAAGTAAGATTGTTCCATGGGGTTCTTGAGGCTTAAGGCTTTGGATCTTTCCAAAGCATAGCTCAAGGCCTTACTTGAACGACCAGCCTTTCAGTTAGTAGTCCGTAGCTTAACCGTTTGTGCCACGCAGACTCCCTAACTCTTACTTTTTCTGTATGCATTTATGCACACTCATACACAGTGGGTTCAAGCAAACAGTTGTGAGGATGATGCAGGACTGGACAGTGTTTCATTTTGTTGTGCTTACGGTCACTATGATTTGTAAGTAAGCACTATGTGCTTACTGAAGCTAACTCGGCAGTAAATGGTTTTTTGTAGATCTGGAGCCAAGCCCAAAGCAGCACAGACAGCTCCCACCTCATATAGGCATGATTCCCACCAAACTTAGCAGGATCTGCTGCTCTCTGGGGATGGATGAGGGTGGGAACTGGCCACACTTCTGGTTACCAGGAAATCAAGGGGAAAAAGAAGAAATTGCACCTTTTTCCTCACAAACGCAAATTTGTTCTGCCAGGATTCCCTGCCTACCAAAGCTGCTCACAAGATGTGAAGCTGAATCTGGGCAGCCATTCGTCTGGCAGCCTCCGTCTCATACCTTCCATGTTGGCCTTTCCTCACAGAAAGTACTCCATAAACCTCTCTATCCTTTCTTGTGTGTTGTAGACCATCCAGACCCGGTCAAGAGTTCGAGGTCCTGTGGGCCCAAGTGTTGCAGACCATACAGGCCACTGGCTCTGAGGAACAGACTCTAGCCACCTAGCAGACATAGCAAACTGTTTTTCATCTTAGTATTCAGTTATGTTTATTATTAATTGCATACATAAAGCCCTGATATCCACAGATAAATGTAATATTTTCCTAAAAGCTGAGACTGTAAAATTCCAAAAAGGCAAAGTTCTTCCCTCAAAGAATTCAGTCAAAGTAAATTGGGTGGCTCCCCGGTCTTTGTTCTAAGGTCAAGAGGACACCCTCCCTAACGTGTTTCCAGGTGCAGCCCTATTTACCCAGGCATCTCACTTCCTGAGAAACCTGGGCTGGGCAGCCGACACAACGGGACTCCTCCCAATCCTCCTTTTCCTTCCCCCATTTGAGGCTAGGTGCTAAAAGGTATGATAATTAAGCTTGAGAAACCAAGTTGCGGTCATGAGATTCGAACCTGCGAAGTACAATGTAAAGTTGCCTGAATGTCTGGAATATTACGAATGTTCGCTGTACCTTGTCTTAGTCCCTCCCAGCTTTGTGTAAAGTACCTCCCCTAAATAAAACGGAGGCGCAGGCCGAACCAGGTGTCCTTTACAGCTTGGAGAGCGTGCTATACGACTGACTAGGCATGCGTTGCTGACCAGCTAGTAAGGGGTGCGTACTGCCCGCATAGCGAAGATGTTTACTATGCGGGATCTTACTGCCCTTATAGCTCAGATGTTTACAACGCCAGATCTGCCGGACGCCAGTAATGCATCCACTCTGGTTTTGGGGTGTCTCTTTGTCTCTCTCGTTGTGTCTCTGTGTCTCCTCTTTTGCTATCCCTATCACCGCCAGATATCCCCGCCTCGTGAACCAAACATCCGTGTCGAGGCTGGTCCTTGGCACTTGTGAAGTAAGAGTGCCAGAATTTTCAATTGTGTCTGTTTTATTTAGTCTCTAGTATCTTTGTTGTAAAGGGTCCACGTAGAACATAGGCCTAGTCTACCATCTTGCTACAAGATGTTTCTGAGGAAGAAAAGGTAATAGAACGAGCTGAAAAAGAATTCAAAACAATGATAATTAGGTACCTTCAGAGGATTTGAAAGATTGAGAAAAGCAAGGAGAACACAATAAAAACTTCGGAAGAATTCAGGAAAACACTACAAGAACATACAGACAAAACAAATGCAAATTTTGAAACAATACAAAACCTGCAATGAGAAATCCAGAAGATTAGTACTAAGATCTCAGAAATGGGCAATATATTGAAAGGGTGAGAGAGTAGATGTGAAGCAATGGAAGCCCGTATTAGTGAGCTTGCAGATAAATTTCTCAATACTACTATGCTAGAAGAACAATAAGAAAAATGAACAACCCTTCAAATTAAACCCCGCTCTAAGACTGAAACTCAAAGGGAACACATAGCAGGCTTGTAAGCTTGCTGGCAACCACATTGGTCTATTGGTGAGTGGAAGAGGGGGAAAGGCAGCAATGAAGAAATAGGCTGAGTTCAACCATGGTCCATAGACTCTCATTGACCTGGAGATGAGAGAGAGAAGAGGAAGGGCTGGTTGGTCCAAAGTATGATAAGACCTGGGGAAAACTGAGCCCATGGACAAGGACATAGCCACAGAGGTCTAGAGCTGAGAGTGAAGCATCCAGCTGATATGAAGTGAGAGGAGGTGGACAAGAATACCCAAAGTTGTAGATAGTACCCATTTGACTTAGCCTCAGTGGCTTGATAATCAGAACTCGACTAGATGAAGATTAAAAAAAAAAAAAAATTAAATAAAGGAAATGAGGATAAATTGCTACAATTTGATGAACTTGACCTATACTCATGGAGGTAGTAGCTCAAAAAGTAGTATCAATGCTATCCCCTCTGTATACAGGGTAGATAGGGAAGGGGAATTTAGACGTTGGTTACTTAAAGTAAGGGGGTAGATAAAGGCTCAAAGTGACTGGCTTACAAGGTTTCAAAAGGGAGTTTAGTTTAATAGTGTATGGGGGAAGATAGAGTCCCCACTGAATAGTTTTCATCTTGTCTAGACAGATCTGATATAAAGAGATGGGGCTAAGATTCTTATGATTCAATAGTGAGTAATTGTTATCATGACTAATTGCGACTGTCACAATTGTAAAGGTAGAAGGTTTGTAACAAAAATGTGGGAGTAGTTAATTTTACAGTCCAGAAATAGAGGATCCTAGGACCATCAAGGGAGAAGAGCATAAGTAGAATGTGGGACCCAATCCAGAGAAGCAGCAACACCAGAGATGAAGGCAGAGATGGGAACATGGAGAGAAGGAGTGGTTTGATGCCAAATTTATATATATATATATATATATATTCCAGTTTCTTGGATTATTTGCTCAGCATACAGATTGAATAAGTATGGTGAAAGAATACAACCCTGGTTCACACTTTTACTAATTTTAAACTATTCAGTGCTCCCTTGTTCTATTCGAACAACTGTCTCTTGGTCTATGTACAGGTTCATCGAGACCACAATTAAGTGTTCCGGAATACTCATTCTCTGAATGCTATACATAGCATGTCATGTCCCACACAATCAAAAGCCTTTGCATAGTCAATGAAGCACAGATAAACATCGTTTTGGTATTCTCTGCTTTCAGCCAAGATCTCTTCCAATTGGTTGGGCAGATAGCTGTCTTCCAAATGTCTTGGCAGAGATGAGTGAGCGCCTCCAATACTACATCAGTTTCTTTTTTTTTTTTTTTTTTTCAATGTTTTATTGTGAATTATGTGATAGTTTACATGCGAGAACATTAGTTTTACATTCATCCTATCGTATATTGTTTCATTGTCATGGTTACAATCCCTTCCATGCATCATCAACCAACCAAAGGGTATACCCTACAAGACTGCCCCCTGGTCATCAGCACACAGCCCCTCTCCCTCTCTGTGTCTAAAGTCCCCAGATGCTCCGTCGCTCCATGTCCTAGTCTCTGCCTCCATCTCAGGCATCACTGCTTCTCTGGGTAGGGTCCCACTCTCCACTCTTCTCCCTTCATGGTCTCAGGGACCTCTGCTCCTAGACTGAAAAGTTAATCACTCCCCTCCTTGCTACAAAAAGTCTACCTTTACATTTCCAACCCTCACAATCAGTCCTGATAACAATTATTCACTATTGCATCACAAGAGACCTATCTGTATTTTATTTCAT
Source organism: Chrysochloris asiatica (assembly GCF_000296735.1). Taxonomy (NCBI): domain Eukaryota; kingdom Metazoa; phylum Chordata; class Mammalia; order Afrosoricida; family Chrysochloridae; genus Chrysochloris; species Chrysochloris asiatica. Next base: position 717,357 of record NW_006408592.1, on the reverse strand, counting down.
CAGTCCCACCTAGACAGATTGAATACTACTCAGTGGAGAGTCTACCTTCCTCCACGCCCTCTGGATGTAAGTTCCCTCTTGAAAGCTTGTAAGCCAGTCACTTCTTGCCTTTGTAGGTGCCGCCTCCCCCCCCCCTCCACCACCACCATTTTGGGTAGCCAATGTCCAAGTTGCCCATCCCTGTCTACTCTGTGTGTGGATGAGGTGGGAATGATCCTTGCTGTAAATATTTTTTCCCTCTTTTGAGCTACTGCATCCATAGGTATAAGTCAAGTTCATTAAATTGTATCAGATTACTTTTTTTCCTCTTCTTTCTTCTTCTAGTTGAGCTCTGATCTACACCAGTTTCTTGAAAGATTTCAATTTGTATTCAGTCATTTGTTGGCCCTGCCTTCTGTGCAATTTGGACTTCTTCCTTTAATACCATCAGTTTATGATCATATGCTATTTCTTGAAATGGTTGAGTTATCAACCAATTGTTGGGTACAGTGACTGACTGCATATTACTCCCATCTTCTTTTGATGATGCTTGTATCATTCAATGATTTGCCCATAGAATCTTTCGATATTGCAACCTTAGGTTTGAATTTTTTTTTTTCAGTCTTTCAGCTTGAAAAATGTTACATGTTCTTCCCTTTTGGTTTACTGACTCTAGGTCTTTGCATATTTCATTATAATGTTTTACTTTGTCTTCTTAAGCTGTCCTTTGAAATTTCTGTTCAATCTTTTCATTTCCTCATTTCTTCCAGTTGTTTTAGTTTCTAAGTTACAAAAGACCTCTTTAAGATGTGAAAGGGCAAATAAATAATCAGTTTGAGGACCAAGGTATGCCTGAACCAAGCCATGGTATTTTTAATTCCTTGTGTGCATATGAAAGTTGGACAGTGAATAAAGAAGACTATAAAAGAATCAATCCATTTAAGTTATAGTGTTGGAGAATAATGTTCTAAGTACCATGGACTGCCAGAACAGCAAACAGGTCTATCTTGGAATAAGTGAAGCCAGAAGGCTCCTTAGAAGCCAGAATAGCGAGACTTCATCTCTCATACTTCAAACATGTGATCAGGAGGGACCAGTCCATGGAGAAGGACATCATGCTTAGTAAAGTGAAGGGTCAATGAAAAAGTGGTAGACCTCCCAATGAGATGATTGACACAGTGGCAGCAGCAATGGGTTCAAAAGTAGCAATTGTGACTGTGGCAAAGGACCAAGCAGTGCTTCATTCTGTTCTGCACAGGGTTGTTATGAGTTAGAACCGACTCAACAATACAATACTCAACAGCATATTTCAGAGTCTCTTCTGACATCTCTTTTTGTGGGTTTTTTTTTTCTTGTCTTTTGAATGACTTTTTGCTTTCTTCATTAATGAGGTTCTTGATGTTATTCCACAACTCTTCTGGTTTTCATTTATTAGTGTCTAACACAACAAATCTCGTCTTGAGATGATCTCTAAATTTAGGTGGGTTAATTCAAGGTCATATTTTGACTTCTGTGGACTTGTTTTAATTTTCTTGAACTTCAGCCTGAGCTTGCATATGAGCAATTAGTGGTATGTTCCAAAGCCAGCATTTGGCCTTGTTTTGGCTGATGATATTGAACTTCTCATCATCTCTAGTCAATTTTATTCTTGTTTATTCCATATGGTGAGGTCCATGTGCATAGTCACTTGTTATGTTTGCTGAAAAGGTTTTTTAAAAACTGCATATGTTCTACATTCTGATTATTAATGGATGTTTACAGTTGTTTCTTTCGATTATAAGTTGTGTCCCATCAGCATTTGAAGGCTCCCAAAACTTTTTTCCATCTACATCATTAATATCAACTCTACTTTAAAGTAGAGTAATATCAACTCTACTTTAAGGCAGCTCTTCCCCAGTCATATTTTGAGTGACTTCCAATCTGAGAGTCTCATCTTCTGGCACTATGTCCGACAGTCTTTCACTGCTATTCATAAGGTTTTCAGTGAATAATCATTCAGAAGTGGTCCTCCTCTCCTTCTTCCTAGTGTGTCTTAATCTGAAGCTCTGCAGAAATCTATCCACATGGATGACTCTGCTGGTATTTAAAATACCAATGGTATAGCTTCCAGAATCACAGTAATACACAAGCCACCACAGTATGACATATCAACAGATGAGTGGTGGTGTGTATTACATTGTTTTTGTTGTTAAGTGCCATCTAATCAGTTCCAACTTGTAGCAACCCTATATAGGGTTTCCGGGGAGTGGCTGTTGGGTTTAAACTGCCGATCTTGTGGCTAGCAGTCCATTGCTTATCCTATAGAATCATACCAGGACTTCATACATTATATAGTTCTTCTACTATCTGAATTTTTAATATTGAATATATATATTGATTTTTCTAACTAGAAAAAAGATTGAAAAATAGAAGGGGGAAAAAAACAAAATGGTGGACATAATACTATGCTCTTGTTTATTTAAGATTATCATCAAAAACTTACTGGTTGATTATACTGAACTAACATGAAATATCATATTAACTGTCCTGAAAACTAGCAGCAAACTCAGATCCCAACTGAAATGATAATGCTTGTGAGAGGTTCTCATATTTCATAAAGATCCTAACTTACACATATATGTCTTCTATGAACAAGCAGTTCACTCTGCTACAAATTCCCGTCTCCCTCTTGTTCTGACAAACTCTTATTCATCATTTAAAACTCAGCTCAACCATTTTCTTTCCCAACACCCTAGCTAGAATTAATCATTTCTACTTATGCTTCCATAGCATTTGCACATATGTCTATTTCCACAAGTTACACCACCATGTATTCTATTTCCAGATTTATTTTTTGTTTTGTTTTTCAACATCCGTCTCCTTTTCTGAACAGTTAGTTTCTCAAGGCAGAGATAGTATATTATTTTTCTATGCATCAGCCTTATGGTTTAATATAATGAATTTAGTAAATATTCAATTAAATTGGTTTATTTCCTCAACCTTTCATAATTTAAAAGTTTTAAATCCAGTAGACACCAAATTAGGTTTTTATCAGAGTCAATTAGGGGAGCATTTAAAAATACACATTGTTGGAAGCCAGCTCTGACACTCTTATTTGGGGGTCCTAAAGGGAGGTATGACATCGGCGAAGAATGAAGCTCACAGGATCGATGGGTCTTGTAAAATGGTGAATCTTCTCATCTTACATTTTATTTACATTTTATTTCTCCTCTCACCTCTACATTTTATTTCTCCTCTTTCCCTTCACATTTTATTTCTCCTCTTTCCTCTACATTTTATTTCTCCTCATACATTTTATTTCTCCTCTCTTCTCTACATTTTATTTTTCCTCTCTTTCCTATTTCAGATTCTCAAGCGGCTTTTATACTACTCTACACCATCAATCTATCAATCATTCTTTTCAAAGTAGTGGTCTAAATCATACATATTAATCATTTCAATATAGAGCATCAAGAATATAAAAATTTTCCTTGTATCCCTTTACATAGTAAGACAATATCTGATTTCTGTAAGCAAACCTCATTGCTCTAAAAATGTCACATTAACCTTAAAGCATAATTCTAAATCTTAACTCCTATTTCTGCCTTCACCTATTATTTTCTATAGATTCATTAATCACAACATGTACCTAGAAATTATTTGCTATAGTAACTGACAACACAATTGTTTTTCATGATTGATTAAACAAGAAATACAAGAAGCATAAAAAAGTTTTGTAGTTAAGAAGAAACGAAACAACTTCCTTATA
>NW_006408592.1:699874-712960 GCF_000296735.1 Chrysochloris asiatica | reverse complement strand
ATTGATTCTTATTAAAATGAAAGAATTTAAAAAGAAACTACAAAGCCAGCAAGGTTCCTCCGCACGAAATTTCCCCGTGAGGCTTTGCCAATCAACGAGGCACCCATTGCTGCTTTGCAGTCCAATGGGCTTTCTTCATGCATAGGGTCTCCCACTGCTCTGTGTTGTTGCGATGTATTTGTGATCAGAGCCATCATGGCCCCTGCCAACGCATGACTACAGAATGCCTGACTTGAGCGCTGTGTTCTTTTAGAAATTGTCTGGGATCAAATTGACCATGGTGGTGGTGATAGTGTGCTGTGGAGTCTCTTATGACTCATAGTGACCCTGCATAGGGTTTCCAAGGCTATACAACTTTATGGGAGCAGAAAACCTCATCTTTCTCCCACAGAATGGCTGGTAGTTTCAAACTGCTGACCTTGAGGTTAGCAGTCTGACTCATAACCACTATACTATTTAGGGGACAGTGAGATTATATTAATAGGACAGGAGCAATTCAGAAAGGAGGGCGAGTGGAATACAACTTGAAGAATGTAATCAATGTCACTGAATTGTACATGTAGCCATTGTTGATGGTATATGCTCAACAACAGAAAAATAAAATAATTAAAAAAAAAATACAGATGACTCTGAGGTGGGAAATTTCCACTGGAAAGGACAAGCAGACCAGCCTGGAGTAGCTAGAAGAACAGAAGATACTTCTTGAAAGAAAGACCAACAGGAAAAATACAAAACAATAATGGCAGTCTGACTGACTCCTACAAGAACAAGCAAGTTGCTTGCCAGGAGACATCAAGACAAGCGGTCGGGTCCCCTCAGGGCAAACCCCCCTTCCAAGACTGAGACTCAATGGGAATACATGAGTAGACACATGCTCTGCTAAGTCCAACCACGTTCAATACACTCCTGTGAACCCGGATGGAGACCTGGTTGGCCAGCAGTTTGGCAAGACCTGGGATTCCTGGGCCCAGAGTCAGTGATATAGCCACAGAGGACTAGAGTGGAGAATGAAGCATCCAGGTAATAAGAAGAGAAGGCATTTGCACAAGAACACCCACACTTACAGATATTACCCACTTGACCTGGCTTCAATGGGTGGATGGTCAGAGCTCAACTAGAAGAAAGAAAGAAGAGGAAAAAAAGAGTAATCTGATACAGTTTGATGAACTTGGCCTACATTTATGGATACAGTAGCTCAAAAGAGGAAACAAATCTTTACAGTGAGGATCATTCCCACCCCCTCAATACACAGGGTAGACAGGGATGGGCAACTTGGACATTGGCTACCCAAAATGGAGGGGAGGGGACTACAAAGGCAAGAAGTGACTGGCTTATAAGCTTTCAAGAGGGAGCCTAGATCCAGAGGGTGTAGAGGAAGGTAGAATCTCCACTGAGTAGTATCTAATCTGTCTGGGCGGAACTGATGAAAGGAGATGTGGATAGCACTCATGTGGTACAATAGTGAATAATTACCATCAGGACTGACTATGAGGGTTGGAAATATAAAGGTAGACGTTTTGTAGCAAAAGGAGGGAAGTGGTTGACTTTGCAGTCTAGGAGCATAGGACCCTGGGACCATCAAGGGAGAACAGCGGAGTGCAGGACCCTACCCAGAGAAACAGTGATGCCAGAGATGGAAGCAGAGAATATGATGTGGAGAAATGGAGCAGCTGTAGACTCTAGGCCCAGAGAGGGAGAGGGCTGTGTGCTGACGACTGGGGGGCAGGCTTGTAGTGTATACCCTTTGGTTGGTTGATGATGCATGGAGGGGACTTTAACCATGGCAATGAAATGATATATAATAGGATGAATGTAAAGCTAATGTTCTCCCATGTAAACTATCATGTAATTTACAATAAAACTTTTAAAAACAACAACAACTAAAAACTAAAAGCCTCATGGGGCCAACTTTCAGCCAAGCAGTGACAACACTAGTAAGGTAGGCTCAGCAGAGAATGGTCAATCATTCAAAATCAAAAGGGCAACACCTACCTAAGGACAAAGTTAAGAAGAGCTGGAAAAGTGGAGTGGAGTGGAATTGAAATAGGAACCACAGGGAGGAAGCAGGATAATTACTGTTGTATGGATGCAATTGAGATGAAAAAAAGTGTTTGATTTGTTTAATGTAAATGTGATTTGTTTAATGTAAAATGTGATTTGTTTAATGTAAAACTATAATCTTTTCTGTAAACCACTCAATTCACAATAAAAAGGTAAAGAAAAAAAAAATACTGATGATGATGACCCATCAAGATATTCTCAATCCAAATTTCCCTGATGGTTATTGTTGTTGTTAAGTGACATTGAGTCATTCAGACCCATAGCCACCCTGTGTAGGGTTTCCTGGGAGCGACTGGTGAAGCTTGAACCATCAACCTTGTGGTTCAAACTGACTTTGCAGTTCTCTACATTAACCTACAGAGCCACACCAGGACTCCTGGTATTTCCTATTTATTTTCCCTTTTCTTCCCTTCCTGAACAGTTCAATCCAGATTCTGTTAACTGGATTCAAGTAAGGATGGTACATACGTCATGATGATGAGCATGGAACCCCAGCATGGAGTAGCAAAGGCTAAACTGCATGAAGAGTGTCTTTGATTGCTGAGTCAGAACTGACTCGAAGGCACTTAATAACAACTGAGAGCCTAGAAAAGTCTCTATCCCTGGCACGCAGGTTGAGAACAGCAGAGTTAAGTAAAGCTAGCTACACTTGAGACACCGTCTCAGACTGTTTCAAGAGCTGTGCACACTGCATGACTTGATTGCAAACTCTCCTTGTTACCACAGGTCTATATTTGCAGAACCGACTTGACAGCACTTACCACAACAGTAACATATTCTTTGCAAAGAGCCCTGGTGGTGCAGTGGATTAAATGTTAGGCTGTTAACGGAAAGATTGACTTACCTTACCTGTCACTCCATGGGAGAAAGATGAGGCAGTCAGCTTCCATAAAGATTTACATCCTTGAAAACCCTAGGTGTGTGTGGGAATCAAGTTTACAGCGGTGAGTTTGGATATGAGGTTTATAATCTTTGCATGGCTCTTCCAGATTGGTTTGGAACCTATTGTTGCCATTGTTAGGTGTTGTAAAGTTGGAACAAACTCATATCAACTTTATGTACAACAAAACAGGACACTATCTGATCCTGCACCATCCTCACAATTGCTGTTATGTTTGAGCCCGTTGTTGCTGCCACTGTGTCTCTCCATCTCATTGGAGGTCTTCTCTTGCTTGTCGACCCTTCACTTGTCTAAGCATGATGTCCTTCTCTAGGGACTAGTTCCTTCTGATAATATGTTCAAATTTATAGAGACAAAGTCTCACCATCCTGTTTTCTAAGGAGCGTTCTTAACTGTATTTCTAAGACAGTTTTGTTTGTTCTTATGTCAGTCTGTGGTACTTTCAATATTCTTCTTCAAACACTATAATTTAAATACATCAATTATTCTATTGTCTGTCTTGTTCATTGTTAAGAACCTAAGTAATGCTAAAAATTCACTCATGTCCTTGGTAAGTTTATGGGACATAAACTGAAATACAGGAGTGATCATTTTTAGATGTGTCAGCAAAATTTCAGTTGCTTCTCTTTATTCAGGAATAAAGAATTGCTGTTTATCTTGGATGCATTTCTGAAACCCTCAAAGTCTCAATATTTTACCCATAAAATGTTTTTTGTGTGTGAGAATTAGAGGTAATGTGGTAACAACATACATAGGCAATCTTACTTACTTAGTACTGACATAACCAAAACACAACCAGGTGATTTGAAATAACAGAAATTGATTTTCTCATAGTTCAGGGGTTCTACTAAGTGTAACATTTTCACAGGTAACTAATGAGAAGGAAAACAACCTTATCCTTTTTGAGAGCAGTTGACAAGGAATTTCTCCCTGTGTCCCTGGCTGATCACCCCCCCACTAAGATGGTCAGTGACTTCGAGACAGGGGAAGGAGGCATTCAAGGAAAAAGGGATTTAGGTAGTGTAGACAGAGGCTACTAGGGAGTGAAGAAAAGGAAGCATATGCAATTAAAAGGGGGCAGTAGAGCAATGCTTTTTGGAGCATACACAATGATTTGGGGTCCAGGCTCTAAAATTATATTGTCTGGATTTATATTCTGGTTCCACCATCTACAAACTCTATCACTGTGGGCAGACCTCTTGATCATGACTGCTCCACTGTGAGTTAATGTGCTGGACTGCAGGGTCATTTTGAACCTCAGAGTTGGTGGTTCAAGCTCACCAGTTGCTCCTTGGAAACCCTATATAGGGTCACTATGAATCTGAACTGGCTAGACAGCACTTACAACAACAATAAATTGGGAATAGAGTTGTTGTACAGATTCAATAAGATCATGAGATATATACAGAGAATAGATCCTAAAACCAGAAAAATGCTCAATAAGTGTTGGCTCTCATTATCTTGGTAGAAAATGTCTAGGAGGATGTCCATTGTCTTGGTATAGATAGCCTGATAAGAATAATGGGAGGGAGGGGGTGATAAAGGCATGAAGTGACTGGCTTACAAGTTTTCAAGAGGGAGGAGTTTAGTTTCAGAGTGTGCGGGGAAAAGGTAGAGTCCCAACGAAATAGTTTTCAATTGTCTAGACTAATCTAGTGAAAAGAAATGAGGATAAGATTCTTATGATTCAATAGTGAGTAATTGTTATCATGACTAATTGCGACTGTTACAACTGTAAACATACATGTTTTGTAACAAAAATGGGAGAGTAGTTAATCTTACAATACAGTAACCCTAGGACCATCAAGGGAGAAGAGCACAAGTGGAGTGAGGGACCCTATCCAGAGAAGCAGAGACACCAGAGATGGAGGCAGAGATGAGGACATAGAGAGAGCAACTAAGGACTCTAGACTTGTGGAAAGAGAAAGATTGAGTGCTGGCGGCCAGGAGGCAGGCTTGCAGAATATGCCCTTTGGTTGTTTAAATGATTATCTATTCCTGAGTGTTTATGTGTACATCAAAACACACACACCACATAGAGGGAATAGAAGCAAGTATTGTTGAATGATGACGCACAGAGGAGATTGTAATCTTTGCAATGAAATGATGGTGTAAAGCCGATGTTCTCCTATGTAAACTATCACTCAATTCACATTATATACTTTAAAAAAAAAAAGAAAGAAGAATGGGAGGACCTCTATGACATAGCCAGCCAAGGGACATGGACATCATGTTGCTCGGACACAGCTCTTTTCTCTGCCTCCAAGAGAGCAGAAGTACTACTCACCTGACTTCTTTCTCGATTCTCAGTAGTTAGTATAGTGTCTAACACATTGTAGATACTCACTAAGTAATTGCTGAATTAATTAGGAATGTGTGACGTGTACTTTAATCCTTTATCTGCCAAGAAAATTTTTACTATTCTTTCAAAACGTAATTCAAATTCTATATTGAATTTCCTCTCAGTTTTCCCTAAAGTGCCCCAAAGAAATGTTAGGTACTTCTGTCTTTTTCTTTCTGTACCCATATAGCTTTCAGTATATTCTTATTTTAATATCCATATCTGTCTTACCCATTAGGCAAGAGAATTCACAGGGGTACACAGACTGAATTTTAGAAATATATATTTTAGAAGAGCATCTTGCAAGGGACTAAGTTTGTCATTTTTGTCTCTACTTTGGGAAGCCTTGAAAGGATGAATAATTGAAACACAAAGCTGTACCTTTTCAGGGGGTGATAGGAATTCTGCGATTTGAAGTTCCAGAATCCACAGCAAACTTTCTCCATCTTACTGTCCAGGAAGAACCACTAAGAGTTCAGAGGTCAATAAAGAACAACTGCCAGGGGAGTGATGGCCCAGGAGACCACCCAGATAGTCACTTCCAATGAGAGTGTGAAAAAGTCCACTGTTTGAGAGGAGAATGAAAATAGTACTTTGTATTTTTATGGTTAAAAAGGAAAGTGGATTGGCCTCTGGTAGCCAGATTTTATTTCAAGAGACTAGTCCAGACTCCTGAGACTGGAATGGTGGTGATGTTGCAGTCTTTGAAGGGTGGTCTCCTGAGCTTCTCTGACTGGTGATGAGTCTTGAAGAAGAATGTTTGTATGTGATAGAAAGGACTGAGCATAAGTGCTGCATTCTGGGAGATTTAGCAAAGGATACTGTTGATCACAGCATCAAGAAAATGGAATTTTTCATGAGTTCTACCATTAATGCTGGCCCATTCCATGAGCTCGACCATAGCATCTTCTGACAGCAGAACTGGTCCTGCTACAGGACCAGGTTGAAGTGAAGGACTAACATTTAACAGCAACATCAAAATGCATCAAGGAATAACAATGGAGGCAAACATGGTTTTTTTTTTTTTTTGAACACTAAAAGAACTCTTGTGCAGCAGATTTACCTAACACAATAAGTCGTTTGATTTCTTGACTGCTGTTTCCATGAGAGTTGATAGTGGATCCAAGGAAATTGTAGTCTTTGACAACTTCAATTGTTTCTCCATTTATCATGATGTTATTTACTGGCCCAGTTGTGAGGGGTTTCTTGCATTGAAGTGCAACCCATACTTCATCAGCAAGTATTTTAAGTCCTCTTCAGTTTCAGCAAGCAAAGTTGTATCATTTACATATGGCAGGTAGTTAGTGAGTCTTCCTCCAATCTGAATGCAACGTTCTTCTTCATATAACCCATCTTCTCAGATTATTTGCTCAGCATACAGATTGAATAAGTATGGTGAAAGAATGCAACCCTTGTGTACACCTCTACTGAGTTTAAGCCATTCAGTATCACCTTTTTATGTCTGGACGACTGCCTCTTGGTCTATGTACAGGTTCCTGATGAACACAGCCAAATATTCTGGAATACCTATTCTTTGAAATGTTATCCATAGCTTGTCATGATACACACTGGTGGAATAGCTAACAGCATCACAGCAACATGCAGGCACCACAGTACAACAAACTGACAGACTAGTGGTAGATGCATGCATACCAGGGTTTATTTTAGTCTGAAGTGGAAGTCAAACGGACTTCCTAATTGGACAGCATATGTCCTTCAGGTTCTCAGAGGGTCCAAAAGAAGGGGACAGGACCCTGAGAAAGTGATCAGATTCCCACTCATCAGGTATGAGAGCACTCAAGTAATTTTTCATTTCATTAGGAAAATTGCATATGTGATCCTAATTCTACCTTTTGTGTTGAGGAGCAGTTTATATCCACTACAGTTCAGTGGATCTGCTTTGGTTTTTTATGTGCTACTGGGCACACTGGGTTCATACATAATTACTAACTAAAGGATATACAGAATATGGTTGTAAACAGTATGATTTTCATAAATGGGTTTGGAAATCCTTTTTAGCCATGGTTTAACATATATTACATAAACTTTATGCTAAGCAGGTTACTAAGGTACAAACACTGTATTTTATTGTGTGTTCCAGGTACATATGCCCAGTTTACCCAGTCCTTGCCAGACTATGATTAAAAATGAAGTCAAGTTTAACTTGTAACATCCAAATTACTGTGGTTCAAACCCTCATCTTAGATGATGACAGGAAGTTGCATTTTTTATGAGGCTCCTCTGTGCAAGTAGGTCTTTGCATCTCCAGTTGCTCATGTGTTCCACAAATCCGTACTGGTCTAGCACCTATTGTGAACTGAATTGTCTACACTCTCACGCCCCCGAAGATGCGTGGAACCCTAACCCTTATACCTGAGGATATAATCCTGTTTGGAAATTGGGTGTGTTTTATTTGTTATGGTAATGAGGCCAATCAGTGTGTTGTGGGCCCTAAAAGGAATCACATCTGAGTTTAAAGAGCAGCATAGACACAGTGAAGTAAACATAAATGGGGGAAGATAGATACCATACATATAAGGATCATCAGGGAACCAACGATGTTAGCTGCTAGAAGTTTAAATAGACAGAATGGTATTCCCCTAAAGCCTCATTCTGAATTCATATTTATCGACTCCCAAAAGGTGGGAAAATTACTTTTTGTTCTTTGAAGCCCCCCACTTGTGCTATTTCTGAAGGCAGCACTAGGAAATGGAGGTCTCCTTCCTTGGTTCCAGACTGCCCATTACAGCTCCACCACCGTTTCCTCTCACTATAAGACTGGCCACCAACTAGAACCCCAGAATTGGTGCCACCACCGCTGTGCTGGCCTCAGGAGCAAGAGAAAGACTTTTCTTCCCTTCCCTCCATGCTCTCGAAGGTGAACACAGACTCTTCCTTTAATTTCTCTCAGTAAGACAATGACCAGGCTGAAACATTTAGCCAAATTTCACATATGCTTTAAGAATAAGAGACGGGAATTATGAAACTGAAAAAATAAAAAATGTCTACCTTTGGAGACTTCTCAGAATTCACAAGCCATAGTACAGGACATCTTGGGGCTTTGGAGGGTGCCTTCCTGCCTAGTTCCCAGGCTTGGACCATCTGGCAGGACCTTCAGGGCTGACTTGGAGTGAGTTCACCCCACTGAAAGTCTTGGCCCCAACCTCCAGAAGCCCCAAGAGAAGAAAAAAATGCCTCCTTCTAGTCCCTCATGTTTCAGCCCAGTCTCTTCTTCCCTCATTTCCTGTCCATTCCCTCAGGGAAAACCAATCCTATTTCACTCATGGGACGAGGTCTGTCCCTATGGCCTCTGTGAGAACAGCATGTAAAAGCAAACTGTCCGATGTAAGTACAGGTGGTCCCCTGATTCAAACATCTGATTACCTATAACTGCAACTCTGAACCAACTCCAGTAAAGCCTGTTGTATTAAAAACTAAAGTTACGTACATACCATGGTTTGCAATAGCAAACAAGCCTGCTTTGCAACACACATCAAAAAATCAGGATTACTGTGTCGTAATGCTTTTTATGCACAGAACAGTACACTATATACTGAGACAAACATTTGACGAACTGACATTAAATACAAACTGTACCTAACTGTTAGGAATTAATTTACAAATTTGACTTAAAGGCAGATTTAAGAATGGAACCTGTTCGTAATACAGGGACTGCCTGTACATTCTCCAAAGTCTGACTTTGAGTATTACCATGTGTGAAATAATAGGCCAGTCATTTTTCACTGAGTCTAGCCCAGTCCCATTTCTGTTTATAGTATTTCATCCAGCAAGAGGTAAAAATCAAAACTGTTAACTTCCCAACAGTCCCAAGGGTCTCCACTCCCAATCTCTTCTGTGAAGCTGTCTAAACTAGAAGCAAGTACATCTCTAGGAAAATAAACAGTACCATACAAGTTAGGGTAGTCTACAGCCATACTGTTAAAGAAACATTTCTCCAAAAGTATCATAACGTACAGAGATGTAGTTCTGCCCTTAATAAAGATAACTGTGGATATTATTATGCAGAAAAGTGTACTTCTCTAGAACCACAACTGTCACATTCCAATTCCAGAAGAGGGTCCAGCTAAGTATTTTCATATTTATGATTTTCTAGAAAACTAGTAGTTTGTATACATGTGTGTGTGTGTATATGAACACACACAGAGAAAGAAAGAAAACTGATTCTAAGGAATTAGGTCACACAATGTGGGAACTGACAAATCAAAATCGGTTGGTTAGGTACTGGATGGAAATTGGCAATCTAGTTTCCAAAATCTGTGGGCTGGGAATTATGGCAGGATGTCTATTCACAGTGTGGAGGCAGACTGCTTTCCCCAAAGGAAACCTCAGTGTTGGCTCTTAAGGCCTTCAACTCATTGTATGAGGCCACCCACATTATAGAGGATAATCTGCTTTATTTAAGGCCAACTGGACTAAGTGCTGGTCACTTATAAATACCTCCACAGAGACAGCTAGTGTTTGAGCACTGAACTTTGGTGAAAACACAACATGCTTGGCTACTGACCAAAAGGTTCGAGGTTGAAGGTCACCTGAGTTTCTTCAGAACAAAGGCCTAGTGATCAACTTCTGGAAAATCAATCATAAAATCTCTATGAAGCACAGATCCACTGTTATGTACAGGAGGTCAGAATCAGCACTTTAGCAAATGGAGATGTGAATCAAAGATGTGAATCAAAGATTATGGCCTAGTTAAGCTGCACAAACACTTAATCAACACACTAACCTATTCCATTTACATTATTTTCCTCAAGACTTTGTCTGAAGACCCTGCAAAAATTGCTTGAAATTACAGGGTTCAAGCTGCTCTCCCTAGCACAGCCTTCAAATATCTCAGTCCAAATGGTTGTGCAATTTAAAGAATGCAATCCAGATCATTGGATTATACATACAGAAATTGCTGAATTAACTTATGTTTCATTATGTAGATTGTCACAGTGTTAAAAAACTATATATCTCATAGCATGGCAATCTTGAATTTTGGGGCAACTGTCAATCCACACAGTGGCCTGGAGGCATAGGACTGGAGGCTGGCAGTGAAGAAGGTGTGGTTCCCCCTTGTTCCAACACCCTCCTGGTGCTGAGAGGCATGGCCAGCCCCTGCCTCCTTTCGTCCAACATCCAAAGGTACACTTCCTGCACAGCCTCTGCTCTGCCTGGGAGCAGACACTCTTCAAACCACTCTATGTCTAGAGGCTTATGAATTTCACCTTGTTAACTCATTTAATGCTGTTGTCTGTTTTTGCGAGACAGCAAATGTGCCCACATATTTGTGTCTCCTGCATCTGTACCCACTAGGCCAATGGCATTACCTAATCTTGTACCACCTGAGCACCAATAATTAGTAGCCAACATCAGACAAATTTGCGTTGCACAAACAGGGCTCAGAGAACTGTGTATGCACTTCTAGTCTCTATCACACCCACGGGAAATGTGGTGGCTCCATACGATAGCACTTGACTGTGAACCACAAGGTTCGTTGTTCGAGCCTACCAGCAGCTCTGGGAGAAAGATGAGACTTTCTGTTCCCACGAAGAGACTTGAAGAGACTCAATGGAACTTAAAAATAATAGCATCACACCCACCAAGAGACTGGTGGTGAGTGCTTAACACACAAGCATGCAATCATCAATTAAATATAAATACAATGACATCGCTGTGTCTCAAAGACAACAATTTCAGCCTGCATGAAGAAACAAGACAGAGTGATTCACACAACTGACCAAAATACAAAGTCAGAAAATATAGTCTCAGAAATGGTATCAGAACTCTCTGATAAGGAATTTAAATGAACGATACTTATGTATCTTCAGTGGCTTGAGAGAATGATTGATAAAGCTGCAGATAAGCACAGGGAGAACACAGAAAAAAAATGAAAGAATTTAAGAAAGCATTACAAGAACAAACTGATTAAATAAATGAAAATAAAAAATAATATAAAAACAACAAATAGAAATCCAGAAAATTAATACTAAGGTTTCAGAAATAGATAATGCATTGAAGAGACAGAGAAGTAGAACTGAATCAATGAAGGCCAGATTGTTGAACTTGAAGATAAACCTTACAATATTCATCTTCTAGAGAAATAACCAGAAAAAAGAACAAAAAATCTAAAGAAACTCTAAAAATTATGTGAAACACAGTCAAGAAGAATAACTTACAGGTAATAAGCATCCTGATACGGCACTGGGGAATAATGCACTGGATTGCAAGGCCAGTTTGAACTGCAAGGTCGGGGGTTCAAATTCACCAGCCTCTCCTCGGAAACCCTATATAGGGTTGCTGATAGTAGGAACCAACTGGACAGCATTTGACAACAGCAACAATAGGAGTTCCAGGACAGTAGGAGAATTGTTGGAGGAAAATTCCCCTAACATCATGAAAGCTGAGAATATATACACTCAAGAAGCTGAACAAACTCCAAATAGAGTAGACCTCAAAAGAAAATCATCAAGACATATAACCAAACTCTCTAAAACCAAAAACAAGGAACGAATCTTGACAGCAGCTAGGGAAAAGGGACAAATTGCCAGCAAAGGAGAATGAATAAGACAAAGCTCTGATTTCTCAGAAACTAGGCAAATAAGAAGATAATGGGATGACATATATAAAACCAAGAGCCAAATATCCAGCAAAACTGACCTTCAAATATGACGGTGAAAATAGGACATTTCCAGATAAACAAAAATTAACAGAATTTAAAATGATGATGATACTTAAGTATCTGGTGAAAACCAGACGAACCTTACAAAAAATACAAAAGGGAACTCTTTGGATAGACAACCAACAACAGCAGACAACAGTCTGAAATGTCACCTAGAACTCAACCCAGATACATTCTTGTTAAGTGTCTTCAAGTCGGTTCCAACACTCAGCAACCTTGTATATAGTTATCGTGGAGTGGCTGCTGTATGTGAACCGCTTGTGGTTCACAGTCCAGTGCTGATCCACAGTGCCACATTAGGAGTCCAACTCAAATTTTTTGTTGTTGTTGTTAGGTGCCATTAAGTCTGTACTGACCCAAAGCAACCTTATGCACAGCAGAATGAAACACTGCCCGGACCTGGGCCAACCTCACTACTGTTGTCATGCTTGAGTCCATCGATGCTGCCACCTGGCCAATTCATCTCGTTGGGGGGTCTTCCTCTTTTTCTCTGACCCTCCACCTTACCAAACATGATTTCCTTCTCCAGTGACTGGTCCCTCCAGAAAATATGTCCAAAGGATGAAAAGTGAAGTTTGGCCATCTTGGCCTCCAAGGAGCACTCTGGTTACACTTCTTCCAAAACAGATCTATTGGTTCTTTTGGCAGCCCATGGCCCTTTCAATACTCTCCTCCAACACCATAACTCAAAAGCATCAATTCTTCTATAGTCTTCCTTATTCACTGTCTAGCTTTCAAATGCTTACAAAGTTACTGATAATACCATAGCTTGGGTCAGGTGCACCTTAGTCCTCAAGCTGACATCTTTGCTCTTCAATTCAACACTTTATAAAGGTCTTGTGCAGCAGATTTGCCTAATGCAATACATCGTATGATCTCTTGACTGCTGCTTCCACAAGTGTTGATAGTCGATCCAAGAAGAATGAAGTCTTTGACGAGTGCTGATAGTTGATCCAAGAACAATGAAGTCCTTGACAACTTCAATCTTTTCTCTGTTGATAAGAATATTGTTTATTGGTCCAGTAATGAGAATTTTTGTTTTCTTTACATTGAGATGTAATCTATACCGAAGGCTGTGCTCTTTGATCTTCATCAGTAAAT
>NW_006408592.1:691488-697148 GCF_000296735.1 Chrysochloris asiatica | reverse complement strand
CCAGCCGCTCCGCGGGAGAAAGATGAGGCTTTCTACTCCTGTAAAGATTTACACCCTCGGAAACCCTGTACAGGGTCGCTATGGGTCGGAACCGACTCGGCGGCACTTAACAACAACAACAACAAAATAAACAGGAAATCTACAAGACTGACAATAGGGAACCAAAGCTATCAGTTTGTAACACCACCACTAAAAACTGCCACAAAGTAAAAAGAGTGAATAGTGTAGTTACAGACCTTCCAAATGAAGAGGAAATCAAGTTGATTTCAAGTAAAATAAGCAAATAAATAAATATAAAAGTAATTGCAACTCTAAATCTAAGTCCTACTCTTAACCCCTACTCCTAACCTAAAACTAACCCCAGTCCTAACCATTACCTTAAAACTAACAGAAACCTTAGACCTAGCCATAGTACTAACCCTGACTCTTAAGGGAGGGGAAAAAAATAAAAATAAAAAAGGAAGTGAGGATGAGGAAACAAAAATCAATAAAATAAAATCTCAGTCCATTTTCAGTCAGTACTGAGAATCTGTATACCCCACCCCCAGAAGCCTCTGCTTTTCTAAGGGTCTTGCTCAGAAAGAAGAATCCAGCCTAAAATGAGGGCAGAAGAAAAACTGTTTCCTCTTTCCAGGGGACACAGCCTTTTTTCTGCAACATAAATATGGAAGTAATTTTGGTTTCTTTTTCTGGAAATCTCAGCAGGCTTGTCTACAGTAATTCAAAAGAGTTTTATAAAGGTTAAGGAATTAAAGCTAGTAAATTGTGAAATTGAGGTTCTTTAGGGACTTAATTTCTGTAGTCATAGGTCGTGTAAAATTACATGATATCGATTTTAGTGCATTCAGGTTGTAGAGACTGTTGACTCATAGATTGGAGCAAAAAGTGAACTTTTTCAATACATTTTTAATAGACATTAAGATTTTATAACTTATAACAACTGTATAGTGCTCAATGCCCATTTCTATTTATACTGGCCACTTGTGTCCTGTCAAGTTGTTTCTGACTAATAGCAATCTTGTGCAAAATATCTACAAATGGCTTGTGGGTTTTAACTGTGGATCTTGGGGTTAGCAGTCCAGTGCTTTATACTACATTGCCACACCAGGGCTTATATTGGCTACTAGCTAAAAAAGAATCCCCGCCTCTCCCCAAACTCACTGCCTTCAAGTCAATTGCAGCGCCTAGTGGCTGTGTAGGACAGAGAAGAACTGTACCTTAAGGTTTCCAACATTGTATATTTTTATAGGAACAGCTACCCTGATCTTTTTCCTATGAAGTGACTGATCAGTTTGAACTGCCAACCTGTGGTTAGCATTCAAGTGCTTAACCTACTTTAACCAAAATAATAAGAATGGATTTTTTGCCAGTCATAAAACTAAAAATCACCAATGAACAGACTTCTGGCCAAACAGGCACCAGAGTCAGATGCACACTGTTCTTCTACAGCAAAGACCTGGGACATGAAGTAGATACAGAGGACAACCATGGAACCCTGAAACAAGTGAAAGGTAAAGAACTACATCTAACATTGACTGGAAGAAGAAAGTAACTGAGAGTAGTAAACAAGAGATGGAGTTGAGGGTCCCTGCTAGTCATCCTGGCAGAGCAGGGTCAGCTGAGACAAAGACTGTAGCAGTTCTGGATGAAGAGTACAGAGGCAACTTCATGGAATTTCCAGTGGGACAAAGAATAACTCTGTAGACATACCTGGAGTAAAACAGGCTCCTGATTGCTGGTTATAAAGCTGCTTAGAGCCTAGGCACCCTCATGGTAACCAGAAAAGTACCCTCCCCTCTCCTTCAACCCTCCTGGTGATTGGCAGCATAGCCCCAACTGCTAGGGACCAAGGTATGAGTCGTTCCTTACTCCCCTATACTGTCTCAACCACTGCTCTTACTGCTACCCATCAATCCTGCCAAGCAATGTCAGGCTGCTTCAGTGTAGAGATGGCTGCTTGGCCTGTCCCTTCTGCTTGCTGACTAAGCGCCTCTCCTCTTCTTATGAGATGTGATGGCAGTGCAACAGCCCCACCACCACCACACCCTCCCCCATTCCCTACAGTTCACCCTCCCTCCACCCCACCACCAACCTGACAAAGGGCTGCATGTGTGTGACTGTACACATGGAAACCACCACTCCCACACCCCACTGTATGAGTGGTAGCAGCAGGATGACCAGAACACACCCACCTGCCACTTACCCCATGATCCAGCAAGAGGTGGTGAACATGCCCCTCCTAGCCAGCCATAACCTCCACACCTCTACCTCACCCACTTGGTGAATGCCACTTCCTGCTCCTGTGCCACTGAACCAAAAACAGACAGTGGCCAACACCTTCCCAATGTGCCCTCAGCCACACTTACACACCCATCCACTATCCTAACCACCTGGAGATAGTTCTTGAATGCCAGACTAGAGATCAGAATAGCACACCCATCCCGCCTGACCAAACACACCAAAATAACACATAAAATGTCAACAGGAAGCAGACATATAACTAATAAATAATTTGTTGTTCTTGGTAAGTGTCCTTGAGTCAGTTCTGACTCATGGCATCCCTGTTTGGGTTTTGAGGAATGGTTGGTAGTTTTGAACCAACGACCTAGCAGTTAGCAGTTCAGTGCTTATCCTACAGTGCCAAACCAGAACACCTTAATTCCTCAGAAAGAATTGACAATATCAAATCACCTAAAGAGGCAGAACAAGATGACTTCAGCAAGTAACCAAAATCAAGAATTAGAAAACCTACCTGAGGAAGAAGTGATAATGGAACTACCTGATAAGGAATTTAAAAGGCATTATATAGGTCTGTCCAAGAGATCAAGAAAGCAATCAAGAAAAACAGACAAAATCAAGGAAAAACAGAAAACACTCTAGAAGAACACAGGGAGGGGGAAAGTGCATGAACAAAATGGCAATATATACAACTAGAAATGATAAAAAACAAAAAAGCAGAATCTACAACTCCAGATGCTTAACACTAAATTTCACAGGTAGATAATGTGTTGGAATGACAAAGGTATAGAATGGAAACAATGGAAATCAGAAACAGTGAAATAGAAGACAAACTGATTGATAACAATCTGTTAGAGTAACAATCGGAAAAAAAGAACAAAGAAAATTTAAGAAAACCTGCAAAGCTGTTTGAACTGCAAGGTTGGCAGTTCAAGCTCACCAGCTGCTCCTTGGAAACCCTATACAGGGTCACTATGGGTCAGAACTGACTTGATGGCACTTCACAACAACAACAAGACTTATGTGGAACACCAAAAAGAGGAATATTTTATGCATGATTGGCATTCCAGAACAGGGAGAAACAAAAAAGAATCATGTCAAGGATTTCCAGCAGAAAACTTCCATAATATGAGAAGACAAGAAGTTCAACGAACCCCAAAAGAAAATCACCAAGACATATCATAATCAAACATTCCAAAACCAAAGACAAAGAAAGAATCCTGAGAACAGCGTAGGAAAATCAGAATGTTACCTAAAAAGGGGAAGCAATAAAGGCAATACCTAGAAAGCAGAAACATTCAGGGAAAAAGACAATGAAGTGGCATAGATAAAGCCCTGAGAAAATTACCAACAAGAATTATATATCTAACAAAATTGGCCCTCAAATACAATGGGGGAAGTTAGAATGTTTCCAGATAAACAGAAATTAAGGGAGCTTGTAAAAACCAGATCAACCTTAAAATAAAACCTAAAGGGTATCCTTCAGACTAAGAACTAAAAATGGCAGACAACAACCTGAGATTAAGACACGTGACAGCTTCACCTGGAAACCATTTAAGAGAAAGAATTTTCAAAAATAAAACTACAAGATGAAACTAGGGAACTGGAGATGTCCATTTATAAATAGCAACTTCAAGACAAAAAGAGGGAATAAATGGTGTAGTTATAGAATTAACATATGGACAGAAATTTAAAGCAATACCAAGATAGAAAAAAGTGTTTTAAAATTAGGAATGTAAAAGTAAATTTCAAATAAACCTTTGTACCAAAATAACTTGGAAGCCATAACTAAACTCCTTGAGGGACTGAGTCACTGGGCTTGAGTGCTTTGTTGTTTAGTGCCATCGAGTCCATTCATGGCAGCCCTGTATAGACTTTCCAAGGAGGGTCTGGTGAGTTTGAACTGCTGACCTTGTGGTTCAGACTGACCCTGTAGTCCAGTGCTTTATCCCCCATAGATTCAGTGGAGTCAGTCAATTAGCATACCATAATCCATAACGACAACGTTCTACATCCAGTTTGATGAATTGTTGTTGTTATTGTTGTTAAGTGTCGTTGAGTCAGTTCTGACTCATAGTGACCCTCTATAGGGTTTCTGAGGAGCAGCTGGTGGGTTTGAACTGCCAACCTTCAGTTAGCAGTTCAGGGCATATTCTATAGTGCCACACCAGAACTCCACTTGGATGATTTTTCAAAGCTTGCAAGTAGCCATCTAAGACACAACTATTATTCTCTTCCCATTGAAAGCAAAGAAAAGTGAAAAAAATCAAAGACTCAAAGAAACAGTCCAAAGGACTCGAACCACAGCCTCCACTAGCTTGAGAGTAGAAGAATTAGATGGTACTCTGCTGTCAATACCGACCATTCTGATCAGGATCAAAAGAGAAGGTCCTGAACAGAGTAGGAGAAAAATGCAGAACATTTCAAGTAATAAAACAACCCAAACTTACGGTCTTCTAGAGAGTGCTGGGGCCCCTGAGACTATGGCCCTTAGAGTCTGGAAGTCAACCTACCCCTAGGGATCAACTTTAAACCAAAAAATAAACAGGACTTTAAAGTGAACTGGTGTGGTGCTGTGGATTAATGTGCTAGACAAGGTCAGTGGTCCAAGCTCACCAGCTGCTCCTCAGAAATCCTATACAGGGTCGCTATAAGTAAGATCTGACTCGATGGTACTTAACAACAACATAAAGTGAACAGTAACGTGTGAAAAATGTCCTTCTCAGAATAACCAACAATATGTGACCAAAAGGGCAGCATTTGCTCAAAAACAAAATTCAGAAGGCAAGAAAGATGGGCAAATGGAGAAAGAGAATTCAGTGAAGAAGTAGGAAGAGAGCTTTACATGGAAGAGATCGCCACCAATGTCACAAAACAAAATATGTATAAACTGTTGAATGGGAAACCAATTTTCTCTGTAAACCTTCACCCAAACCATAATAAAATGTTCACACATAGAGAAAAAAATCACCAGTGGGGAGTGCCATTTTTAATTAAAAACACAATGGAGTATAGAATATTAAGAAATCAGTCATTGAGTGGGTATTCTAGTTAAAATTATTTTGCCTTGTTATTGTTATTGATGTTGTTAAGTGCTATCTGATTGAGCCAGTTCAAACTGATTTAGCAGTTCAAATCCACTAGCTGCTCCTTGGAAAACCTATTTAGGTTCCCAACTCAAGGTTAACCTGTACACATTTTCCAAGGAGCAGCTGGTGGATTTGAAACTGCTGTATTTGCAGTTAACAGTCCAGTGCTTGTCCTACTGCACCACAATAAGTTCCATTTGTTCATCAAATATGTATTGCCTGTTTTGTGCCAATCCTAGTGTGGCACTATAGAATAAGTACGAGACTTACTGCAAGGACAGTGATTCAAACCCACCAACTACTCCTTGGAAACCCTACACAGGATCGCTATGA
>NW_006408592.1:690356-691113 GCF_000296735.1 Chrysochloris asiatica | reverse complement strand
CTGGTGAGCTTGAACCTCCAACCTTGCAGTTTAAACAACCTTGCAGTCCAGCATACTAACCCACAGTGCCACACCAGGACTCCCAAAATATTAACTAGATATTAAAATACATTATTATTAGCATTATTAGTTGATAGCAGAATTTGAACCATGTCTGGTGGAAGCACAGAGAAGAGCAACTAATTACTCAGAAGTCTTCACAGAGATGAAACATTTGAGCTAGATCTTAAAAGGTGTCTAGAAGGTCATCAAAAGAAGATGAGAATTAAACATTTGATGCCTATCTTTCTTATTTGACTGTTCCCTGATGGTAGGAACTGGGTCTTGTTCAACATTGTATTCCTGGCACCCAGTTCTGCACTTGGCCCACATCAAGTGGTCTAAAATATCTGTTAACTGACTAAACAGAATTTCAGGCAGAGAGAACCCTATGTACAGAAACAAAAGAAGTTAGATAGCAGAATGATCTTCCTAGACTATGTGGATAATATCAGCACCATTAACTTTTGGAAAGGAAACCAATATATCCCAATACATCTGAAAAGGACAAGCATTGAAGAAGCCAAAAGTCCTGGTTTATATTTCCAACCCTGTTAGTAACTAACTAGCTTTTTATTTTTCAATACGTGATTACTCTGTACCACTCTCAGTTTTCTCACTTGTAAAATAGCCTTGAAAAGCCATGGTGTTGAAGCTTAATAGAATTGGAAGGGAAATAGCATGGTGTTGTTGTTAAGTGTCATCGAGTCAGTTCTGA
>NW_006408592.1:648364-671249 GCF_000296735.1 Chrysochloris asiatica | reverse complement strand
CTATGGACAACATTGTGAAGTACGAGTATTCCGGAACACTTAATTGTGCTCTTGAGGAATCTGTACATGGACCAAGAGGCAGTTGTTCGAACAGAACATGGGAACACTGAATGGTTTAAAATTAAGAAAGGTGTGCGTTTGCCTTTCAGAGCATGTAGAAATTACTTTTCCAATAGAGATCACAAACATTCAAAAAGATTTAGTAAGGGTGGTAGACTTCAGTCATCTAGTTATGTTTTATTCTGTTAAAAACAGATCATCAAATAAATTATTGTTGGTAATTTCATCTTTCATAAAGGAATCCTAATGCAGAAAATTTCTCCTCTGGATTTGATTCTAATCATCGTGAAACACTGATTTGCACTGTGAGAGTTACAAGTTCCTTGATTTAAAAAAAGTATAAGCACTGGACCATAATTTGTAATATTTATAATGTGCAAGAATGTGACTTCTGGAAATGTTTAATACTGTACTTAAGACTTTAGAAAACTAGATACTTGAAAAGTATAGAGAAAGACATAAATTGCTCGTTACTTCAGCCTCCAAATGAGAATACAACCATACAGTGCTAATCATAAATGGTTAATTATAAAGGTAATTTTTTTGTTTGTTTTGTTTGGCTAATTCAGCAAATATTGGGTATATTTATGTACTAGGTACTGGATTAGGCACCAAAGACATTATCTGTTTTAGAGGAAGGTACCGTTTTAAACCACTGAATGGTTTAAAATTAAGAAAGGTGTGCAACAGGGTTGTATTGTTCACCATACTTATTCAACCTGTATGCTGAGCAAAGAATCTGAGAAGCTGGGTTATATGAAGAAAAACATGACATCAGGATTGGAGGAAGACTCATTAACAACCTGTGATATGCAGATGATACAATCTTGCTTTCTGAAAGTGAAGAGGACTCAAAATAGTTATTGATGATGATCAAAGACCACAGTCTTTGGGTATGGATTACATCTCAATGTAAAGAAAACAAAAATCCTCACCACTGGATCAATAAACAACATTCCTATCAACAGAGAAAAGATTGAAGTTGTCAAGGACTTCATTCTTCTTGTATCAACTATCAGGACTTGTGGAGGCAGCAGTTAAGAAATCAAATGACGTATTGCATTAGGTAAATCTGCTGCACAATACCTTAGGCAAATTTGCTGCACAATACCTTTTTAAAGTGTTGAAGAGCAAAGATGTCAGCTTGAGGTGCACCTGACCCAAGCCATAATATTTTCAATAACCTCATATGCATGTGAAAGCTGGACAGTGAATAAGGAAGACCACAGAAGAATTGATGCTTTTGAGTTATGGTGATGGAGGAGAATATTGAACGTGCCATGAGCTGTCAATAGAACCAACAGATCTGTGTTGGAAGAAGTGCAGCCAGAGTGTTCTTTGGAGGTCAGGATGGCCAAATTTCATCTTCATATTTTGGCCATTTGTCAGCAAGGACCAGCTGTTGGAGACGGATTTGGTAAGGTGGAGGGTCAGAGAAAAACAGGAAGACCCCCAGAGAGATGGATTGGCAAAGTGGAAGCATCAATGGGCTCAAGCGTGGCAACAATTGTGAGGTTAGCCCAGGAGTGGGCAGTATTTCGTTCTGTTGTGCGTAAGGTCACTATGAGTTGGTATCGACTCAATAGCACCTAACAGCAACAACAACAACCATTTTATGGAATTTAATGCATTCGGGACATGTTAATTCTCTAAAGTAGTTTAAAGCAAAAATGTGTGTATGTTTTGCAAGTGGGTAATAACCGTTGCAGAGAGAGAAACAATAATATTTATTTATAAATATTATACTAGAAAGCTACTGTGAACACAAAGATATGATAATTCATGTTGTTGTTGTCGTTAGGTGTCATCGAGTCGTCATCGACTCATAGTGACTCTATGCACGGCAGAACGAAACAGTACATTTACATGCCTTCAAAGCACATACAGTTGCTTTAAATTCCAGAGTTAAATAAACTATATGAGTTCTGGTGTGCACTGGACTGAAAGATCAGTTTGAACTGCAAAGTCGGCAGTTCCAATCCACCAGTTGCTCCTTGGAAACACTATACAGGGACACTAAGAGTCAGAACTGACTTGGTGTCACTTAACAACAACATGCTTACATAGTTTAGAAAAGAAGGCGGCAGAACCATCATAAAGAAAAATAAAATCTTGGTACCACAGAATCATGCAAAGACTTTCAAAGGACTTACTTGTACAATATTTTTTAAAAAAGAGCCATCTAATCTCATACTTCAGACATGTTGTCAGAAGGGACCTGTCTCTGGAGAAGGACATCATGCTTGGTAAAGTGGAGGATCACAAAAAAAGAGGAAGACCTCCATGAGATAGATTGACTCTGTGGCAACAGCAATGGGCTCAAGTTTAAGAACAATTTTGAGGGAGTGTTTTGTTCTGTGGTACATTAGGTCGCTATGAGTCCAAGGCCACTGGATGGAACCTAACAACAACAACAATCAAGGAAGGACAGGAGTAACAACAAGAACTACCGGGATAGAGCTGAATTGCTAAATCCCTGAATGTATCCTGGAGAGTTGTATTATGGTCAACAGCTAAGACACTCACTGTATGTACGTTCAGCAGAGGCTTGAGAAAAAGAAAGCAAAACTTAGGAGGTGCAGAGGTGCTTTGGGAGAAAGGCCTACAGATGTGCTTCTGAAAAATCAGTCACTGAAAACCCTGTGGAGCACAGTTCTTCTCTGATACACGGGGGTTGCCTTGAGTCAGATTTGATACCACAGCATATATGCTTTCCCATGGCCCATGACTTCCACTCTTAGGTGTATGCCCAAGTGAAATGAAAGCACGTAAACAAAAGACATAAAAAGGAATGTTCGTAGCAGCTCTTTTCATAATGCCCAAAACTTACGAAAATCCAAATGTCCATTAATAATAGAATGGAAAAAAAAAAGCTATATTCATGCAATAGGATGTTGTTGTTAAGTGCCGTCAAGTCGGTTCCAACCCATAGCGACCCTGTCTAGGGTTTCCGAGGAGCAACTGATGAGTTAGAACTGCCAACTTTGCATGCAGTAGGATATCACACAGCAAATAAATTTCAAAAAAATGAACTACTGCTAACCATAAATGTGCAAAATCTTGAGGGAAAGAAGTCAGGCATAAAAGTGCACTTTTTTATAAATTTCAAGGACAGGAAAAACAATGACGATAAAAGTAAAAAAAAAGAGTGCTTACCTCTATTCGCAGTTGTATTAACTGGGTAAGGGCAAAGAGATAATTCTGAGGTGCTGGGAAGATTCTTTTTCTTAATCTGGATTGGTGTTTCAGGAGTCCATACATATGTGAACATTTATCCTTAATTTCAATGTACTAATTTATTTCTTAATTCCTGCCTGCACAAATTCCATTTAAGTGCTGCACAGCTAATTGGAAAGTTGGTGGTTTGAACCCACCATCTGCTCTGTGAGAGGAAGATGTGGCAGTCTGCTTCCATAAAGATACACTGCCTTGGAAACGTGGGGGGCAGTTCTATTCTGTCTGAATGGGGTTGTTGTGAGTCAGAATTGACTTGATGGCAATGGAAACAGGATGCTTAAATCTTGTTAACATCACTACAACAACAGAAACAACAAAACAATCAACAACAACAAAAAAGTTCATAAAAAGGTACAAAACACCCCCAAAAAGCAAAAACCAAGAAATAAGGAAAAAAAGCAATCATGAGGCCAAATATGAAGATGGAAGAATTTGTATTCCTGATAAAACACTTAGAAGAACTCACCCTGCAGAGCTGGCTAACCTGCTTTGGATTTTGTATGAACACAAAACAAACCTTTTATTATATTAATCCCTTGGGATTTTAGGGTTTCTTTGACATCTCTACATAGTCTAACCTTTCTTGTATAAGGCTGTTTCATCACCTGGGAATTTAGCATGATTCCAACTCTGGCCTACAAACCAGCAGGGTCAGAAACCTAGTTTTGCCAGCACAACAAAGGAGGATCTGTCTCTCATAGGTGAAGTGATACAAAACGAGCTTATAAATGGATACATAAATCATACAAACAAGAAAATTGGTGGTGCTATGGTTTAGCCCAGTTTCTAGCTCCAGACAGACATGTAATGAAAGCCAAACCGTAATAAACACTGGCTCGGTGCATGTGCTCTCAGCAAAAGGGCATTAGATGAGTTCAGTCTTTAATGACATATTTCCAAGACATTCTTGAATCAATTTTAACAGTAGAGCTAGTTTAGTCAGTGAGTTCAAAATACCTGAGGTACCTGGGTTGCAGTTTCCACTTGAATGACTTGATTTACTTGCTTGAATTACTTCATTGTTTTTGTTTCCAATCCTATCAACATACTTTTGTTCCTTAGACACATCTTCGCATTGTGTCTAATTTTTTAGTCATATACTGCTGGTCTTTGAGGTGCTCCTTTTTACATACTATAATGTGTGGCACTGGACTTTGAACCACAAGGTCTGCAGTTTGAGCCTGCCAGGTGCTCTGCAGGGGAGAAAGATGAGGCTTCCTGCTCCTGCAAAGATTTAAAGCCTCAGAAGCCCCAAACAGGGTGGGAACTGACTCCACGACAGAAACGTAACATCATCATCTATTCTGTGCAGATTTTTGTGGGTTTTGTCTAAAGAATAATTCTAAATTTTTCACTTTCATATTTTGTGATTGGAATAGTAGGGGTTCAAAGTGAGGAGTTATGGAGTGCTTAGCCATGTGGTTGTTAAATGCTGTTCAGTTTTTTTCCTGACTCATAGCGACCCTGTGTAGGGTTTCTAAACCACTGGTGAATTGAGCCTGTAGTTCAAACCGACCTTGTGGTCCAGTGCTTTATCCCACAGAGCTCCCAAGAAATGGTAATATCATTAAACAAGTATTGACACTGGGACTATTTAGTAAAGTTATTTGAGAGTGGTTTGTGTAATCCTTGAAGGCTTGAAGGACAGTGAGAAAATTGTTTTATGGAACTAGAGAAAAAAAAGCTTCCATATTACGTTGTGGAGGAAAGTTTGAAACACTGTTGCCTGCTAAAACATAAAAAATAGAAAATATATCTAATGAATTGGTGCATTTGGATAAAGGAATCTCCAGGCAGAAGGCTGAAAGTGCCAACGGATTTTTTCAAAATTATATGTGATAAGATTCAGATATACTAAAACATAAACACACACACACACAAAACAACCATTGCCATTGAGTTGATTCTGATTCATGGTGAGTCAATGTATTTCAAAGCTGAATTGCATGATATAGTGTTTTTATTGTTGTTGTTGTTGCTGGCACTACACACCAATTAAACAGTTTCTACTTGTACTATTTAATGACATCGCTTGCATTGTTCAAATTCTGCACCTATTTTCACCCTCTTTTTCTGAGGTGTTTCTCCCTCAATAACATAAACTGTCCTCCAAAGGTTTCTATCTAAGATTTTGAGTAGCTATTGTCAATTTGATTCCATATAGATAATTCTTAAAATAATACAATGCTCAAAGAAGACCTTTTTCACGAGATAAGCTAATCGGTTTGATTTTAAGATGACTTCAGGGGATATTATTGGTTTTAGGTTTAAACACAATCTCAGAGCAGTTGTTTCAGGGGTTTATCTACCTTCCATGGTTCCAGAAAGTCTGAAACCCAGTACACTAAGGAGAAAAGCACGTTCCTTTATGTGAAGAATCTTCCATTCCAGTTGGAGTTTTGAGCAACCGCAACCATAATCAAAAGTCCAGTCCAACAAATTGTAACAATTGACGCTTGCTCACAGTATCAAGCATCTTGATCATCATCTTGTAAGGTTCTGATCAGTTCAACTCTAGCCATCCAAGTTAGCTCAAATGGGTACCAGCTACAAGTTTGGAAGTTCACACACTCCTCCCTGTACTTCAAACCAGATGGCACCCTCACTCTTAACCCTAGCCCTCATGGGCTAGGTCAGTGCACCTGGGCTTAGGAGTTCACATGACTCCCTAAACTTCAGACCAGACAGCCTCCCCTCTTCTTTTATCTAAAGGTCAACGGGTGCTAACAGAACATGTCCAAATTCAGCCCGAGTCTTCATTACTGCATTTCCCTCAACTCCACTCACACGGAGGGAGATCCAAGTGACCACCAATGAGCGTACAACTCCATGGTTCCCTTTAACTTTCAGTCCTAGAAGGGGGTTTTCTCCGATGGGCCTACTCCCTTGCTTTGATGCCTCCAAAACTTAAAATGCCAAACTGTCCATTTTTTTTTCTCTCTGCTTGAATCACCTGTTTTCTTAGCAGTTATGGGTTGGTATGTATGTTTATTCAAATGCAATTGGCCTGGTGCTGGCAGAACTGGAAATCAATATGCAAAAGATTGAAACAAGACCTTTACCTCACACCATATACAAAACCCAGCTCAGCATGGATTAAAGACCTGAACATGAATCCCAGAATTATAAAGGTCATCAATGAAAAAATAGGGACAAATTTAAGGACTCTAATACAGGGTAGGGAGTCCTGATGTGGTGCTGTGGGTTAATGTGCCAGACTGCAAAGCCATTTGAACTGCAAGGTTGATGGTTCAAGCTCACCCACTTCTCCTTGGAAACCCTATACAGGGTTGCTATGGGTCGGAACTGACTCGATGGCACTTAACAACAACAACAACAACAACAGGGTACACACAGACTACCAAATATTGTGAAAATTACACAAACAAACAAACAAAAAGAAGACAAAATGGATGATTGGGGCATACTAAAAATTAGAAACTTACATCAAAAGATTTCAAAAGATTTGCATCAAAAGATTTCACCAAAAAAGTAAAAAGGGAGCCCACAGAATGGGGAAAAATCTTTATAATGACATATCAGACAAGGGACTAATATCTAAAATCTATAGGAAATTACAACAACTTTACAAGAAAAAGAAAAATAACTCAAACACAATTGTCCTAACTCTGAAGGTTCTGGGTGGGGCTCAAGGATTCCACCAAAGGCCCCATACTCTACAAAGGCTTAAACAAAAAAAGCCTACTTTTTTCTGAGTAAATTCTAACTCTCCTTTTAGCAAATCCAATTTAAGTATATACTGAAGATGAGCTTAAAGTTCTCTGTAATCATAATTTCCAATATTGCTATCATACATGTCTATCTATATTACAATAATAGGCAGGAGAAACCAATATCCATAAGGCAGTCAAACACATAAACCTTTGTTGTTGTTGTTTAGTGCCATTGAGTCAGTTCTGACTCATAGCAACCCACATAAGGTTTCCCAGGAGCGACTGGTGGATTTGAACCACCAACCTTGCAATTCAAACCAACCTTTCTGTTCAGTGCTAATCCTACAGTGACAAAACACTAATCTATTCTTCTCCCTTGGACTAGCCCCTTTCATATGCATATGACCTTGGGCCTCTTGCAGGGTAGATTCAAGTTGGCCCAGAGTTACCATCAGCCCTGTTTAAGCAGTGTGTCATCGGCTCCAGGCAACTCCAGAAGCTGCCTCTCTCCTCTCCGCTAAAATACTTTATCCCATGCCACTTCGTTCTATTTCTCTTATAAAACTTCATAATTTCATAGATCTGGAGTCCTTGCAATGAATCCTGCTCATTGAGCCAACTGCTTAAACCAGGTGGGGACCAGGTCTGACTTTGTCTGACCCCACTAGAGGGAAAGAGGAGCAAATTCAAAATCAACCAATTCCTATGAAGTGGAGGTCAGATATGCCTCTACCCTATATCAGTGCCTTTAAAATTAGTCAGACTTGAGAACCAGTTTAGAAAACTCAACCTTAAGATTCTGTCTCTAGAACCCCATTCTCTCGATACCATATGTCTTAGGACAGGTTTTCTAGAGAAGCAAAACCAGTGAAATATTTATCATCTTACTATGGTATAGTTCCAGGTCCCCAGGGGAAGAGATTGTCCTTCCTGCATGTCCATTATAGTGGGAGTAGACCACACCCCCAAGAAAACATCTCTTCAACTGATTGGATGCTCATAGCTGCTCATCATAAAGCTAACTATGCCTGTATTAGGTCTCATCACCATGGGAATAAGCACATCCCAACTGCTAAATCTCTGGAAATCCTGGCCTAGTTGACTTGATACAGAATCCTAACAATTTCAGGAAGTATTATAAGTCTTCCAATCCATGAACATGGAACATCTTTCCATTTATTTGTCTTATTTAATCTCTGCCAGCAGTGTTTTTAGAGTTTTAAGTGTATAAGGCCTTCATATACTTGGTTATGCTTATTCTTAAATATTTTATTCTCTTAGAAGTGACAGTACATGGAATTTCCCTCACTTCCCTTTCATCTTCTCATGATTATTGTATAGAAACCAAACTGATTTTTGTTGGTTGACCTCATACCCTGCAACTTTGCTAAATTCCTTAATTAGCTTCATAAATTGTGTGTGTATATGTGAACTCTTTGGGACTTTCTATATATAGGATCATATCATCTGTGAATAGAGATAATTTTACTTTTTTTCCCCCAGTCTGGATATATTTTATTTATTTTTCTTGTCTTATTTCTCTGGCTAGGACATCCAATACAATATCGAATAAAAGTGTTGAGAGCAGTCACCCTTGTCTTGTTCCCAATTTCAAAGAGAAAACTCTTTCTCCATCAAGTATAATGTTGATTGTTGGCTTTTCATATATTCCCCGCATTATATTGAGGGATTTCCCTTCTAGTCTAATCTTCTTTAGGGTTTTCATCAAGAACGGGTGCTGGATTTTATCAAATGCTTTTTCTGCATTCATAGAGATTATCATGTGTTTCTTGTCCTATGTTCTATGATGATTGATTTTCTAATGTTGAACCCCCTGCATTGCTGTAATAAATCCTACTTGGTCTTGGTGTTAAGCGCCATCAAGTCGGTTCCAACTCATAGTGACCCTCTGTAGGCTTCCAAAGATTTAAATCTTCATGGAATAGAAAGTCTCATCTTTCTCCTGGTCATGGTGTCTGACTCTTTTAATATGCTATTGGATATGCTCAATAGTATTTTGTTACAGATTTTTGCATCTATATGTATAAACAATATTGGCTAGTGTTTTTTTTTTCTTGCAGTATCTTTGTCTGATTTGGGTACCAGGACTATGTTTGCTTTCTTAGGATTAATTATAAAGTGTTCTTCCTTCACTATCTTTTGGAAGAGTTTATACATTATTGGTGTCGATTCTACTCTAAATGTTTAGTAGAATTTTCCAGTGAAGCCATCTGCTATAGGACTTTTTTTTTCTTGGAAGGTTCTTGATGACTAATTCAATATCATCACTTGTTATGGATCTGTTAGATTATCTATTTCCTCTTGAATTCATTTGTGTAGGATGTGTGCTTCCAAGAATTTGTCCATTTCACCTGTGTTATCCAGTTTGCTGTCATAATATAATGTTCATAATATTCTATCGTAACTTCTATTTCTATAGGTCAGTTGTAATGTTCCTTCCTTCATTTTTAAAAATTTTCATTATTTGCAACTTTTCTCTTACTTTCTTTGTCATTGTAATTAAAGGCTTGTTAATTTTATTAATCTTTTCAGAGAAGCAACTTCTGGTTGCATTGATTCTTTCTCCTGATTTTCTGGGTTTGCTTTTAATTCTGGTCTGATCTTTGTTGTTTCTTTTCTTCTGATATGTTTATGCTTAATTTTCTCTTTTATTTCTATTTCCTGTTGTTGTTGTTAGGTGCCATCGAGTTGGTGCCAACTCATAGCCACCTTATACACAGCAGAATGGAACATTGCCCAATCCTGGGCCAACCTCACTACTGTTGCCACGTTTGAGTCCTTCGATGCTGCCACTTAGCCAATCCATCTCATTGGGGGTCTTCCTCTTTTTCTTTGACCCTCCACCTTACCAAACATGATATCCTTCTCTAGCGACTGGTCCCTCCTGACAATATGCCAGAAGTATGAGAGATGAAATTTGGTCACCTTGGCCTCCAAGGAGTACTCTGGCTGCACTTCTTCCAACACAGACCTACCTACTTGTTCTTTTGGCAGCCCATGGCACTTTCAAACCAACACCATAACTCAAAAGCATCAATTCTTTTACAGTTCTCCTTATTCACTGTCCAGCTTTCATATGCATATGAGGTTATTGAAAATACCACTGGATAGCTAAGATGGAGGGAGGGAGAAAAAGGTATGAAGTAGCCGGCTTACAAATTTTCATGAGTGTGCTTACAGTTAAAATAATATAGAAAAAGCTAATCCATCATGTATGATAGAAATAATTGCTTGAAGGGCCATGGAATGGCCTGCAATGCAGTGAATTATTTAATGTCTTTTCTAGCCATGTTGTTAAGTGCTGCCGAGTAGTTTTGACTCATAGAAGCAGATGGTGGGTTTGAACTGCCAACTTTGAGGTCAGCAGTTCAGTGCTTATCCTACAGCACTACATCAAGTTCCCCTTCTAGTCTTTGTAAACTTCCATCAAATGGCTTTCTCCTGCTGGGTCTGGGTAAGAAAATCTGGGGGAAGATGGTGATAGAGTCTGATTCAGTTGTGAGTGATTGTTAACAGGGCTAATTGTGATTAGTCAATTTTGCCATCCTGCTGAGGAGAAAATTAGCCATCTCAGAAGCAGAAGGGGAGATCTTACTAACATCAAAGAAGATGAGCTAGGAAGGAAGCTTTGAATCCTGAGATTCCTGTGTATTGAACCTCTTTGACCCAGGGACAGAAAGCCAAGACATTGGATAAGTGGCAGAGAAGCAGCCGCAGCATAACCAATAGCCAGAGTGCGGGGCTTCCCAGTCCACAGGTGAGTAGAGCTGAGTGACTTTGGACAGGAGCTTTGCTTGCAGAGTGGTGGTGGTGGTGGTGGTGGTGGTGGTGGGTTTCAGACATTTAATTAGAGGAGTTAGGTTTGTTGACCCACAAAGCTTGCGCCAAGTGCCTTCAGGCTGAGGCTTATGGTGGTGTGTGCCCTTTGAGCATTTATCAGCAGTATTAAAGAAGCTTTGTAACTGCTGGAACTGTGCAGAAAGGTCAGGCTGAGGGCCAGAGAGAGATTGCCTGTGGACATGGCTGAGGAGAGGCTGTTCTGACTGCAAGAACTGTGCCCTGAACATTTCTGAGCCTGAATTGTAACCTGTTAACTTCCCTAACAAACGCCATAATAGTGTTTGAGTTCTGTATGGCCATTGCAATGGATATTGGACCTAGGCCAGTGAGAGACTGTGGGAGGAACGGTTGGTGTAATATTTTTATACAGTTATGGGGAGGCGTTTGTCCCAGGCTGTCCTCTGGCAAACCTTTTCTTCCACTAGATCCCAACAAAGACATTTAATCTCTTTCTTCCACTACCTCAGCCCTACTTGGCCCGGTTTAGAGAGGACAGAGATTGGAATACCTAACCGAAAATATCCAACTGGTTGCCATGGAGTCTGACTCAGAGAGACCCTCTAGGGCAGAGAAGTGCCTTACAGGGTTTCCAAAGCCACATCTTTCTCTGCCCAGTGGCTGTGGCTCATTTTTTGGTTAGCAGGCAAGCGCTTTAACTACTGCATCACCAGAGCTCCTTACGACTGGAGTGCAATCTAAGTCACTTATCATGGAGCATTTACGCTCCAGTACGTGGCAACGCGTGGGAGTAGGCAGGCAAACTGGCCCTTCCTGAGCTCCCAGATCTTGAGGCCAGCTCTGGGCAGAAGGTTCCTAAATCCTTGGCCTCCCTGCCAAGCAGCGTTCTGAAGCAGGATCGCGCGCGGAGCCGACAGGAGCCCGCCCCCAGCAGAGGCCAGCTAGTGGGAGCGCGCACGCTCCGCCTCTTCCCTCCTCCCCTGTGCGCGTCCCGCCCCCTAGAGCTGGGATACGTCGAGCGCTCAACATCCGAGGACTTTGGCCCAGAGTAACCTCTCTCGCGTGACCTTTCCCTTTTATTCCGCACAGCAGGCTGCAGGCTGGGACAGCGCGCGGCAGTTGGGCGCTTGCTTTCCACCTCCCCCTCATCCCTCCCTACAACCAGCTCTCCCCCTCCTAACCCCTCTGAGGTTCCTCGTCATGGCGGCCTTCAGCAAGTCCATCCCTCATAACTGCTATGAGATCGGCCACACTTGGCACCCTTCCTGCGGGGTCTCCTTCCTGCAGATCACCGGAGGTGCCCTGGAGGAGTCCTTGAAGGTCTACGCCCCCCTGTACTTGGTGAGACCTCTGCAGCCTCCCCCAGGGCGAGTTTTGTGTAGAGGGTGGGCTGGGCGGTGCTCTTGGGCTCCCTAGGGGTTTCTCACTTTGGAGGGTTGGAGTGTTGGAGTGTTTTGGGGAACGGGATCCCAAATTCTACTGGGGGAGGGCGGAAAGGAGAGAGGATTTCAAAGTTTGACCTGTCATCCGAATGCCTGTTGCTGGGAAGAGGATGGGCTCCCAACTTCAGGATTAAGTTCAGGATACTTACAAATTTGAATTCAAGAGACTCGAGTTATTTTTCCTCTCTTCTGCCCTGTGATGGAGAAGTGTGTTTAGGCCAGCGAGGCTTAAATGGCTTGCAACCTTTCCTCATCTAATTTCTCCTCCTCCTTTGTGTCTTAATTTTGAAAGGTCAATCTGACTGTAAGCCCCCGTGGCCTCAGATCTAATTGCAGTTTTGGATGACAGTGTCGTGGCGTGAAAAATTTGTGAATGCTTTTGCAAGTGCGCAAAATATATTCTTATTTGAGATTTTGCTGGTGTTTTAAAGCGTCTTTGAATCAATGAAGGTGATTAGTAAGTCTGACTTGAGGCTGTTTTATTATATAGTTTTAGATGTTGTTGTTAGGTGCCATCGAGTCGGTTAGATAGGATAGTCTAAATGAAGTTTTTAATAGAGAATATTTGGAACTGTATGTAACACTGAAACTTACAGAAGCTTGTTCTTAAATGTTAATATCTTCTTTTCAGTGACCCCTTTCTTAGTATTAAGCTTCAAGTTTGTAATTACTTTGGCTGCTGAAATTAATTTCTCTTATTTTTTTGCCATATATAATCTGGGTCCTAAGAACACAGAGTATGGTGTTTTGGTTTTTTTTTTCTGTATATTTCTTAAAAGTTTCATTCAATGTTCAATGAAACATCAATTAATTCTGTGCTCTTTGAAGTAATAATTTGGATTTACACCCGGATATGTCTGAAAGTGTGTCATGGCCGTATCTAGTAGTACTTGAAAAGTCTGATTATTCATTACAGAGATAACATAGTAAGATGGTGACCAATGAGATTACAGGAGGCAGTTTCATTTTTATTATATAAACCAGTGCTTTGATTGGTGCTTGGAATCACTTGGGATTGTTTTAAAATGGGAATTCTGATAACAGTAGGGAAGGGTACAATCTGAAATTCTGTATTTCTAACAAACTCTTAGGTAATGTTGTAATATTGGAGATGAAAATTACTGACCTAAATTTTTATGGCAAGTCCGTGTTTCTCTGTTTTTGACATGAATTTGGCCTGCCTATAACCCTGTTTTATTTATTTTTAATAGAACTTGTATAAACATTATTATCTTTTTGTTTTCAACTATACAAAAAGATTGTTCCTGCATTTAGGTGTTTATGTTATGTAATCTCTTCCTTTGAAAATCTGTAGCACTTATGGTGTGCCTCATTTTGTTCATTCACCCATCAACAAATATTTGTTGACTGCCTGGTATTTGCCATATCTAAAGTCTAGGGTGAATCTGTACAGATAACTAGGTAGTTTATTGGGTATGTCCCATGAGAGCGGGTGTTAAGGAGAGCAATAAGAACCATAGGTTCTGTTATTCCAGTATGGTGGGGTAGGGGTGTTGGGGGTCAGGAAAAACTTTTTGGAGTTTGTGTTTTACTATTATATCTCCAGCTATATTAGATGCTTTAAAATTTTTTAATTTTAACTATTGTTAAGTTTGTAATTCAGTGACACTAAGGAGGAGCTCTGGTAGCGTAGTGGTTACTAATTGGGCTGCGAACCTTAAGGTCAGCGGTTCGAAACTACCAGCCGCTCCGCGGGAGAAAGATGAGGCTTTCTACTCCCGTAAAGATTTACACCCTCGGAAACCCTGTACAGGGTCGCTATGGGTCGGAACCGACTCGACGGCACTTAACAACAACAACAACAAGGATAAGCATTGAACTGGAAGGTCGGTTTGAACCACAAGGTCACTGGTTCAAAAGCTGCTCCTTAGAAATCGTATATAGCACATAACAGCAGTAATTATATTGACAATGTTGAGCAAACATCACTACTTCCAAAACATTTTGATCTTCTCAAACAGAAACTCTACACCCATTAAGGAATCACTCCTCTTTCCCCCTTTCTGTCATCCTCTGTATCATCTGATCTACTTCTGACTCGATGAATTTTCCTCGTCTAGATATTTATACGGTGGTTCACACAGTGTTTTTCCTGTTGTGTTTTGCTTATTCTCCTAAGAATGTTTATAAGGTTCATGTTGTAGCATATATCAGCACTTTATTCCTTTATATGGCTAAATAATATTCCACTGGATGTAGGAGGGAGTCATCAAAAAGTTTGTGGAAAATGGAATAGAAAGATAATGACCAATTTCCATGAACTTTTAGAAGCACTCTTGTATATACTGCATTTTGTTTCCCCTTTATCTGTTGACATTTGACCGTGCGGTTCAAACCAACTTTGCAGTCCAGTGCATTAACTCACAGCAGTGCCACAGTATATTTACCAAGAAGTGAAATTTCTGAGTCACATGGAGCAGTTCTACTCTGCACACATGTGCTAGCCATGAGTTGGAATCTACTTGACAGCAATTAGCTTTAATAATGGGATAATTCTATATTTAACTTTTTGAAGATCCACTAAACTTTTTTTCACACTATTTTGGCTACACCATTTTACATTCCCACCAGAAATATATGAGGGCTCGAGTTTCTCCACATCCTCATTAACACTTGTTTTTTAAAAAAATGTAAAACTTTATACTCTTTAAAAAAAATTAAACTTTATATTCATAACTATTCTTTTTTTTTTTTTTTTAGTTTTTATTGTGAAATGAGTGATACTCTACATGGGAGAACATTGGCTTTACACCATCATTTTTTGCATTGATTCATAACTGTTCTTATGGGACTCCTGGTGTGGCCCTGTAGGATAAGCACTGGACTGCTAACCATAAGGTTGTAGGCTAAAAACCACCAGCCGTTCCTTGGAAACTATACAAGATTGCTTTAAGTCAAAACTGATTTTACAACACTCGACAACAACAACAACAACAACGGGAGTTCTGATTTTGATATGCACCTTCCTGACAATTATGGGAAGGCACAGGACTGAACAACATTTATTTTCGTTTTGCATGAGGTCACACTCTAAGTTGATGGCCAATTCAATGGCAGCTTACAACAACAACAATGACTAATTGTGTTGAACATTTTTGGGGCACTTATTGGTCATCCTGTGTGTGTGTGTGTGTGTATGTATATTGGAGTCCTTGTGTGGTGCTGTGAGATAAAGCACTGGACTGCAAAGTCAGTTTGAACCACAAGATTGGCAGTTCAGAATCACCAGCTGCTCCCTGGAAACCTTATACAGGATCTCTATGAACTAAAGTTGGAACTGACTTAACGACACTAACAACAGCAACAATGATCTTGGGAAACTTCTTTGAATTTTATAATCTCCTTGCTTTGCAGAAAATAATTATTTCCATATTTTAGGACTGTTGTGAGGATGTAAATAGTTAATGATATGTAGGAAGAAGGGTAGTCACATTGTTGTTAAGTGCCGGTTGAGTCGATTCCAACTCATGGCGACCCTGTATAGGGTTTCCGAAGAGCAGCTGGTGAGCTTGAACTGCTGACCGTGCAGTTCAAATGGCTTTGCAGTCTGGCGCATTAATCCACAGCGCCACACCAGGACTCCACATAGTAGGGTCTTACTAAATAAAATGTTGTCATTGAAATACTATGTAATGATCACTGCCTCTATTTCTTATCGTTGTTAAGTGCCATTGAGTCGATTCTGACTCATAGTGACCCTGTATAGGGTTTCCCAGGAGCAGCTAGTGAGTTTGAACCGTCGACCTTGTAATTACCAGTCCAGTGCTTATCCTGTAGCACCACATCAGAGCTTACTGTTTCCTGTCATCTGTTGTTGTTAAGTGCTGTCTAGTCAGCTCTAACACAACCCTGTGTAGGGTTTCCTAGGAGCGGCTGGTAAGTTTGAACCACTGACCTGGCAGTTTAAACTGACCTTAGGGTCCAGTGTATTATCCTATAGTGCCACACCAGGAATCCTGTTTAGAACGGTTTATATTTATAACTAGTACAGTACTTCTTGGTATGGTGCTATAGGATAAACACTGGATGACTAACCTCAAGACGAGCGGCTCAGATCCACCAGCTGCTCCTTGGAAACGCTGTACAGGTTCACTACGTGTCTGAACAGACTCTACAGGTCTTAACAACAGTACTTCATTCAGACATTTATTAATGACTTAATAAATGTCTGAATGAATGAATGAATAATGTGGAGTGAAGAGAGGAGATATATAATGCTGTGAGTCTTGGTGTGACGCTGTAGGGTAAGCACTGGACTGCTAACCGTAGGGTTGATGATTCAAGCCCACCAGCCACTGCTCAGAAACCCTATACAGTGTCGCTGTGAGTTAGAACCAGCTTGACCGCACTTACCAGTAACACCAAGGGGCCCTGGTGGCCAGTTGGGTAAGCATTAGACTGTCAACTGACACTGTTGGCGGGCTGGAAAAAGATGAGGCAGTTTAGTTCCAAAAATGATTTCCAGTCTCAGAAACCTTGTGGAGCAGTTCTACTCTGTCCTATAGGGCTGCTTGGAATTAACTCAGTGACTATGGATTTGGTTTGATTTTAGGCAATGTCTGAGAGACTGGAAGGGCAGTTCTAGAGGTAAGGCTTTTCACAGAAGTAATGAACAAGACTTAAAGCCTGAGGATATTGGGGTAGTATGAGGACTTGTTATACTACTAGAATTTCAAGTCTGATCGATACAGTTGTTATCATTGATGGAAATGGAGACGTTTGGTAAAGAGCTGGTTTTGCATAAAGTTTTAGTCAAGAGTGGTTTCTTTGTTGTTGTTGTGAAGTACCATTGAGTAGGTCCCAACCCTTCGACCCATAGCGACCCTGTGTAAGGTTTCCGAGGAGCAGCTGGTGAGCTTGAACTGCCGACCTTGCAGTTCAAACTGCTTTGCAGTCTTGGTGCATTAACCCACATTGCAATACCAGGG
The DNA here is from genome assembly GCF_000296735.1 of Chrysochloris asiatica. Lineage (NCBI taxonomy): Eukaryota > Metazoa > Chordata > Mammalia > Afrosoricida > Chrysochloridae > Chrysochloris > Chrysochloris asiatica. The sequence continues at coordinate 654,068 of NW_006408592.1, read as the reverse complement.
TAGTTTCTTTTGAAGTCTATAAAAAGGGTCCTATATGTTTGTCTTCTTTTTGTTTAAATACTAATATATGCATTGTACTTAGCAGATTTCTGTTGTTCATATTGTTTTCATTGCTTGTTTTATGTCTGTTTTCATGCTTCTTTCATCTTGATATCTACAACTGTCTACCCTGCTTAAACCACTCAGAAATGTAGTTGTACTATTCCGTTTGATAGTGAAATTTATAAAATTTGTAAGAAACATGAGTCCTGCAATAACTAATAAACATACAGGCTAGACAGGTATGGGACAGAGAGTGGGAATGTACCCACAAATGTGTGTAGATTTGACAGAAGATATTTGTACGTGGATATTTTTACCTTTTCTGCAAATATATCCATGAATGTGGAGCACACAAGGGGCAGAACCAAAATAAAACAAACATCGTCCTCATTCAATTTATTTTTTGTAGTTTTTTTTCTTCTTAAAGAATACTACATGTGTTGTAATATTTTAACAATTTATACATACGCCAAAAACTAAGGAAGTTGTTATATTTCGTGGTTATTAATTGTTGCCAGACATTCACAATAAATGGTATCTTCTGCTACACACATACAAAATAGCTACTAAACTGTTTAAACTGAAGACCACTGCTAACATTAATAAAATCTCAGTGCCCTCAGTACTTTGCAGCAAATTTAGAATTGCACAGGTTCCCGTTGGGGGGATTAGATTATCTGCTGTTCAAGTTCCTAGTTGTCTTTCCAAAGAAATAAAACGTGTTCACTTACCTAGATAATGAATGCTGTGATCTTTCTTAATGATGTTTTGTTGTCTAGGACCTTGAGATTGGGGCCATGGCTTTTACCTTTTAGCTGAGTCCAAAGTAGAACCTGCTGTATATCTTTGGGAAGGACTATGAGTCCTTTTTGGATTGAAAAGAAGTTGGAATTTTAAGTCCAGCTTTTCAATGACTTATGACTTTTAGATGTTTAGGCCACTTTTCAGGAAATGAAAGTGTTTGCTCAATATTACAATATTATCTAGCTGGTTAGATTATACAGGGTTAGTTTATCATCTCTAGGCTCTGAATAAATATTTAATCAAGAGTTGGGATTCCTATGAATAAAAAATAATTTGTGGACAGTCTCCAGTTAGTTGCCAAAAACTTGAAACACATGGACTAAAATCAGTTCAGTGATAAAGCATTGAGTTTTTTCCTAGAGAAAATGAGAAAATTAACAATTAGACTTTTCAGAGTTTTTGGTAATAGACTTTTTTTGTTGTTATTAAAAACAAACCGACCAAAACCAATACAAAACAAAAGCAAAAAGCAAAAATAGAACAAAAACACTGAAATCATTAATGAATGCAAAACTACTGATAATATCTTTCTGGATTATCTGAATTTTGGAGACCATGGAATTATTTTTCTTTACACTAATCTTTTTATTTTTGCTTGAGGCGGATTTATTGTTAAGTGTGCCTTGGAGTTGGTCCTGAGTGGGATTTCTGAGGAGTGGCTGGTGGATTTGAACCTCTTACCTTTCAGTTAGCCGTCCAGTGCTTATCCTACAGTACCACAATAGAGGCCTACTTTTGTTGTTGTTAAGTGCCGTCGAGTTGGTTCTGATTCATAGTGACCTTGTGTAAGGTTTTCAAGGAGCAGCTTCTGGGTTTGAGTTGCCAACCTTGTGGTTTACAGGCCAGTACTGATCCTAAAGGCCTACTTTAGTGGGTGGAATTGAGGGACTCACTTTATCTCTCTATTCACTGGGTGTTCTTGATAGTTTTAGCACTTTGGAGCTAATACAGGTTATTTGATCTTTTATTCCCTTTTAAATGAACAGTTGCATGATGCATTTTCCTATTCATTAGCATAAAACATTTTGAAGTTTTTGCACTTGTTTATTTACATGATTTGTTATTCTTTGCTCTCTGTTGATTAAGTACAAAGTGCAACTTCCAGCACATCACTTGGGGTTAAGAGTTGAGGGCTGAGGGCCTACTATTACATGAAATACTTTATCAACTCATTCTTTCCTGTAGCAGTTTTCTGTGTGTAACTGACCAAATCTGGTTTACAGGAATTAGATGACTAGGTTTAGTAATAGCTGAAAAGTTAAGTGCTCAGCTGCTTAGTGGAAAGTTGATGGTATGAACTTACTGCCGCTCCACAGGAGAAAGAGTTGGTAGTGAGCTTCTGTAAAGATTGTTGTTGCTGTTAGTCCATGAAGCTGGTCCTGACTCATAATGACCCTGATTAGGCTTTCCAAGGGTACATCTTTGCAGGAACAGAAAGCGTCATCTTTTACCCATGGAGTGAGTGGTGGGCTTCAACAACCGACCTTATGATTTGTAGTCCAGTACTTATTGTGGCACTGTGGGTTAATGCGCCAGACTGCTAAGCTGTGTGACTGCAAGGTTGGAGGTTCAATCTTACGAGCTGCTCCTTGGAAACCCTATACAGGGTTGCTATGGGTCGGAATTGACTCGACAGCAATTAACAACAACAGCTTATTCTGTAGAACCACAGTGCTCCTCTGTAAAGATGCTGTTAACCACAGCACTCCTTTGTTAAGATGTTGGTTTCAACTCAGTGGCTTTGTAAAAGTTTCTGAAAAGTGGCTGGTGAATTTGAAACGCTAACCTTGCGGTTCAGATCAACCTTGTGATCCAGTGCTTATCGTACAGTGCCACACCAAGACAGATCAGGGCCTCAGAAACCTTGTGGTTCTACTGTCTTATAGGTTGCTGTAGTCTGAATCCACTCAGTGGCAATGGGTTTTTATTCACTTGACTCTGGAGTCCCTGGGTGGTGCACATGGTTAATGCACTTGATGCTAATCAAAAGGTTAATAGTTTGTGTCCACCCAGGGCCTTCTTGGTAGAAAAGTCTGGTGAAGTCCTACTGGAAAAACAACCACCAAAAAACCATGTGGAGCATAGTTTTACTGTGCCACATCTAGGGTCTCCATGACCTGAGTCAGCTTGACCACAGCTGGCTTAGATGTAAAGATTTTTGTTAACTGAGAGAAAATGTGGTTGTTCACTGTTAAAATTCTTACTTTCCTTGAGGGAGATGTGGGCTAGTGCCCCTCATACTAAGCCACCACCCAGCTATAATTGGAAGTTTGCATGCTTTGATGATTTATAGATTTCAGTGGAGGGTAGGAAGAAAGCCTTGGTGATCTGTGTTTGAAAATCAGCCAGGAAAAGCTATTTAGATCACAGTGGTCCAGTCCATAACCGATCTGGGGCTCACTCAATGGAAGCTAACAACAATCAGCAACAGTAACATTCATTTATTAAGTATTGACTCTGTTTGCAACAGAGCAGTTATGTGCTACATGGTATTGTGGAGAACAGAAACTGAGTCAGACATACTTCTCACATTGATAATTTCATAGTCCTGAAGGAGAGATGATACATATGTGGATCTGTACTGTAAATTCATTGAGATTAAACACATTAAAGAAGGTGTAGCTAAAGTGAGAGATCATAGCTAGAAGATCATACTATTTGCCCTTTTATTTCACTCACTATGCTTTCACATATACTGAGTGTCACAATGGCGGAAACAATGGGCTCAATCCTAACTATTGTGATAGAATGAGACTTGGGCATTGTTTTGTTCTGTAGTGCATAGAGTCACTCTGAGTTGTAACTGACTGGATGGCCCCTAACAGTACTTTCAAGGTTCTAAGTTCATCTGTGTTGTGAAATGCATTAAGACTTTGTTTCTCTTTATGGCTGAGTAATATTCTATTGTATGTATACACTACATCTTGTTACCCATTCATCTATTGATGGTGGTGGTTATGTGCTGTGGAGTGAGTTCTGACTCAAGAGTGACCCTGCACAGGGTTTCCGAGGCTGTAAATCTTTATGGGAGCAGAAAGCCTCATTTTTCTACTGCAGAACAGCTGGTAGTTTCTAACTGCTGACCTTAAGGTTCGCAGCCCGATTCGTAACCACTACGCTACCAGAGCTCCTTGATAGACATCCAGATTGTGAAACGTGCTACAATTAATGTTGGTGTGTTGGTGTACAGGTTTCTGTTTTGTGTCCCCATTTTACTTCTTTTGGGTATATATATATATATATATATATATATATATATATATATATATATATATATATGGAGCTCTGGTAGCGTAGTGGTTATGAATCGGGCTGCGAACCTTAAGGTCAGCAGTTCGAAACTACCAGCTGCTCCGCGGGAGAAAGATGAGGCTTTCTACTCCCGTAAAGATTTACACCCTCGGAAACCCTGTACAGGGTCGCTATGGGTCGGAATCGACTCCATGGCACATAACAACAACATATATATATACCTGGAGTCCTGGAGTACTGCAAGGTCGGCGGTTCAAGCTCACTAGCTGCTCCTCGGAAACCCTATACAGGGTCGCTATGGGTCGGAACCGACTGGACAGCACTTCACAACAACAACAACAACATATATATACCTAGAATAGAGAATGCTGGGTCATAATGGTAGTTTCATGTTCAACCTGTTGCCAAACTGTTTTCTATGGTGGCTGTACCATTTGCATTTTCACCAGCAGTGCTTAGGCTCCCAATTTCTCCATATCCTCTATTTGACCTCTTGTTTTCATTTTTTGATGATTGCTTTTCTAATACGGATGAGGTATTATTATTTCATTGTGGTATTGGTTAGTATCTCCCTGAGTGTTTCCTAGAGCCCTGGGGTGGTACTGTAGGATCAGCACTGGACTGTTAACCACAAAGTCAGTGGTTCAAACCTACCAGCTGCTCTTAGAAACACTACACAGGGTCGCCATGAGCATCAACTTGATGGTTGGCGTGTGGGTTCACTGCTAGCATTCAGGACAGTTGCTATGATATTACATGTTAGCTCAGTCTAATCATTCAGTAGGTTATTTTATGGTAAATGTCAGTTTGTTGTACTGTGGTGTTTTGTGTGTTGCTGTGATTCTGGAATCTTTGACACCAGTATTTTAAATACTAGTGGATTCACCTATTGTGAACAGGTTTCAGTGGAACTTCCAGAATAAGCCTAGGAAGAAGGACTCGTTCTAAATGTTCAAGCCACTGAAAACCTTATGAATAGCAGTAGAACATTGTCGGATACCGTGCCAGAAGATGACGTTCTCGAAATATGACTAGGGAATAGAATATATGCCTTCTTAAAGTAGAGTTGACCATAATAATGTGAAGGAGTAAATCTTTGGGAACCTTCAGTTGCTGAATGGAGTACAACTGAAAATGAGGAGAAACAGCTATTAACATCCATTAATAATAGTAACCTGGAATGTGTACAAAGTATGAAGCTAGGAAACTTGGAAGTTGTCAAAAATGGAATGGAACACATATAGATGGATATATCAAAGGCATTAGTGAGCTAAAGTGGAATGGGATTAGCTATTTTAAATCAGACAATCATATACTTTGCTATGTGTGGAACTACAGATTGAAGAGGAATGGTGTTACATTCATTGTGAAAAAGAACATTTCAACATCTATCAATGTCTGTCAACATTTCAACATGTATCATGGAGTACAGTGCTTCTGTGATAGGGGAATATCCATACATCTACAGCAAGACAACACATCCAGATCAGTCATGAGGTACAACACATCTGTGATAAGATAATATCCATGCACCTACAAGGAAGCCCAGTTAATACCACTATTATTCAAATTTATGCACCAACCACTAAAGCCAGTGAGGATGAAA
>NW_006408592.1:641541-646314 GCF_000296735.1 Chrysochloris asiatica | reverse complement strand
AACCTCATATGCATGTGAAGCTGGACAGTGATTAAGGAAGACCGTAGATGAACTGATGCTTTTGAGTTGTGGTGTTGGAGGCGAATATTGAAAGTGCCATGGGCTGCCAAAAGAACCAATAGATCCAGTTTGGAAGAAGTGTAGCCAGAGCTCTCCTTGGAGGCCAAGATGGCTAAACTTCATCTGTCATACTTTGGACATATTGTCAGGAGAAGGATATATGTTTGGTTAGGTGGAGGGTCAGTGAAAAAGAGGAAGACCCTCAACAAGATGGATTTGCTAAGCGACATCATCGATTGACTCAAGCTTGGCAACAGTAGTTAGGTTGGCTCAGGGTTGGGCAGTGTTTTGTTCTGCTGTGCATAAATTCGCTCTGAGTTGTTACGGACTCCATGGCACCTAACAACAACAACAACAGCAAGACCACTGTTAATCAAATTGATGCGTCAACTATTAAAGTTGGTGATGAAATTGAGGAATCCTGCCAACGTCTTCAACGAGCCCTAGTAGTTAGTGGGTTATAAGTTGGACTGACAATTGCAAGGTCAGCAGTTCAAATATATCAGTTGCTTTATGGGAGAAAAATGAGACTCTGCTCACGCAAAGATTTACATCATTATTAGCCCTATATAAGGTAGTTAGTTATGAGTCAGAACTGATTCCACCACCACCACCAACTTTTTCAGGCTGAAATTGATCAAATGTGTAATCAAAATGCATTGATAATTACTTTCAATTAGAATGTGAAGATTGGAAACAAATAGGAAGGATTTGGAGTTGGAAGTTATCGCCTTGGTGATAGAAATGCTGCTGGAGACTGCATGAAAGAATTTTGCAAGACTAACAACTTATTTTTGCACATACCTTTTTAAAACAACATAAAAGGTGACTATACATGCTGGACTGCAAAGTTGGTTTGAACTACAAGGTCGGCATTTAAAGCTCACCAGCTGCTCCTTGGAAACCATATAGTGGGTCGCTGTGGGTTTGAACTGACTCGAAGGCACTTAACAACAACATACACATAGACCTCACCACATGGAATGCACAGGAATCTGATCGACTACATCTGTGGGAAGAGACAGTGGAAAAACTCAGTCTCATCAGCCAAAGCAAGGCCATAAGCTGAATGTGGTAGGGTCTCACTTGCTTATATGAAAGTTCAGGCTGAAGCTGAAGAAAATTAAAACAGCTCCATGAGAGTGAAAAATATGACCTTGAATATATCCCACCTGAATTTAGAGTTCATTTCAAGAACATATTTGAATGCATTAGACACTAATGACCGAAGACCAGAAAGTTGTGGGATGACATCACTAACAGTATACAGAAGAAAGCAAAAGATCATTAAAACGTCAGGAAAGAACAGACCGAAATGAATGTCAGAAGAGCCTCTGAAGCTTGCTCTTGAGTGCAGAAAAGTTAAAGCAAATGGAATAAGAATAACTTAAATAGAAATTTTCAAAAGGCTGCTGAAGTATTATAATGAGATGTGAAAAGATCTGTAGTTAGAAAACCAGAAAGCAAGGACGTGCTTGGCATTTCTCAAAATGATAGAACTGAATAAAAATTCAAGCCTCAATTTGAAATATTGAAGGATTCTGTGGTCAGAATTTGTATTTCATACTTAGGACATATATCAGGAGAAGGACATCATGCTTGGTAAAGCAGAGGGCCATTGAAAAAGAGGAAGACCCCCAATGAGGTGGATTGGCACAGTGACAGCAACAATGGATTCAAGCATAGCAACAATTGTGAGTTTGGCACAGGACCGGGCAGTGTTTCCTTCTGTTTTGCATAAGGTTGCTACTGACTTGACAGCACCTAACAACAACATGGGCAAAATATTGAATGATACAAAAAACATCAAGAGATGGAAGGAATATGCAGAGTCACTGTACCAAAAAGTTATATCAGTGTTCAACCATTTCAAGAGGTAGTATGATTAAGAACCAATGGTACTGAAGGAATTCCAAGTTGCACTGAAGGCATTGGTGAAAAACAAGGCTCTGGGAGTTGATGAAATGTTTCAACAAACAGATGCAGCATTGGAGGCACTCACTCATCTATGCCAAGAAATTTGGAAGATAGTCACCCAGCCAGTTGATTAGAAAAGATTCATACTTGTGGATTTCAACTAGAGGTCACCCAACAGAATATGGAAATCATTGAATGGAATACAGAAATCACTAATATCACATGCAAGTAAAATTTTGCTGAAGTAATTCAGAACTGTCAGAAATCCATTCCAGATTTGGAAGAAGACATGAAACTCTATGGATGGAATTAGACATAAAACATTTATGATATCAGATGAATCTTGACTGAAAGCAGAAATTGTCAGAAAGGTGTTGACTATACAGAGACTTACTACTGTGTGGATCATGACAAACTATGGATAACATTGTGAAGAATGGGTCTCATCTTTCTCCCATGAACACACTGATACATTCAAACTGCTGATGTTGTGGTTAGCAGCCCAACTGATAATCCACTACACTATCAGGGCTCCTTATTCAATCTTGTATGCTGAGCAAATTATTCAAGAAGTTCAATTAGATGAAGAAGAATGCAGCATCAAGATTGGAGGAAGACTCAAAAACCACTTGCGATATGCATATAATACAACCTTGCCTGCTGGAAGTGAAGAGGATTTAAAAGATTTACCGATGAAGGTCTTCAGTATGGATTGCACCTCAGTGGGAAAAAAACAAAAATCCTCACAACTGGACCAATATATAAATCATAATAAATGAAGAAAAGATTGAACTTTTCAAAGACTTCATTTTGCTTGAACGTACATGTAAGCAGTAGTCAAGACATCAAATGATGTATTGTATTAGGCAACCCTGGTGCAAAAGACATCTTTAAAGTGTTCAAGAGTAAAGATGTCAGTTTGAGAACTAAGGTGTACCTGACCCAAATCATGCTATTTTCAATTGTCTCATATGCGTGTGATTGGATAACAAATAAGGAAGACTGCAAAAAAAATCGATGCATTTTAATAACAGTGTTAGAGAAGAATATTACAAGTACCATGGATTTCAGAAAGAACAAACAAATCTGTGTTGGAAGATACAGCCAGAATGTTCCTTAGAAGCCAGGATGGTGAAACTTCATCTCTCATGCTTTGAACATGTTGTCAGGAAGGTCCATTCCCTGGAGAAGGACATCATGCTTGGTAAAGTAGTGATGGTGAAAAAGCGGAAGATTCCCAATGAGATGGATTGGCAAAATGACAGCAGTAATGGGCTAAAACATAACAATTGTGAGGAACGTACAGGACTGGGCAGTGTTTCATTCTGTTGTGTATAGGATCGCTATGAGTTGGAACTGACTGGCTGGAACCTAACAACAAATATAATTACACAATTTTTTAATGGTTTTGAATGTAAGTATTATGTTGTTTGTAACAGAGAGCTACTGATACATGGGGAATATCATCAGTTGTACAACAGTGCGGTTGTTTTTCCTACCTTTAATTTATTGTTATCTTAAAGCTTTTCCCTTTACTTTTTACATAGGAATATAAATGACTTCAATGAATAATGTAGTAGAATTGTTTTATGTTTTGCTTGATTTACCACTCACTTCTTTTGTTGTTATTGGGTTGTTGCTAAGGTATAATTGTGGGAATTTGTATTTTTTTAGATGCCTGTATCTAACATTTGTTCATGTTATTAAAATATACAGGATATTTTCACAATTTTATATAGATGTTGCTTCTCAAATGCTTACAGATATTTTGTATATCTCCATTTTCCCTTTGAGAAAAAAGATACTCTCAACCCCTAATACAAATTTGTTTTTAGCCAATTTGAATATATAAAGTTTTAGAAATGTGGATGAAGTAGTTGGATGCTTACTTATAAATTGATTTTTGTTGCTAAGTGCCATCCATGGAGTCAGTTCTAACTCATAGTGACCCTGTATAAGATTTCCGAGGGATTAGCAGGTCAGTGTGTATCCTACAGTGCCATGATAGTATTTAGTAATTTAGTTTTATATAATTATTTAGAAGGAGTCTTGGTGGTGCAGTGTTTGAAGCACCTGACTGCTAATTTAAAGATCAGTGGTTGGAATTTACCAGCTTCTCCATGGGAGAAAGATGTAGCAGTGTGCTTCCATAAAGATTTATAGTCTTGAGTCCCAGGTCAACTTTTAAATTGCCTTTTTTATTAATCACTAATTTTGGCTTCTTTTCTTCTAGTTGATTTTCTCTAAAAGGGAGTATCTCTAAAAGGGAGTTGTTTATTTTTTATTTCATGTTTACTGTGAGATTAATCATTTTGGGACATTAGTAGCATAATTAATAAGTATTTGAGTGAGCCTTACTCAACAAAGTATAAACAGTAGTAAGAGGAGGAGATGAAGTATCACCAGATTTTAGCAGGCCCTGTTAGGATGCTGAATTCACAGTGTTTTCCACCTTGATACCATCTACTTTGTTTAGTTTTGTGACTCACAGTTGTCTGATTGTTTTGGTTTCTTTAGTCCAACTAAATATTTGGAGGTTTGATCGCTATTAGTCCAGCTTGGAAGTTTCTTTGAAAGATTCTTCAATATTTAAAAAATCAAGGATGATCAGAACAAGAAGAATGAAGCCTTGTTCTGATCATCCTTGATTTTTTAAATATTGAAGAAAGTATACATGGAACCATTTTTCAGACCTTCATATTAGAAACTACCAAGTTCAGGAGACTTTGAATTAATCAAGACTACAATCCTGTATTGGTTAATGTAAATGGTTAATGTTCAACCATTTCAAGAGAT
>NW_006408592.1:638089-639472 GCF_000296735.1 Chrysochloris asiatica | reverse complement strand
CTATAGAAGAATTGATGCCTTTGAGTTGTGGTGTTGGAGGCGAATATTGAAAGTGCCATGGGCTGCCAAAAGAACCAATAGCTCTGTGTTGGAAGAAGTGCAGCCAAGAGGGCTCCTTGAAGGCCAAGATGGCCAAACTTCGTCTCTCATACTTTGGGCATATTGTCAGGAGGGACCAGTCTCTGGAAAAGGATATCATGTTTGGTAAGGTGGAGGGTCAGAGAAAAAGAGGAAGACCCCCAGCGAGATAGATTGGCAAAGTGGCAGCATCAATGAATGGACTCAAGCGTGGCAAGTGTAGTGAGGTTGGTCCAGTGTTTGGGCAGTGATTGGGCAGTGTTTCGTTCTGCTGTACGTAAGGTCGCTATGATTCGGTACCGACTTGATGGCACCTAACAACAACAACAACAACAACAGAGTCCTGATGTGGTGTTTTAGGATAAACACTGGACTGCTAACCACAAGATTGTCAGTTCAAATCCACCAGCAGCTCCTTGGAAACCCTATTTAGGGTCACTAGAAGTAGGAACTGACTCGACTGCACTTAACCAGGAGTCCTGGTGTGGAGCTGTAGGATCAGCTCTATACTTTTTAACTGGTAAGGTGGGAGGGAGGTTTAAACCCACCAGCCACTCCTCGGAAACCCTACACTGGATGGCTGTGGGTTGAAACTGACTGGACAGCAGCAGCCTGGTTAATGTTTGTAGTCATTAATTGTGCTTTGGGTGACAATTATCTTAATGGTTGCAATGATATGTAAAATGGTAGTGCAAAGTATAATTAATTTTCTGAATTTTAACAGGAAGCAATCTAGTTATTTTTATTGAAGCTGATTTAAAATTTATTTATGATTTTAGGCTTTATTCTTTAAGGAACTTTTCCCTTTTCCCCTTACCTCCCAAGGAAAAAACCTAAGCTTTTTGGTTGTTCCAAAAAGCTCGAAGTCAGCTTTGTGAATTTGAGCAAGTGGCTTATTATCACTTTATACCAGGTGATTTAACCTTTCTGGAATTTATTTTGCAAATTTATAGTATGTTTGGTGGTGGTGGTTATGTGCCATGGAGTCGGTTCTGACTCATAGTGACCCTGTACAGGGTTTCTGAGGCTGTAAATCTTTACGGGAGCAGAAAGCCTCATCTTTTTCCTGCAGAACAGCTGGTAGTTTCTAACTGCTGACTCTGAGATTAGTAGCCTAGTTCGTAACCACTGCGCTTTCATAGCTCCTTTATAGTATGTTTATTGTTGTTGTTGTTAAGTGCCGTCGAGTCAGTTCCGACCCATAGCTAACCTGTATAGGGTTTCCAAAGAATGACTGGTGAGCTTGAACTACCAACCTTGTAGTTCAAACTGCTTTGCAGTCTGGCTCATTAACCCACTGTACCA
>NW_006408592.1:597561-637989 GCF_000296735.1 Chrysochloris asiatica | reverse complement strand
GTGTTGTGGAGTGGGTTCCGACTCATAGCTACCCTGTACAGGGTTTCTGAGGCTGAAAATCTTTACGGGAGCAGAAAGCCTCATCTTTCTCCCGCAGAACAGTTGGTAGTTTTGAACTGCTGACCTTGAGGTTCTCAGCCCGATTCATAACCACTATGCTACCAGAGTATGTTTAGGCGTTTAAAAATAATCATTTAATGCCTATTTTAGGAGTCCTTGTGAGAAATCTGTACCTGGACCAAGAAGCAGTTGTTCGAACACAGCATGTGAACACTAAATGTTTTAAAATTGGGAAAGGTGTGTGACAAGATTGTTTTCTTTCACCATACTTATTCAGCCTGTATGCTGAGCAAATAATACGAGAAGCTGGGTTCTATGAAGAAAAACGTGGTGTCCGGATTGGAGGAAGACTCATTAACAACCTGCGATATGCAGATGATACAACCTTGCTTGCTGAAAGTGAAGAGGACTTGAAACATTTACTGATGAAGATCAAAGAACACAGCCTACAGTATGGATTGCATCTCAATGTCAAAAAAACAAAAATCCTCACCACTGGACCAATAAACAACATTCTTATCAATGGAGAAAAGATTGAAGTTGTCAAGGACTTCATTCTTCTTGGATCAACTATCAACATTCGCAGAAGCAGCAGTCAAGAGATCAGACAATGTATTGCATTAGGCAAATCTGCTGCACAGGAACTTTTTAAAGTGTTGAAGAGCAGAGATGTCAGCTTGAGGAGTAAGGTGCGCCTGACCCAAGCCATGGTGTTTTCAATAGCCTCATATGGATGTGAAAGCTGGACAGTGAATAAGGAAGATCGTAGAAGAATTGATGCCTTTGAATTGTGGTGTTGGAGGAGAATATCGAAAGTGCCGTGGACTGCCAAAAGAACCAATAGATCTGTTTTGGAAGAAGTGCAGCCAGAGTGCTCCTTGGAGGCCAGGATGGCTAAACTTCATCTCATACTTTGGACATGTTGTCAGGAGGGAACAGTCGCTGGAGAAGGGTAATATGCTGGGTAAGATGGAGGGTCCATCCCAACGAGATGGATTGGCCAGGTGGCATCATTGATGGCGTCAAGTGTGGCAGAGGTGTGAGGTTGGCCCAGGGTCGGCCATTGTTTCGTTCTGCTGTGCATGGGGTCGCTATGAGTTGGTTCTGACTCGATGGCACTTGACAACAACAACAACATAGGAGTCCTGGTGTGGTGCTGTGGGGTTAATGCGCTGGACTGCAATGTCACTTTGAATTGCAGGGTTGGTGGTTCAAGATGTGTCTTGAAAACCCTATACAGAGTTGCTATGAGTCAGAACCAACTCGACAGCACTTAACAACAATAATCCTGCTATGGCACTATAGGATAAGCTCTACACTTAATTGAATTTGTCATTTCTATAAATTTGAAGCCAAATCAGTAGAAAAACATTATTTATGCCATTTAAATATCTTGATAAATAGATTTATCTGAGATTTTAGCTCCATTCAAATAAAGTCTACATTTTAAGTTATGGTAGTTAAAATTCTCAAATACAAATATTATAAAAGAAGGTTTTCAACAGACTTTTATCAGTTTTCACCTGTTTAAATAAATGTTGCTTTTAGACCAAATTGCGAAGTCTTGAAAGTTAAGCATCTAAATTCTTAACTTTGTTTTTCTGTGCTCTTTTGTCTTTTACCTCTGGACCAGGTCAATGAATAGTCAGGGAGTTTGAAACTCTCAGCAAGTTGATGGGCTAATTATTAGATTTCAGTATCAGTGAGTTTTAGCAAAGGTCTGAGTTGATGTACCGGGTAAACTTTTTGAGAATAATTTTGTCTTCTATTACTGAAATTTTATGTATCAACAAATGATGAGGCAATTTGTTTTTTTTTTTAGTCTGGGTAGGTGGTAGGTCATTTATCTGTTACTTATGCTCTTACTCAAGTGGCTCCCATTTCCCTGGTTTGAAGAATTCTTAATTTACTTGAATTCTGTTTTGAAGATACAATTTATTGTACTCAATGTCCATATAAATAGAAGTGGCTTGAATATATGTGCTTACCTAGTATTTTTCATCTGAAGAAAGTTCTATAAGACAAATATTAGACTTTTTTTCACTATTTCATATTGTAGCATGTTAAGTACCCTCGTGTCGCTTTCGACTTGAGGTATAGGGTGTCTGAGGAGTGACTGGTGATCTTGAACTGCCAACTTTGCAGTTCAAGTCGGTCTTGCAGTCCAGCATATTCACCTATAGAGCCACACCAGCACTCTATATAATAGCATGTTGTTGTTGTTGTTAAGTACCGTGGAGTTGGATCTGACTTATTGTGACCCTGCATAGATAGGGTTTTCGAGCCTGCAGAAAGCCTCATCTTTCTCCCGCGGAACTGCTGGTAGTTTGGAACTGCCTACCTTGAGGTTAGCAGCCCGATTTGTAACCACTCTGCTACCAGAGATCCTTATATTATAGTATTGTTGTTGTTGTGGTGGTACTGTGGAGTCAGTTCCGACTCATGGTGACCCTGCACAGGATTTCAGAGGCTGTAAATCTTTACGGGAGCAGAATGCCTCATCTTTTTTCTGCGCAACTGCTGGTAGTTATGAACTGCCGACCTTGAGGTTAGCAGCCCGATTCGTAACACATAGCGTAAGTATGCATAAATATACAGAAGATGGCAGAGTATGAAAGAGTTTTGATTTATGGTTATAGGCATACCTCAGAGGTACTTTGGGTTTGGTTTCAGACCACCACAGTACAGTGAATATTGCAACAAAGCACATCAAAGTTATGTTTGTACTATATTATAGTCTATTAAATGTGCAAAAGTATTATGAAAAAGTTAAAAATATTGTAAGAATTACTGGAATGTGACACAGATACGAAGTGAGCTCATGCTGTTTGACAAATGGCATTGATAGACTTGTTTTATGCAAGGTGGCCATAAACCTTCAGTTTGTGAAAATGCTGTCTCTGTGAAGTGTACTAAAATGACATGCAATAAAACAAGGCAAGCCTGCTACCCATAGGATTATATGGTGAGTTGCATCAGTAAAAGTTGAAATCATAAGTGTGTGTTTTCAAAATTGCCCCATATATTACCAAAAATATTAATATTAGTTAGTTTAGAACAGGAGTGCTATGTAGTTAGGACTCAGTCTGATCCTTGTTCTTGACCATATTTTGTCTCACTTATATACCTTGAGTACATTTTCGTATTTGCATTCAAAACCTATCTCACTTTCCATACACATTTGAAAAGTGGTCCCTTTATTGAGAGTAAGAATAATTATAGGTCAGGTATGTAAGATGTAATGCTTATCATTAATGCCTGATGGTATGCTTTGCGTTACAAGGAAGCTTTACAATTAGCAGCTAAGGAAAATGTTTGAAGATATGTTTGTGTCTTTCTATGTATATTAATAGCAAAGTTGCTCTAGTTGGAGGTGTTTCTTTTTTACTTTTTATTGTGATTTGGATGAAAATTTACAAGCAATTCCTCTATATTTTGTTTTGTGACAATTGATTGCAGTCTCCACAGTATAACAGCACTTTTCCACTTCCTCTCTGTTTACTGTTTCCATTCAACATGTAGGTTGATTGTTTTAAGGAGTGCATATCTCTCTGGTGCTGTTCATCTGGTATGCCTATTATTTGGCTGAAAGTTAAGTCATGGGGATAAATACAGTTCCAGACTTAAAGGATGTCTAAGGGTTATAGCCAGGGTTCTGTCAGATCAATAAGCCTGGCCTTTGTTATGATTTTCATTTTTGTTCTGCAATGTTTTCCCACTCTCTCCCAGATCTTCTAATGTGATCCCTTTCAGAGCAGTCACCATTGGTAGCATGAGCACTGTTTACTTCTGGTCTCAGAGTTGTGGAGGCTGAGGTTCATGTGGTTCATTAGTCATTTGGACTAATTGTTTTCCTTGTGTCTTTGATTTTCTTCCCTCTTTGCTCCTAATGGGAAAAGACCAGTAGTTGCACCTTACATGGCTGCTCACCGTCTTTTAAGACCCCAGTCACTACTCACCAAAGTCAGATGTAGAACATTGTCTTTGTGGCCTGTGTAATGTTGATTGGCCTTGGTGTCCCCCAAGATGATGGTCCTGAGCCCCCAGGTCCAGTGACTCATTCCTTAAAGGTATTTTGGTTATGTCTAAGATGTTTTCTGGTGTGCTGCTGTGGGTTAATGAGCTGGACTGCAAGGTCAGCTTGGATTGCTGGGTGGGCGGTTCAAGCTCACCAGCAGCTCCTTGGAAATCTCATACAGCATCACTGTGAGTCGGAACCGACTTGATGGCACTTAACAACAAGATGTTTTCATAGCTTTGCCTCATATATATATATACATATATATATATATATATGTATATATATATCTCTCATTGGATATATTTTCAGCCCATATAAATAACATGTAGAGCTATCCTTTGCCAAACCTATATACATTCATGGGTGTAATTTTTCTTTTCTTTTTAATGACTGTTTGCTTTCTTCTATATGATGTTCTTGATGTCATCCCACAACTCTTCTGGTCTTTGGCCATTAGTGTCTAAGGCATCAGATTTTTTCTTCACGTGGTCTCTAAATTCAAGTGGGTTATACTCAAGATTATAGTTTGGGTCTCATGAAGTTGTTTTAATTTTTTTCATCTGCAGTGTGAACTTTCATATAAACAATTGATGGTTTGTTTTGCAGTCTGCCCTTGGTCTGGTTTTAGTTGATATTGAGCTTTTCTCCATAGACCCTTCCTACAGATATATCCAATTTGATACCTGTGTATTCTGTCTGGTGAAGTCCAGGTGTATAGTCACCTTTTATGTTGTCAAAGAAAGGTATTTGTGATGAGTAAGTCATTGGTCTTGCAATTTCTGTCATGCAACCTCCAACATTGTTTCTACACCAAAGGCCATATTTTACAACTCTGAATCCTTCCTCTTTGTTTCCATCCTTTGCATTCCAATCACCAGTAATAGTCAATGCATCTTGATTGTAGGTTTGATCAATTTCATACTGAAGAAGTTGGTAGAGTTCTTCAATTTCCTCATCTCTGGTTTTAGTGGTTGGTGCGTAAATTTGAATAATGTGGTATTAACAGATCTTCCTGGTAGAC
This sequence comes from Chrysochloris asiatica, assembly GCF_000296735.1. Lineage (NCBI taxonomy): Eukaryota > Metazoa > Chordata > Mammalia > Afrosoricida > Chrysochloridae > Chrysochloris > Chrysochloris asiatica. The sequence goes on along the minus strand of NW_006408592.1, from coordinate 632,887 downwards.
GAATGTATATTATCTTATCACAGACAGTATTATACTTCAAGATAGACCTTGAAATGTTGTGTTTGACCATGAATGCGATGCTGTTCCTTTTGAATTTGTTGTTCCCAGAATGGCAAGCCATGTGATTGTCAGATTCAAAATGTCCAATATCAGTCCATTTCAATGCACTAATGCCTAGGATATCCATCTCTATGGGTTCCATTACATTTTTGACAACTTCCAATAGTCCTAGATTCATAGTTCATACATTCCATGTTCTGATTATTTATGGATACTTGCAGCTATTTCTTCTCATTTTGAGTTGTGCCACATCAGCAATTGAAGGTTCTGAAAGCTTAACTCTATGCACATCATTAAGTTAGTATCTGCTCTGAAATGGCAACTTTTCTCTAGTTGTATTTTGAGTCCCTTCCAACCTGAGGGGCTCATCTTTTGGCACTATTTCTGACAATGTTCCACTGGTATTCATAAGGTTTTGGTGACATTAGAAAGCATCTGCCTCTCTTCCTTTCTAGTCTGTTTTAATCTAGAAGCTCCATTGAAACCTGTCTTAATGTGGCTGACCCTGCTGGTACTTAAAACACCTGTGGCATAGCTTCCAGAATCACAGTAACACATAAGCCACTCCGGTAGGACAACGTGACAAACAAGTGGTAGCAACTATTCCTGGTCACTTGCAATGAATGTTTCTGTCGTGTGTAAGCCTTTACTTGTTTTATTTATTGTTTTTTATTGTGAATTGAGTGAAGGTTTACAGAGCTGATCATCAGTTTTACATTCATCAGATCATATGCTTTGCTTCATTACATGGTTGCAGTCCCCTCCACGCACCAGCAGTTATCAACTTTAACCATTGAATTCCTCCCTGTGTTTCCCGCCACCCCCATCTTTTTTTCTGCCAACCTCCCTCCAGTTGTATATTGCTTGCCCTGTCACCCATGTTAATGCGTGTCTACCCTCTAGCGCATCTGTCATTTCCGTCTCCCCCCAAAACTATCATAGATTGTTTCTTTTATAAAGAACCCCCATTTTTTTTTTTCCTTTTTGATATACCAAAACAAACAAACAAAAAACACACCGTAATATATAATTGTTTAAATAACTAAAGGGCACATTCTGGAAGCCAGCCTCCTGGCCGCCAGCACACAGCCTTTCTCTTTCCATGAGTCTAGAGTCCTTAGCTGCTTAATCTCTCTATGCCATCACCTCTGCCTCCATCTCTGGTGTCGCTCCTTCTCTGGATATGGCCCTATGTTCTGCTCATGCTCTTCTCTGTTGATGGGCCCTCTAGTAGTTAATGTAAGATTAACTACTCCCCCCTTCTTGTTATACAACTTCTACCTTTACAGCTGTGGCATTCGCAATTAGGTATGATAGCAGTTACTCACTATTGAATCAAATGAATCGCACACCCATCTAGATAAGAGGAAAGTATTCAATGGGGATTCTACCTTCCCACACACACTCTAAAACTAAACTCCTTCTTGAAAACTTGTAAGCCAGCCACTTTGTGCCTTTAATAGCCCTCCCACCCCCAATTTTAGGTGGTGGTGTGCCATGGAGTCGGTTCCAACTCATTAGCGACCCTGTACAGGGTTTCCGACACTGTACATCTTTATGGGAGCAGAAAGCCTCATCTTTCTCCTGTGGAACAGCTGGTAGTTTCAAACTGCTGACCTTGAAGTTAGCAGCCCAACTCATAACTGCTACACTACCAGAGTGCATTCAATTTTAAGTAGCCAGTGTCTAAGTTGCCCATTCCTATCAACCCTGTGTACAGAGGAAATAGGTTTGATCCTTGATGTGAAGACTCCTTCTCTCTCTGTTGATATTTTGAGCTAATACTGTGTCCATAAATATAGGTCAGCTTCATCAAATTGTAGCAATCTACACTTGCCTCCTTTATAAAATTTATCTTCCTGTAGTCGAGCCCTGGTCATCAGGTCCTTGAAGCTAGGTCAAATGGGTACTGTCTGCAAGTTTTAGCATTCTAGTGTGTCTCCCCTCACTTCATAGCAGCTGGATGCTTCACTCTCAGTGCTTGCCCTCTGTGGCTAGGTCCTTGTCCATGGGCTCAGGAGTCCCCAAGTCTCACCACATTTCGGACCAACCAGCTCTTCCTCTTCTGTCTATCAGCTTCAGGTCGATGGGAGTCTATGGAACGTGGTCGAATTAAGCCCATATCTTCATTGTGGCCTTTCCCCACTTCCACTGACAAGTAGACCAACTTGGTCACCAGGAAGCTTACATGCCTCTTTGTGTGTTCTCTTTGGGTTTCAGTCTTGGAGTGGGGTTTGTTCTGATGGGACTTGATTGCTTGCCTTGATGGCTCCCCAGTGAACAACTTGCTTGTTCTTGTAATAACAAGTCAGACTGCCATTTTTTTATAAAAAATGTTTTATTGTGAATTATGTGATAGTTTACATGGGAGAACATTGGTTTTACATTCATTCTATCGTATATTGTCTCATTGCCATGGTTATAATCCCCTCCATGCAATCCTTCCCCCGTTCCCCCCATCTTTTTCTATGTTCTGGAATCGGTTGAGACAGTGTCAGTTTTTCTCTGAATGTTTGGTAGAATTCACCAGTGGAGCTTTCTGGCTAGGGCTTTTTTTATTTTGGGAGGTTTTAATGACTTATTCATACAGAGGAACCAGTAAAGCATTAGTGTTTACTTTAATACTTAAATAACACTGCCATTGAGTTGATTCTGCTTATAGTAACCCTATGAAGGGTTTCTGAGGCTGTAATTCTTTATGGAAGCAGAAACCCTTCTTTTTCTCCCAAGGAGCTGCTGGAGGATTCAAACTGCTGACCTTGCGATTAGCAGCCCGACATGTAATCCATATTATTCAGTGGATTCCTTGTAGGATTTAATTTAAGTGGGAAAAATTGGTTTGATTAAACAAAATAGTCTTTCTCTTTCCAGATTGCTGCAATTCTCCGGAAACGAAAATTAGACTATTATTTACACAAATTACTTCCTGAGATCCTACAATCTGCTTCATTTCTGACTGCTAATGGGGCCTTATATATGGCTTTCTTTTGCATTTTAAGGTTGGTATTCATAATTACCATTGGAACTTGATGCACATTCTTTTTTTAAATCATAAACAAAAAGATGTTTACATAAATACTGGTCAGGCCTTTGTTTTTTCCTCTGTGAATACCAAGAAATGTTTATAATACCAGAATCTGTGAGCTCTTGATCAAAAGGTGTAGGGGAAGCATACATTGTAGATTATTGATTTGATTGATAATGTTGTTGTTGCTGTTAAGTGCCGTCAAGCCCTATCCAACTCACAATGACCCTGAATATGGTTTCCGAGCCTTTAAATCTTCAAGGGAACAGAAAGCCTCATCTTTGTCTTGAGGACCGTTTGGCGGGCTTGAACCATGGACCTTGTGGTTCTCAGTCTAGTGTTTTGGAGTATTTTAATGCATCATACATTTTCTGAAGCCTACTATGTATGTATGACTAGCAAGTTGTTCATTAATATTCTTAATTTTTCAATTTCATAGATTAGAAAATTAAAACAACTGACTCTGATATAAGTTAGCTTTATATGCTGTTAGTATAGAAATTTATAACTTCTGGCATATGCAGCTGTTGAAACTTTTGGTCCTGATTCAGTCTTATTTTTTAGAAACTTTTTATTGTGAATTGAGTGAAGGCTTACAGAGCAAATCATTATTTTTATGTCAAATAGATCATACTTTGTTTCCTCTCAAATGATTACAATCCCTTCCTTGTAACTTTGGTTATCCCACTTCCTCCATGTGTTATTTCCATTCCATCCTCCTTTCCAGCCCTTCTGATACATGTCCCCAGATACATGTTGCCCTTTTGACCTTGTATGGTTGACCACTCCATGGTGAGTTTACCTCGAGTCAGTCTTAGTGCAATATCTGTATCACATACCTCATTTATATTAGTTATAGAAATGTAATTCTAATCTCTTTTGAGTGCTATGATATAACTAACAAGTTTATTAGATATTTCCTGTTTATTTTTTTCCCCTCACTGATTGTTGAAAAAGGTTTTTTTTTTCAACAATAGAGCAAATGTTCAATTATTTAAAATTACAAGCTAAGGGAAACAAACACGATAAATAATATATAAAGCAGTAATAGTTAATTGTTCCTAAGTTTGTGATCTTTACTTTTATCCTCCTCTCAGGATTACCCAGTCAGTAACCCAAAGTAATTTTGTAGGTCTATTTTAACTGCAAATATAATTTCTAAGTAAGTTTTTTTCAGAGCATTTACATTTATAATCTTTTACAGTATTAAGAAAATAATTGGTAAGATTTTTGTATACTATTGAGAAAATCCTGCCTCTGACTTGAAAACGTATGTAACAAACTTTCTTTATCATATGGTCTCTGAAAAATTTCTAAAACTTGTCAAAACTCTAAAAGTAAACTTATAACAATTGTTGTTGTTGTTAAGGGCCGTTGAGCCGGTTCTGACCCATAGCGACCCTTTACAGGGTTTCCGAAACTGTAAATCTTTACAGGAGCAGAAAGCCTCATCTTTCTCCCGTGGAGTGGCTGGTAGTTTCGAACTGCTAACCTTGTGGTTCATAGCCCGATTCGTAACCACTATGCTAGGTTTATAAAAATTGCAATAAGAATAGCTTACCATGATAACATATTTCTTTATGTTTTATGGACCTATTTGGTTAAGCAAAATAGTTCTTATTTAGGTAGTATCATGTTCTTCCAGTAACTGAATAATTGAGTGCATTTTCCTCTTATTTTTTATATCTAATAACTTGTTAAGTTCTTCGTAGATTTTATATTGGTCTTCTCAAACGGAAGGTTTCTTATGTTTATTTCAGAAATACCCATTATGTTTTCTCAATAGCTTCTCTAATCCTTTTTTTTTTTTTTTAATTGCTTTTTTTTCAAGTCACTGGTTACAGTATATGTTCAAGTACAGATAGATTAGACTTTGAGTTATAGTAAAACATTTATTTTCAACTTTTCACTTGAAAGAAGTAAAGCCCTTGGTAAATCTCATGGAACTGAAGTTCAAACAGAAACACATAGAAGATTTTGTGATTGCATTACAGTAGTACTAGACTGTAGTTATTCAGAAATTAGTTATGAAATGATTGAACAATTTTATATAAAGTGCCTCAAACATGTGAATAAATATTTTAATAAAGATGATTACGGTCATTGTTAGCCTCGATTACCAGAGCTATATGGATATTTTGTGGTAGTTTCCTACAGATATGATAATCCTTTTAAAGTTGAGCTTCAATCAGAAAATTTCCATCTGACTCTCGAACCTTATCTGTACTACATATTACAGTTGTTCTGTTATTGTTGTTAAGTGTCATTGAGTAGGTTCTGACTCATAGTGACCCTATATAGGATTTCCAAGGAGCAACTGGTGGGTTTGAACTTCCAACCCTGTGGTTCACAGTCTAGTGCTGATCCTATAGCTTCACACCAGAACTTTACATATGTTCTAGGGGGTATCAGAAAGTTTGTGGACTTATTCCACAAGCTTTGTAAAGTCTCCTTAATATCTATGTAACCTTTTTTTCCCCTATAAAATTTCATTTAGCAGTTGACCAACTTTGTTAAGACAATTTCTTTGAATACTTAACATGTTGCTTCTCCTTTTCTTAGAAACATTATGTTTGAAAGGAAAAAAAAAACAACAACTTAGCATCTTCAATTTTTTTTCCTCTCTAACATATTAAGCAGCTCTGAAAGAGGCTCACATTAAAAAGTCCTGGATAGAATAGGATAAAATGTAGGATAAAACACAAAATTATAAAATGAAGATCAGACTATTGCTCAGATAGAGACTGGTGGAATCATGAGACTATGGCCCTTGGTCTCCCCTCAGGTCTAGAACTGAGCTCACTTCTATGATTCAAGCAGTAGATAGGTGTATAGAAGGGATAACACTAATATGATATGCACACAGTAGAATGGTCAACCATTCATGCACACCATAGAAGGATCAACCATTCATGCACACCATACAGTGGTCAACCATTTGAGGTAAAAAAGGCAGCATTTATGTAAGGACACAATTCAAAAGGTTGGGAAAGACGGAGGAAGGCAAACAAACAGGGAGGAAGTGGAATAAGTGATGTTACACTGAAGGGATTGCAATCATTGAGATGAAATTAAATATATGATTTGTCGATTGTAAAACTGATGATCTACTCTCTAAGTCTTCACTCAATTCACAATAAAAAGTTAACAACAACAACAACATGTAGAGATGAGGGAAGATAAATACCAGACCACATGAAGATCACTAGTCAACCAAGGAACAAGGATCTTTCCCAGACAACAGAGATCAACACATCCCCATAAAACTGGCACCCTAGATCCGGACTTCCAGCTTTCTAAACTGTGAGAATAAATTTTTGTTGAAAAAGCTAAGAAGCTTAAAAAAAAAAAAAGCAACTAATGGCCATTTATAATGTGTGAGGCACTATGCAAACTCCTACCTTCAAGAATTATGTTCTAGTAAATGAAAACAGACATACACATATAATTAAGAAGTATGAATACTTTAAAGTAAGTGCTATAAGAAAATGTTAGCAAGTTTTATAGAAACAGAGGAGCCCTGGTATTACAGTGGATTACACGTTGGGATACTAACTGCAAGGTCATAGTTCAAATCTGCTAGCTGCTCTGAGGGATGAAAATGAGAGTTTCTGCTCCTGGTAAGATTTACAACTTGGGGAACCCTACGAGTCACTATGAGTTGGAACTGACTCCGCAATACACAACCACCACTACCACCATTATTGTAGAAACAAATTGAAACATTACAAAAGATGTTGAAAGTTTTCATATATTGAAAATCAATAATAGAAAATAGTAATAACAATTGTAATAATAGCTACATTTTCTGAGTCTTGGTGTGAGACTGTAGAATAAGCATGGGATTCCTAACTGCAAGGTCAGGAGTTCAAACCCTTCAGCTGCTCCTCAAAAACCCTAAGCAAGGTCACTGTGAGTCAGAACTGACAAGATGGTACTGAACAACAACTATAGCAACCAAGTGCCATACATGATGCTGGAAAATAACTTACGTAGTCATCCTAACAACAGCCTAACAACTGTATGAGACAGTACATTGTTGTTTCCAGTTGACAGATAAGGAAACTAAGAACACAGAGTTTGCATATTGAGTAGTGGTGGATCAAGAGAATGTCTAAATGACTGGGAGGAGAGAGGTTAGTTACTTTGCTGCTGTAGTAGTCTGCAGGACACATGGTGAGGGACTTAACTAAGACAAGGGGCAGTAAGTTGGAGAGGAATTTTATTGAGAAATTACATATATAATAACTTAAGGGAGTGACTTGACAGATGGGGTAAGAAACCAGAATAAGTTGGGAATGACTTTAATAGTTGGACATAGGTGGATGGGGAGTTGTAGGTGCCATTTTCCTAGGAAAATACAAGAAGAAGAAAAAGTTTATGAGGATAGGGGAAAGAAGAATGAGTCCAAGTTTGAACATGCTGGATTTGAGATATTGTGGGACTTTTAGTTAGATGGTGGACTGAAAAGGGGAACTTGCAACTTCTATTTGTAGTAACTGAAATGACGACCTAGGATTTTCATATGATTATTTCAAATTTGAATTTCAGGAAGATACTTGGAAAATTCTACTCATGGAGTCCTGGTTTTGGTGCCGCATTGCCAGCATCTTATGTGGCCATTCTAATTGAAAGAAAAAGCAGGTAAAACTTTGTCTACGTATTTAATAGAACTAGTTTACTGACCTACCTCAACTAGAAATTATTTTTTATTATAGGCAGAAGTAAGAAATATTTGGACGTCATTATTTTTCAGTCTCTCAAATATCTGAAATTTAAATCTTTAATAATGTTATTTTTATTTATTAATCTTACAGAAAATATACATACATTATAGAGTGATACCATCTAGTAGTGACTATACTAAAAATTAAGAGGTCTCTGATGTGCTTAAACACAGTACACTAAAATGCTGGTTTGGTTCCGTGGGATAAAGCAGTGGACCACAAGATTGGTTAGAACCACAAGGTCAGTGGTTCAGACTTAGCAGTTGCTCCTTGGAAACCCTATACAGGGTCATTATGAATCAGAATCGACTTGACAGCACTGAATAACAACAACGACAACAGCAACAAAAACAGCAGACTAAAATGCTAAATAAGGTTCTTCTCTGGAGTCATCACACGTTATCACACAGAAAATTCACAATAGTTTTCTTTTATCATCTAAGCCTGTACTTTGTTTAAGTCTAATTGAGTGACTTCTGTTAAATTCATTTTTACTTTTAAAGAGACTTCTTATTAAAAACAATGTTTCGATTGCAATCTACCTGAAAATGTTCCTTGTGAGTTAATAAGATACTGTATACAGGTAAACAGTTAAGTTCAAGTTTTTGCATGCACAAGAGAAAATTTGTCATCCCATGAATAATTATTTTTCTTGCAGAGAACTGCTTTGATTCCGTCATTAACCCAGAGAATGAAGATAGAGTCATGTTTCAAAATCTTTCTGTTTATAAAGATGTTTTTTTGTAGTTATTTATCTCCTAAGTACGTAGTCCTGGTGTGGTGCTGCAGGACAATGTGCTGGATTGCAAGATCCGTTTGAAACACAAGGTCAGCTGTTCAAATCTGCCAGCCACTCCTCAGAAACTCTATACAGGGTCGCTGTGGGTCAGAACCGCATCAGTGGCACTTAACAACAACAATTTCCTAGTTGAAATATGGATAGACCTTTTCTGATAACCAAATATGTATTTAATTCACTGAAGACTATCTTAATAGACTGTTGTAATATGTTGAAATATGGATAGACCTTTTCTGATAACCAACTATGTATTTAATTCACTGAAGATAATCTTAATAGACTGTTGTAAATGTAATAAAAAAGAAAACAAAACAAAGCCTAAGCCTATTGCCGTTGAGTGGATTCCTACTTGTAGCAACCCTGTATAGGGTTTCTGAGGCTGTGAATCTTTAACGGGAGCAGAAAGCCTCATCTTTCTCTTGTAGAAGCTGCTGGTGGGTTTAAACTGCCAACCTTGTGGTTTAGCAATCCAGTGCTTATCTTAAAGTGATTGTAACTTTTCCAGATCAATTTTAAACATGAATATTGATTTTGAAAATATATTTCAATTTTTAAAATGCCTATTACTCATATATGAAAGTTTAAAGATGTTTTAAATAAAATGTGATGCTGTTTACATACTTTTAATATTTGAACAATATGGTATCACCTTTGAAGCTATCTGCTAAATTTCAGTAAACATCTTGGAATGAGCACCTGTGTAACTACCATCTACAACTGACAGTTACCATTTTTATTTTACCTGTGTGTATATGTATGTATGTATGTATGGTTGTGTGTGTGTATTATATATGAGGGGGCTTTAAAAAATCATGGGAAAATTCCATTATCTTTTAATTACATTTTTCTGCAAACCTTTGTTTTAAAACACCCCACATATGGAAATAACTTATAGACATAATACTTGTTGTTGTTGTTGTTAACTGTAGTTGAGTTGGTTCTGACTCATAGCAACCCTGTATAGAATTTCTGAAGAGCGGCTGATGGGTTTGAACTACCGACCTTGTGGTCAGCAATCCAGTGCTTATTGATAACTACAACGCCACCTTTACCTTAATAAATACTTCAGCATGCGTCTCCTAAAATACGGCTGTTCTCCTGTATAACTACAACACCATTATCAAAGTAATTTCTTAATACTATCTAGGCTATATTGTTTTATGATAACTTTTATAGCTGGTTTTTGAAGTGGAATCTAGTGTAAGTTTATGACTCATATTTGTTATATTTCTTTACTCTCTTTTAATGTAGGATAGTGCCCCTGCTTTTTTCTCCATGGCACTGATTTATGGAAGAGACAAGGCCAGTTGTCTTGTTGTATGCAGCATATTTTTTTATTTTGTCTGAATTCCTTCCTCATGGAGTTCGTTCTTTAATTTTTCCTGTGTATTTCCTATGTCCTTGAAGTTAGGTCTAAAGGCTTGATTCAGATGCATTCTTGGTAAGAATGTACAGTCATGTGTTACTTAACTTTAACTTGATACATTCTTTTAAATAAGGTGTCATGTGATTTTGGTGTTGTGCAAACACCGTATTACATAAAGGTTTGTTGTTGTTGTTTAGTGCCTTTCAGTGGTTCCGACTCATAGCGACCGTGTATAGGGTTTCCAGTGAGTGGCTGGTGACTTTGAACCACCTACCTTGAAGTTCAAACCAACCTTGCAGTCCAGTACATTATCCTACAGTGCCATCCATACCAGGACTCCTGTATGAAAGTTGTTGCTGTAAAGTGCTGTTGAGTCTGTTCCAACTCATAGAGACACTGCATAGGGTTTCCAAGTAGCAGCTGGTGAGTTTGAACAATGGACCTTGTGTTCACATTGACCTTGCAGTACAGTGCTTGATCCCAGAGCGTCACACCAGGACTCCTATATATATAAAAGTAGTCCCTAGATTAATAGTTGCAAGGTTGGCTGATCAAACCCAACAGCCACTCCTTGGAAACCTTAGCTATACATGGTTTGTATGAGTTGGAACCAACTGGATGGCATTTAACAACAAACAACAACAATATGGGATGTATGTCATAGGGCAATGGCTGGAATGGATGACTTGGGGCCCAGAGCTGTGCTTCATAAATGATGCTGAGCCTATCAAGAGGTCTACAGCTTAATGGTTCTAAGTGTGAATACTTGACAAAGGTGGTAATCACCAATCTTTCCAATCTAATTTTTATGGTGAATAAGATGAATGGAGTTCCTCTAACCCACAATCCTTGCTTTGCTGGAGTAAACTATGATCATGACATTTTTTCATATCTTATTACTAATATTTTATTTAAGGTTTCTGCATAAATGTTTGTGAGATTGATAAGTTTGTGTGTGTGTGTGTGTGTGTATTCTTTACCAGGGTGGGAGTAAGTGTCTTACTTACTGTGTAAGATAAGTTGGGAGATTTCCTCCTTTTTTTCTTGCTGTAGAATAGTTTAAGTAACAGTGAATTAATTTTCTGGCCTTTGAAAGTTTGGTTAGTTTCTCTGAAACTTCTGGGCTTGATGACTCTTTGGGTCGTAACTCTGAGAAAAAATGACAAGTGTCCTTTATGGAATTTGGTCTGTTTAACCTTTCCGTGGAAGCTCCTTTTAGAGGCTACTTAACATTAAGAGTTGCTTTTCTTTTTTCTGGTGGGCATTTAGTTGTTTCAGTTCGACAAATTGAATAGCCCATCCTTTGCCTACTCCTCTTAAATACACTCTTTTTTTCCCATTCTTCTTATATGTAGGGTTTTTTTTTTTTTCTTCATATATGTGTGTATCTATTATCTAGCTCTTCATTCTTCTTTGTTGATATATTAGATCTGTTTCTTATAATCTTAGTTTTAAAAGAAACTTTTTGAAGACCAACACTAGTCTGAATACAATAACACTAAAGTAAAATTGTGTTGTAAATATGGAAAGCAATAACTACTTCAGGGTTAGATGTTTCCTGGAAATGAGGTGATAGCATGGATTTTGCTTGCTAGTTTATTTCCTATTTTATTTTCATTTTAGATAGGTGAACTTTTTTTTTTTTTTTTTAAAGCTTTCTGCTTTTATTTCCTTTGAGTGAGCTTTTACATTAGTATTTTATTTGTAGATGCTAGTTGTTCACAGAAGATGTGTAGTAGATTATGTGTTATCAATAGTAGCCAAAGTATTTTGGTTCTAACAGCAGAAGTTTGTTAACTCTAGTGATGTTGCTCCAGAAAAATTGATTCTTCCTCTGATGATTGAATTCTTCATAATACGGGTTGAGGTAGATAATTAGGTAATACAGTTTACAATACTGTAAAGTAGTTCTTTTGCTCTTTCTGTGTGTATGCATACATACCAACATACCAAATCTTAGTTGTGATCTAAAAAATCTTTTTTGTTGTTATGTTTCTTAGTATTGTTCAGGTGCTAGTGACTTTTTAAAGCAATTTTTTAAAGCTAAACTTTAAAACAGAAACGCAAATATTTTTCTGTTATCTCTTACCACTTTATGTGTTGTATTTTAAGCAAATCTGGAATTGTGAAAGAGTTAACTTAGTGGTTTGATTTGCTCTGAAAGAGTTCTTTACTTTCTATACATTCATATTTATATTTCATTACATATCGAGATTTTAAAGTAAGGTATAAATAGTATACAAAGATTGAAGTTTGATATGTAACTATTACACCTAGTGCCCAAATGAAACACATTAGTATTGTCATTTTATTTTACAGAAAGATATATATATATAATTATGCCTTTAATTCACACACACACAAATCAATTATATGTTGGTAGAGATAGCTGGTGGTACTGGTGGTTATGTTCTGTGGAGTCGGTTCCAACTCATAGTGACCATGTACAGGGTTTCTGAGGCTGTAAATGTTTATGGGAGCCGAAAGCCTCATCTTTCTCCCATGGAACAGCTGGTAGTTTTGATCTGCTGACCTTGCGGTTTGCAGCCCGATTCATAGCCACTAAGGTAGCTAAAAATGTGAGTGTAGGTTTAGTGGAAAGACTGGTATCTAGAATATAAAATTGGAAGTTTTCTGCATATAAATGATTTGTATAGCTGTGCAAATAGATTAGAGTGAAAAAGGCCAGAGTAGGAAGTTTGAGGTTGGAAATTGGAAAACAGCAAGATTTAAGGAGCAAGTTGTCAACATTCAAGGAGCTAGTTTTATAGTTCAGTATTTTTTCTACAAGTTGTTTATTAAATGCCGTCAAATCAGTTCTTTCTCATAGTGACCAAGTGAAGGACTTCCAAGGAGTGGCTGGTTGTTATAAACCTGTGACCTTATCTTACACTACATCAGGACTCCTTTCTACACATGTCTCAAATAAATCAGAAAGAGGGAAGAAACCAATTTTGGAAAATTAGCAGTTTTCTTCAGATTAGCAAATAGTTGTAGTCCTAATTTTTTATTTTACTGTAAAATATTTATTCTGGATTTATAAATTTTGTACTCAGTTATATGTCAATTTTTCAAAAGACATTCAAGATAAAAATAAAATATGCATATATATAAAAGATGGGTAGATAGCTATCAATACATAGGTAAAGATCTTTCTGTATCTATGGCTACATCTTAATCTGTATTGGTTTAATTTTCTTTCTTCTCTTCTGCTTGTCTCCTTCTTTCCAATGCATCAATCCTAGCTCTCTCAAGAATTTAGCATGCTCTGCCAGCTAGCTCCTGACACTTAGTTAGTGGGCATCTTACTTAAATCTTAATCGCATCACGGAGGGAGTTCTAAGAAAGCTTTGAAGTTGTTTCCAGGGTTGCTTAAAAAATTTGTGCTACAAAGAACTGTGATCATCGTAACTCTGCAGGAAGCATTGGTAACATCTAGTTTATCCCTAGGAGGGCTGTTAAGAACTAGTCTTCTCTTTCTTTTGCTAGGAAGCGCTTTGTTTGTGGTTTAGAAAGACCTTGTTCTGATGGATTTTGGTTTTGTAGAATTGCTATGGAATTTGCTTTGATATTTTGTGTTAGATTAAGTTAAAAGGTATGTAGTGTATTAAACATGACTATGGATCAAAACATCAAAAATTGCTTATTTATTTTGTGCATATTCATTGGTTGAATTATTAAATTGCACTGTAATAATTATGAAGTCTTTAAGCAGATATGACCAAAATGAATTAACTTTGAGCACATAAATTTTCATTAATAAACTTTAGTATATTCAAGTTTTAATGCTGTGGTCACAGGAAGAAAATGAAACTGCCTTGCAATCTTTGAAAAGTGTATTATGCACTATATATAATAGAATATGGTCATAGACTACATCTGAAGGGTGTGTTTTTATCATTGTACAGAACAGTCTGACACATGAGAAAATGATTCACATCGTGAAAGACTTTCTGAGATGATTAAATAGCATTCTCTTAGGAGACCATTACAATATTTAAGAATTCTTTATTTTTTCTTTTATATATATTTTTTCTTTTCCTTATCTATGATTGGTTTTATATGCATATTTTGTATTTTTTTATTGAATAGATATAAATTGAGAATTTATTATAATCACATCTCTCCTACTGTATGTTTTGTGACCTCAGCTATGGAAAGTGTTACATGCACATTATTAAAGGCTAAAACATAAAGTTTAAGAAGACTAACTATATAGACACTAAATACTAATTAGACATGATAATCCTGTTAGTGGGGAATTGTATTTGGAATTTCAGCAGGCTGTGAAGCTACTTTTTAATCTACTAGAATGTTACAGAGAAGTTAATTTTAGGGAGAGTGATACTCTGATTAAACAGTTTGCAGAGCAGTGTTCTTAGCATTTTAAGAAGTAGCACTCCTTAATGCAGTCACTACCCAATCCCGGGACACTTTACATGCAAGTTTAAGAAATTCACAGCCTTCCTCCCACCTCTTGCCCATCCATGAATTGAATTGCTATTTGTTGAGCCTCACCAACCTTCAGATCTAGTTCTTCTTATCTGAATGGGAGAATCTGTGTATCAGAATCCCCTGTCAAGTTTTAGAAGTTATATATTTTCCTTTTTGCTACTTTAGAGTGGTGCACCCCACTGTACTAATTGCATCACCCCTTTCCTCATCACTGTTATGGCAGTGTGTTAATATGTAACTTGAGTTCCAGAGAAGATTTACTCACTAGAAAGGGAGTGTCGACCTGCTTGTCTTTCTTTTAGGCTAGAAACTTTGTATGTTGTTGGTGTTAAGTGCTTTCCAGTCGGTTCTTACTCATGGTATAGGGATTCTGAGGAGCAGCTAGTGCGTGTGAATCATACCAGTGCTGCAGTTAGCAGTCTGGTGCTTATCTGGCAGTGCCACACTGAGACTCAGATGCTTTGTGTAATCAAGTGTTAAATTATAAAATGATTTTTCATTAACATATCAGTTTCTTGTTATACTTAACATCACTGGAGAAGTAAATTAAATCACTTTTCTGATACTGTTGTTCAGTGCCGTCGAATTGGTTCTGACTCAGAATTTCAGAGACTTTATTTCATTGCTGTAGAACTGACATTGAAATGAGATGAGGATACTGCATCAGGATAATTTGTTGTTGTTAGATGCTGTCAGGTTAGTACTCATGTATAGCAACCTTGTGCATAACAGAATGAAACACTGCTGGGTCCTGTGCTAACCTCACAATTGTTGCTATGTTTGAGCCCATTGCTGTTGCCACTTTGCTAATCCACCTCATTGGAGTCCTTTGTCTTTTTCGCTGACCCTCCACTTTACCAAACATGATGTCCTTCTCCAGGGACTGGTCCCTCCTAATATGTCTCAAGCACGAGAGCCAAAGTGTGGCCATCCTGGCTTCTTCTAAGGAGCATTCTGGCTGTATTTCTTCCAACACAGATATGTTTGTTTTTTTGTTATCCGATAATACTTTTAATATTTTCCTCCAACACCATAATTAAATGCATCAGTTCTTCATGGTCTTCCTTATTCATTGTACAACTTCCACATGCATATGAGCCTATTAAAAATACCATGGCTTGGGTCAGGAACATCTTAGTCCTCAAACTGACATCTTTGCTCTTGAACACTTTAAAGAGATCTTGTGCTGCAGATTTGCATAATGCAATATGACATTTCTTGACAGCGGTTTCATTGAGTGTTGTTGGTTGATGTGAGCAAAAGGAAGTCTTTGACAACTTCAGTCTTTTCTCCATTTAGCTTGATGTACTTACTGATCCAGTGGTGAGGATTATTTTTTATTTATTTATTTTTTTGTTTGTGTACATTGAGGTGTAATCCATATGAAGGCTGTGCTCTTTGATCTTCACCAGTTAGTATTTTAAGTCCTCTTTGCTTTCAGCAAGCAAGGTTTTGTCGTTTGCATATGCGAGTTGTTAATGAGTCTTCTTCCAATCCTGATGCCACATTGTTCTTCATATAGTTCAGCTTCTTGGATTATTTGCTGAATAAGTATGCCTCCAGTACTGCATCACTTTGTCGAAATATTTCAATTTGAATTCCATCAATTCATGGTGCCTTTTTCTTTGCCAGTGCCTTCAGTGCACCTTGAACTTCTTCCTTCAGGATCAATGGGGTCTTGATCAGATACTACCTCTTGAAATGGTGGAACATTGACCATTTCTTTTTGGTACAGTGACTCTGTGTATTCCTTCCATCTTTTTTTGATGCTTTCTGCATCATTCAATATTTTCCCATTGAATCCTCCAATATTTCAAGTTGAGGCTTGAGTTTATTTTTTCACTTCTTTTGGCTTGAGAAATGACGAGAATGTTCTTCCCTTTTGGTTTTCTAACTCCAGGTCTTTGCACATTTTATTATAAATTTTACTTTATTTTCCTAGCTGCCCTTTTAATTTTTCTGTTTAGCTCTTTTACCTCCTCATTTCTTCTATTTGCATTAACATCTCCAAGCAGGAGAGCAAGTTTTCAAGGTTTCTTCTGACATTCATTTCGGTCTCTTCCTTCTTTATTGTCTTCTTAATGACCTTTTGCTTTCTTTCTCTATGATGTTCTTGATGTCATCCCATAACTCTTATGGTTTTCGGTCATTAGTGTCTGATTATCCAAATCTGTTCTTGAGATAGTCTCTAAATTCAGATGGGGTGTGTTCAATGTCATATTTTGGCTCTCGGGAAATTGTTTTAATTTTCTTCGGCTTCAGCCTGAACTTACCTAGGAGTAATTGGTGGTCGGTTCCACTGTCTACCCCTGGTCTTGTTTTGGCTGATAATATGGAGCTTTTCCACATATGTAGTTAATTTGATTTCTGTGTATTCCATCTGGTGAGGTCCATGTGTATGGTCATCTTTTATGTTGTTTACCAAAAATAATCTGGCCCTATGTTCTAACATTTATCCTTCACAGATATTGTTCCCTCCTTTTTGAGGCTATTTATCTGTGGTTCAGAATTCAGACCAAGGTGGAAAGGAGATGATCTTCCTAATCTTTTTTATGTCTGTAAGGATAATTCTGGTGGCGTAGTGGTTACGAATCGTGCTGTGAACCACAAGGTCAGCAGTTCAACACTACCAGCTGTTCTGCGGGAGAAGGATGAGGCTTTTTGCTCCCATAAAGATTTACAGCCTCGGAAACCCTGTAGAGGGTTGCTGTGAGTTGGAACCGACTCCACGGTACATAACCCACCAACCAAGGATAAATTGAACCTGAAAATGAATGCAACACATTCTGTGTTGTCAGGCTAGCAAGAGTATGTGATGACTTTATTCATCCTCACAGCTTACTTACTGTTGTTAAGTGTTGTCAAGTAGGTTCCAACTTAGCGACCCTGCTTATGGTTTTTGAAGAGCAGCTGGTGGTTTTGAACTGCCGATCTTGTGATTAGCCTTACAGTGCTTATCATACAGCACCATACCAAGACTCCACATTAAGACAGATTATTATAAGAAGCCAGTGAATTGCAGTATTTGAAAGTTATCTTTTCTATTTTCTATTGTTGAAACAGTATAGACAGCATTGAAAAGAACATGAAACTGAAGTCAGTAGGCTTTTTTTATTTCATAATTATTAAATTTAATCGTATGTAAGGTATGTGATCACTTCTGTGTTTGCTAATAAATTGGAATCATTGATTGCTTCTGTCTTCCAATGGCTAATTTTGATGATTCTATGTCTATAAGGACATATTGTCAGGAGGGACCAGTTGCTGGAGAAGGATATCATGTTTGGTAAGGTGGAGGGTCAGAGAAAAAGAGGAAGACCCCCAGCTGGCAACAGTAGTGAGGTTGCCCCAGGATTGGGCAGTGTTTCATTCTGCTGTGCATAAGGTCACTATGCGTCGGTACCGACTCGATGACACCTAACAATAACAGCAATATCTATAAGGTGCTCCATTGCATAAGACTGGCATCCTTACTAACATCTTACTGGTTGAACCGATAATACCTCTAGTAATTCAGTAGTCATTTATTTATAACCTTTTAGATACCAGCTACTGTGCAGAGTTGTAGGAATGGCTGGTGTGGCATTGTGGGTTAATGCACCAGACCGCAAAGCTGTTTGAACTGCGAGGTCGGCAGTTCAAGCTCACCAGTCACTCCTTGGAAACCCTGTACAGGGTCGCTATGGGTCGGAACTGACTTGACGGCACTCAGCAACAACAAAGATGAACAAAGAGTCCTGGTGTGGCCTTGTGGGATAATACACTGAACCGCAAGGTTGATTTAGAACTGCAAGGTTGACGGTTCAAATTCACCAGCCCTTCTTGGAAACTCTGTACAGGCTCGCTATGAGCTGAAACCGACTGCATGGCACTGAACAAGAACAACACTCCTATGTCTAAAATTCAGCACTAAAACAGCTCTAGTTTCACCACTGGTTTACATCTATCTAATAATGTAACTACTTATATTTAAAAACAGAGATCATCTTGCTTGGTGGTGTTGTTAAGTACCTTCAAGTTGGTTCCAACTGATAGTGACTCTATATAGGATTTCAAGGAGCAGCTGGTGAGTTTGAACTGACTTAGCAGTCCAGTGCTTATCCTATAGCACCACACAGAGAGATTTTCATTTTGGAATTTGTAATTAAGACTTTTCTTCATAAATAGCTTTTTGGTAAAATGAATGATTATCATTTGTGAAACATTTAACTCTTCTTTCTGCTGTGTATGTGTGCTTTATGAATGCTGATGTTACTCTAAATTTTTGTTATATAATTGATCTAAAATAAGTAATATTTGGACATCTTTGGTGTAGAATTTAGTAGTAAGATGAGTAAAGATTAGTAAAAATAATTTCAATCCGTACAGAAATTATAAAAAAGATGAGATGAAAGGAATCCTATGTATTCTCTTACTAGTGCTTTTTAAATTAAGTTTTGGAAGCCCCCTGGGATTCTGTTATGCTGTTGAGGTGCATGATGACTTGCTGAGGAGGGAGACTGAGGTGGGGGTGAGTGTGAGGGTGTTACTCTGTGGGTGAGTCTGGACTCTCTTTTTTTCCTTTTGCTCCCACTTTCAGTAAGAGTAGATCCATTGTTATGGTTTATATATTGATAGTAAATGCAAGATTTTTTTTTAAAATAAAATTTTTATGTTTGTAAAATATAAGTTAGATAATTGCCCTGTTCTCTCATTTTAATGATAGCATACCAGAGAGTTAGTTAACTGGAATCTTGATTTTCAAATCCAGTTAAATCATACTGTCTCCATGTTGCTTTGGGGATATTAAGAATCTTATTTATTAAGTCATTTAAAATATTGTTTACTGAGGACTATAAATGATTAAGTCTGACATCAAGATCTTATTGAGAATGGTAGTATTTACATCTGGCATGATATTTTTGTGAAAGGGACTAGATATTGGTACTTGTTTTAGTATAGCTAACATTTTCTTTGAGAACTAAAAATGTTAATAATTGAAACCAGAATAGGTTTTTATAATTTTAAAAGTTTATTTGAATTCTTAGAATACATAAAATTTCTCTTTCATAGAGACTAGGATGTGCTTCATTTTTTAATACAGTACAAACAAAAAGTGATTAGGAGCAGAAAATATTCCTTATTTTTGAATTTTTACCTGAATTTTCATTACATAGCTTTAGTAAATATGTTTTTCTTCTGTACAGTGAGTGTTTATAATCTTTGTCCTTTGGACTTAGGAAATTCACATAATACCTTACTTATCATTTAATGAAATGAAAATGTAGGTGATATAGTATGATTTGTAGTTAAATCTAGTGAAGTGAATAATTCTGTTGGGCTGAAACAACATAAAACCTAAAATTTGTTGTGTTTTTTTAAAAAAATGTATTTAGTCACAATTGTTTTGGTCTTGGATTTTTCAGCAAGATGAATTAGGATTTTTATTACTAAATGGCAAATTCTTTATCATTACTATAGACTAGTAGCAAATTATGTTCCTCTTCCTGATAACAACCAATGATGAAGCAATAGTAAGTAATTAAAAACTGCTTTGTATTCTTCTAGTCATAATTTTAATGAATGAGGTGTGGTGCTTTAGGATAAGTACTGAACTGCTAACTGCAAGAGCCTGGTTCAAACCCACCAGCTGCTCTCGAATCCCTATAAAGAGTTGTTAATGAGTTAGAATCAACTCTAAAAGCACTTAACAGCAGCAACAGACAGAATAAATGCGCTGTCTGTGTAGGTTAGGCAATGGACTAAAAACCATTAGAGCCACAGTGTTCTGTGGGGGAAAGATGAGGCTTTCAACTTCTACAAAGATTTCAAACTAGGAAACCCTATATAGGGGTGCTATGAATTAGAGCCAACTTGATGGCACATAACACAATAACTCATAGTATCTACTTAGGACTGTTAGGGGACTGAACATTTGATTAACATAATATATCCCATCCTCTAAGATATCAGTTTTTCAACTTTTGATAATTCTTTTGATAGATTTCTAAAATAAGACAGATTATTAACTCAAATTGATATTTGACCTTACTGTATTTGTATTTCTCTTTTTCACAACTATTTGCAGGAGAGGGCTCCTCACAATTTATATGGCCAATTTGGTAAGTAAAAAAAAAATTTTAAGGTTTTTCATTGTGCTTTTAGCTTTATCTTTTTAAAAATAAGATTGTTTAAAATATAAAAAAGAAAGGAAAATCATTTAAATTTGAGACTGTTCTGTTTTTATTTTAATTAAAGGATAGACTTAAATGTTTAAATGAGCCTTTACACCAACCTGATTCATTCTTGCCTTGTAGAACTGTTTCATTTTTTCTAGAGGAAAGCTATTTACTTTTCTGTGCCTTTCACGATTCTTTAGCTTTTTTTTCTATTTTAAAAAAAGACCGTCATGTTTGTTAGGATTCACACACACATCTTGAATTCACTTCATACTCTGCCTCTATTTCCCTTTTTTTTTGTAAAAAATGATGTAAGGATCAGCTTTTATGACAGTACATTTAATAACATAATTAGTTAGGCTTTCAAACAAAAGAAAAATTGAGTTAATATGTTCTAATACTTATATGTTTATTATATTCTTTATGACCCGACTCAACGGCACTTAACAACAACAACAACAATATTCTTTATGGTAAATATATAATCAAGGATATACCAAGTTTATATTTTAAGGTTCTTTATTTTAAAGCCTTTATAAGTTGTTTAGAATTTATACTAGAATTAATAGACAACATTAAAATATTCAACTATGTGAAGATAGGATACAGAATACTTCAGTTTTGCTCTCTGTTTTCCATATGCCAATTACTGTATTAGAGGCTGGTAAGCAACATAGATGGAACTAACCCTTGTATTCATGGAACTTGCTGTCTAGTGGAGAAGTCATACCAATAATAATAATGTGCTAAAAGGATTGGAAAATGAACTTAGAGTCTGCTGTGGGACAGCTCTACTTTATCCTATAGGGTCATTATGAGTTAGAAACAACTTTATGGAACTGGGGTTAGTTTTTGGTGGGTGGGAACCAAAATATAACACTTAACTATAATGTAGAGGGGTTTGGGTCAGAGAAAATTGATTCTAACCTTTGTTTAGTCATGGGCAGAAAACTGCTCATATATAGAAATACACTAAAATTTCTGTATACTTTCAAGGGTCTCATACACCACTGATTATGAAAGCCTATGATGAACCATCAGGTAATTTATTTAAAAGCACTACAGAAAAGTAAAAGCTTTTCTAAGTTCATTTTCTTTCTATGAGATGGAAATTTCAGGACACCAGGAGAGCAGCTAAAGAATTTCTTTGATCTGTTTTGGGTCTTAAAATAATTCTTACTGCAATATAAACTCTATAAGGTTATAGAGTCTCTGTCTTGTTTGCCTTTATACTAGAAATCCCTAAGTAGAGTCTGATATATAATAGGCACTGTTTAAGTATTTGTTGAGTTAATCATAATTTGGTTGAGGATAGCCTTCTAGATTGACAATGATTTTACCCCAGTACTTTGAAGACATTAATTCTTTACTTTTGTTCTCTACAGATACTTTTTAGAATGTTGTCAGTGTAGTTTTACTTTTTTTCAAGATAATTTCTCCTTTTTCTTATATGTTTTTTTCCCCTCTTTGATAGACATTTATTCCTTTAGATGAACAACTTCAATACACACAATCAGAACATAGCTTTTAAAAATAGCATTTAGAAATGAAGAATTTTTGTTTATGGAGTCTGCTACAGATGTTTTCTAGAAATCAGAATGAGCTGTGAGATCCTAAAATATGGGGACAGTGGTTCCAGGACACTTGCCATCAAATTATAGAATCAAACTTTCATCAGCCAACTCAGAATTGGAGAACTGAGGCAGTTCTGTATTTCCTACACACTCATTGTGGGAAAGTGTAGATGTGATATAAACAAACCCAACAAAATGGTAGTATGCTTAAAAGGTGGGCGGCACACAATTGCTAAGTTGATTGTGGAATGATGAGGCCTAGGGCCAAGCAAGCCACAGTGAAATACGTACCTTTAGGTGGGTACTCAAACTTGTATTGACACAAAGTATGGCTTTCCTCAGTAGCTCTAAGTGCTGCTAAGTCCAGTTCTGACTCAGTTAGCCTGTAGTTTCCCGGGAGCTGCTGGTGGGTTTGAACTTAACAGTCCAGTGCTTCATATACAGCTACACCAAGTCTCAATAGCTCTATGAGAGTGGATACAGTGGGCTAACCAAAAATCATTTGAGGCTGATTGGATTACCATTTACTTTCTTTTTTTTATTGTGAATTGAGTGAAAATTAACAGGGCAGATCATCAGCTTTACATTCAACAAATCATACAACTTGTTTCATTATAATGATTATATTCCTCTCCATGTATTATCAGTTAACAGTATTTCTCTCTATTCATTTTAGCTTTTTTTTTTTTTTAAACCATTTACTTTTATAGCCGGTTTTTTGTTTTTTCCACTAAAAATGATAGAGGGTCCACAATGGTCACAAATAGGATTAAAAAAAACTTAAGACTGCAAGTTTGTTCTTAAATACCTGAAAGGTATTTATTAATGGACCCAAGGGAGTTAACTTCATAGCCTAGTTTGCACATCTCATGGTTAAATACTTGCTTTGTTTCCTTCACACAGTGTTCAGTTTGTGTTTTGATGTAGTTAAGTACCATCAAGTTGGTTCCAACCCACAGAGACCCTATATAGGGTTTCCGAGGAGCAGCTGTTGAACTTGAATTACCTACCTTATGGGTCAAACCAACTTTATAGTCCAGCACATTAACCCACAGCACCTCACCAGGACCCCCAGTGTAAATATCAGTGTAGACGTTTTATCAAATCTAGGATTCTATATAACCCAGAAATGGAGATTGAATAAGCTTTCACCTTTGATGATGTCGTGGAGACCAAGGCAACTCCATTTAGGTTGATAATCAGACTTGTTTAATTTGAAAGTTCTCTTGCAGTGTTTCTTCTAAAAATGGTGTCATTTAAACCTTTTCCTTTTCAAAACTTGCAGTTACATGAATAGATGTAATATAAAAATGTGGACTCTAGTTGTGTGATAGAGAGAGGAAGTCAGAGAGTAAAGTGATAGTGATCATAACCACTTCAATTTTATAAAAAACATGTGACTATTTGAAGTCTTGAAAGAAGCCTGTAGAAATGAGGACTCTCTAAACTACTTTGCCTTCTTTATTTATCGCTCTTCCCCTCTCATTTTTCACTTCAACCAAACTGCTCCTCCATGGACCTATGAACACCTATACCCAGGTACATGTATGTCTTACACTTTCATTTCATTGAGACTGTGTTGAAATATTACTGTTGTGAGGCCTCCCATATCTCCCCCACGTAAAAATAATCACATTCTATGCCATTCACAGCCTTATATCTTGCTAACCTAATTTTTTTTTTTTTTAATTTTAAATAACATGATGCCTTTGGTAGAAATTTACACAGCAAATTAGATTCTCATTTAATAATTATTGCACAGATTTGTTCAGTGACATTGGTTACATTTTTACAATGTGTGTACATTCTCATTCATTGCATTCTGGATGTTTCATTTTGAGTAATCAGGTTTCCCTGCCTCTTACCGTTTCATCTTTGCTTCATAATCATTGGTTCACCGTTTGGTCTTATAGAGATGTACAGTACTCACTTGTGATATTCTTTAGTTTTCTGAGCCAATATTTTATTTACAGGTAACCTTAGGATAGTTTAGGTTCAGATTATATGGAGAATCTAAAGGTGATAGTTTTTGGAATATTTTAAAGATTTTTATAAATATTATTAAGTTGGCCTTTGGCAACCCTGTTAGGTTTGTTCTAACTTATACACCCATCAGGAGTATATCAGAATTCACACACTCAGAATGATTGACAATGTTTTTATAATAGACTTCCTAAAATACATTAAGTACTTTATTGCTTTCCTTAGCAGAATACCAGTACCTGTTTTAGTTATGATCCTTATAGATGAAGGTCCTTAGGTGGCACAGGTATTTTTTTTTTTTTAATACCAGTGTACAATAGGGAAGAATTTGAGTGATTTCAGAAAGACTGAATTTCACCTAAGGAAATAGCTGTTCATTAACTTTGATTATCTTGTTGCAAAAACCATGTTGGGGCCATATCTGACTTCCTCTGGCCGATTCCTATGAAGCGGAGGTCACATGTACCGCCACCCTACAACCTTCTTTCCCCTATTCTGTACCAAATCTGCCCCTCACACAGCACGCTCTACTTTACATCTGGGTTCTGCAATCTATTTTAGTGTCCACACAAACGTCATAACGATACTCACAATTTTGGTGGTCTGTTCCACAGTCCACTCCTGGCCTTGGTTTGGCTGATTACATTGGGCTTTTCCACCATCTGTTACCACAGATATTGTCAATTTGATTTCTGTTTATTACATCTGGTAAGGTCCATGTGTGTAGTTCCCTTTTAAGTTGTTTAGAAAGGTATTTGAAATGATGAATCTATGAAATACCTCATAATGTGGATGAACCTGGAGGACATTAAATGCTGAGTGAAATTAGTCAATCATAAAAGGACAAATATTGTATGAGACCATTATTGTAAAAGCTTAAGAAAAGGTTTCCAGACTCAAAGAAACAGTCTTTGATGGCTTGGGAGGGAGGGGAGAGTAATTCACAGGCTAGAGGGTGGACACATGTTAGCTTGGGTGATGGGAAGTACAATATACAAGAAGAGGGAGCGTGGCAGAAGAATAGTGAAGACAAGTGAAGATACAGGGAGGAATGTATGGGCTAAATGGGATCGAGGTAAATTGTGATATATTCACAACCCTGGAACAACAGTGTTCTGTGCATAGTTACATGGATTAAGACATAGGCTGAAATGGGTAAGGGAGGAATAATGAGAAATATATATTTTTATGCTCCACAATATGTAATATATAGTTTATAAAAGAAAAAAAGGAACATTCTTTGATGGTTGCCAGAGATGGGAAGAAAGGGAGAGGAGTTCACTGTTTGTAGGGTAGACACATGTTAACTTGAGTGACAGAAAGGGCAGTATACAAGAAGAAGGAAGCTGCCTGAAGTATGATGAAGACAGGTAAAGACACAGGGGCGTATGTAAGGGCTAAAGGAGCTCAAGGTAAATAGTGATTTATATACAACCTTGGAACAGCAATACTCTGCAGGTAGCAATGTGGACAGAAACACTTGCTGAATGATTCTGGGAAGAAGAGTAGAATGTGTGTATATTTGTATGTATGTATGTATGTATGTATGTATATACATGTGAATATGTGTATGTATGTACACATATATGTCCCATAGATATACATGAATGTGAAAGAGGAATTTGGTACATGAATATTTACTTTTCCTGCAAACACCACTATGAATGTGGTAGAGCATAGAGCGGGCAAAATGATGAAACTATCAAACATCTTAAGGCAATGAGTAGCTAAACTTGGGGACTCAGGACCACAGTATCAGTTGGCACAACATAGAACACAAAGAAAATGTACTATATCCTACTCTGGTGAGTAGCATCTGGGATATTAAAAGCTCACGAGTGGCTCTCTAAGGTGCAGCTATTCTTCTCTCAATGTGTGGAAGAAAGAAGATTGATGAGAATTGAAGATGCTTGGAATCAGCTAGTCCATGGACTAGTGGAACATGTGAACATTATTCTCCATGACCCTGAGACCAGAAGAACCTGATGGTGCCCAGCTGCCACTACCAACTGCTCTGAACAGAATCACATTAAAAGGTCCTGCATAGAATGGCATAATATGTGGAGCACAACTTAAAATCATGAAAAAAAAAAACAACATCCCCCAAAGACTGGAACTACTGGTCAGAAAGAGACTGGGGCAGCCTTCAGGTCTGGAAAGGAACATACCCTCTTTCAGCCAAGCAGTAGATAGGTATACAGGGGGAACAACACTAGTAAGATGCTCACTGTGAATGATGAAACAGTCAGTCATTCAAGTTCAAAGGGGCAACATGTACCTAAGGACAATGACGAGAAGGGATGGCAAGGTGGGGGGAAGGGAAATAGTAGTCTTAGGAAGAAATGGATTGTTGTTGTTTCATGGAGGAGATTGCAATAATTGAGATGAATGAAACAAGGTGTATTATTTGTTGAATATGAAACTGATGATCTTGTCTGTAAACCTTCATCTGATTCACAATAAAAAGTAAACAAAAAGAAGTCAACAGCTCTCTAAGCAATTACTAAAAAAAAAAAAAGTATTTGGAATGAATAAGCCATTGTTGTTGTTGTTAAGTGTTGTTGAGTCATTTCCAACCCATAGCAACCATATATAGGGTTTCCAAGGAGTGGCTGGTGAGCTTGAACTACTGATCTTGTGGTGCAAATGACTTTGCAGTCCAGTGCATTAATCCACAGCGCTACACCAGGACTCCGAATAAGCCATTGGTTTTGCAAAATTCTATTATATGGTCTCTAGAGAATTCAGTCATTTCTGTCAACCAATTGACATATTTTCCAACTTACCCTTCCACTTTGTTTTCAACCTTTGCATTCCTATCACCAGTAATTATCAATACAACTTGATTACATATTTGATCAATTTCAGACTGAAGAAGTTGGTTGTTGTTGTTAAGTGCTGTTAAGTTGGTTCCGACTCACAGTGACCCTATATAGGATTTCTGAGGAGCACCTGGTGAGTTTGAACTGCTGGCCTTGTTCGCAGATTAGTGTTGATTCCACAGTGCTACATCAGGAGTCCAAAGAAGTTGGTAGAGTTCTTGGAATTCTTCAGTTTCATCATCACTGGCTTTGGTGGTGGTGACTGTGTGCTGAAGAGTCTGTTCTGACTCATAGTGACCCTGTACAGGGTTTGCGAGGCTGTGCATCTTTATGGGAGCTGAACGCCTCATCTTTTTCCCACAGAACAGCTGGTAGTTTCGAACTGCTGACCTTGCGGTTTGCAGCCCGATTCGTAACCACTATGCTACCAGAGTGGTTGGTAAATTTAATCGTGGTGTTAACTGGTCTTCCTTTTAAGCATAAGGATATTATCGTATTCCAGACAGACAGCATTGTACTTCAAGATAGATCTTGAAATGTTCTTTTTGAATGATGAGTGCCTTTTAATTTGAAGGGCTCATCTTCTGTCACTATAGCTGACCGTGTTCCGTTTCTATTCATAAGGTTTTTAAGTGGATGCTCATTCATACGTAGTTCACCTCTCCTTCTTCCTAATCATTCTGGAAGCTCTGCTGAAACCTGTCCACCATGGGTGACTGCTGCTATTTAAAATACTGGTGGAGTAGCTTTCAGTAACACAACAACAGGAGTGCTGGTGTAGTGTTGTGGGTTAATGCGCTGGACTGCAAGGTTGGTTTGAACTGCAAGGTCAGCAATTCAAGTTTACCTGTCTCTCCTTGGAAACCCTATGCTGCAGGGTTGCTGTGAGTCAGAACTGACTCGATGACGCTTAACAATAATATGCAAACCACTATAGTATGACAGACTGACAGATGAGTGGTTGAGGGCTAAGGTTTAGGGAGCCAAAAAAAGGATACATTTATTGAATATGTAGCATGTGTTAGACACTGTAAGTGAAATTGAGATTACCAGAATAAATAGTATGGTTTCTGCTTTTAGGGACCTCATAGTTTACAGAGGTAGAAAAATTTGTAAGCCAGTTGAGAGTAAACATTGTCTGGTTTTAGTTTAATAGTTGTCTCAACACAAAAGTGTTTGTTGATGTAAATTTTGTTAGGCATGTTTGTATTGGGTGTTGTAGGCAATAGGAGATGAACTATATATGTAAAATAAAAAAGCGTCTGTACTAATGCTTTCATTATAAAAAATCTTTTCTTGTACTCCCTTATACTTCTTATTATTCATGATATCTGCCAGTACATCCTGTTGTTGTTGTTAAGTGCTGTCGAATTGACTCATAGCGACTACATTCTAGTAAGTCTTATTTATTAGGTCAGTTATTTATATATATGATTAGCATTAGAAAAATATATACAAATGAATGAATGCTCCTGTCTGAAGATGTTGCTTCAGGAAGCAAACTATACAAATTTTAAAATAGTGTAAAGGCTTTTAGAGTCTTAGAATTGATCATTAGTTGTTAAGATCAAAATGGATAAAGTGTATATAGAAAAGATAGGAAATAAAAATTAAATATGTTTTTTTGGCTCTTGCAAAAGATGTGGCTATAAAATAATGAAAGAGTTCTCTTGGGACTGCTTTTCCAGAGCCAAGTATCCACAACAGCACTAACTGCCAGGATTCAGCTTTGCCTCTTTATTATAGAGAAGAGAGAAAACATAAGCAATGTGTGCATTTTTTTCTCCTTTTATTATGTTGGTTGTGACAGTGACCTCAGGTTTCTAATCTATTAAAGTTCATCTCATGTTGCTAACCATTAAAAAAAATGTGAGGTTAAATATATCTCCCTTGTACTTAATTTCATTATAAGAAAAATAATTGAGACATTTAAATCGCTGTAAAAGTCCTTTTGAAAACTTCTCTGCATTGAATGCCATTTTTACCACCAAACAGTTAAGAGTGTACACATTTAAAAATTGTAAACATACATCTAGTAGGCTTGTCTCTAGCATTTAAAAAAAATCTTAAACATGCAGTGTTTTTGATTAAAACATCTGTATTTGATTTTTTAAACATAAGGTTTGAAAATGTTAATTCATGTTTTCTTGTAAGATGATTTCAACTTACTTAGATTCAGCAGGTATTTATTATATATTAGTGCTGTGTTGGTCACATGAGGATACCAAAGAAATGTAATATAGATTGTTAAACTAGTGGAGAAACTTGACAGGTGACCTGAAAGGAATACAATGAAAGTATTGAATTCAACAAACAATTATAAACAACCTCTCAAATTGCTTCCCTAAGCCTTCCGTATGTAAAAAAAAAATGGTGTCAACCATCCATCCATCCATCTCAGACCAAAATCTTTGGAGTTTTCATTCTTTTCTTCTTCTGATGCTTCCAATCCACATCCATTAGAAAATCTTTGTTATTCTTCAAAAGCATATTCTGGATAATACAGTGTCTCATCTCCTCCACGGTTATAATGATAGTCTAGTCCCTATCCTCTCTGGCCTGAACTCTAATACCCTATGTCTGTGTCATGCCACTCTTGTCCTCTTGCTGTCTGTCTTGCACATAGCAACCAGATCTTTTGGAAAAATGTAAATGAGAACATTTTGCTTCCTTGCTTAAAACTCAGAGAAACCCTCCCATCTCACTGTAACATAAATATTCAAAAGCCCTACTCTAGTTTGCAGCCCTGGTCTCTTTGGAATCCTTGCTGTTTTGACCACATTTTCTTCTATTACTGTTTCTCCTTTATCACATTGGCTTTTTGTTACTCCTTTACAGCCTTAGCACTTTCATTTTGCTTGGAAATGTTTTTCCCTTAGATGATGATGATGATTTTTTTGGCTACAACCTTCGTCTCATTTACTCTCAATCCAGTGCCCCTGTGGAGAGAGGCCTTCTTTACTCTCCTAGGTAAAGTAGCTTCTTCCCCCTACCTCTCTTCTCTCTAATTCATAATTTTATTTTGTCTTTTTTGTAGCACTTACCCAGGACTGAACTCTTCTTATTTGCTTGTTGCATCTCTTCCTTCACTGTATAGAAAATGTTTCAGGGCAAGGACTCTGACTTGTTGACTGACATAATTCCATTTTGTACAAACAGTGCTCAGCATGTATTGTTATTGTTGTTAAGTGCCATCGAGTCAGTTCCGACCCATAGCGACCCTGTATAGGGCTTCCATGGAGTGGCTGGTGAGCTTGAACAACCGACCTTGCAGTTCAAACAATTGAGTGTATACAGCTTGGGAGTATATACTGAAAATGTCAGTGATTCTTCTTTTCTAACTTAGTAATATGATGCCTATTTTGTTCTTCTTTTGTGTCTTTTATGTTTGTCTAGTATATAATGTCCAAGGTTTTTCGTTGTAATTAGTGGAAGAAGTAGGTTAAAATATATCTACGCTATTTTCCTGAAGTGTTATGCTTCATATATAATTTTTATAATGTTATAGGTAGCAGCTCACTGTCAAAAACAATCAAGCACATTAGGTACAAGACATTAAAAGAGCAAGAACTGGCAGAAACAAATAACAACAGACCTGTAGAGACTTCATGTATTGGAATTATCTGAAAATGTTATGAGTGTGTTTTATTATGCTTGAAATAAAAAATTACTTCTGATTCAGGCCAATTGGAATCACAAGGACACATTTACCCACCTTCCTGAAATAACAAAATAGACAAAATAAATGAAACAATAGTTGCCAGGACATTGCACATTAAGCTGTGAAGAACAGTAATTGTTGAGAGATGGGAAACAAATGAGGTGAACCCTAGAATTGCCTTGGTTTACTGCCTGGAGTATATTTTCAGGCCGTTATGCAGGAATGTAGAACTGAGGTGGGGCGCCTGTTAAATCTCAGAGTTGAGGAGATATAGCTGAGAGTCCCTGGAGGCAATGATGGTAGAGTTCACGGGGAAGAGAGAAGAGAGCTACATAGAGTGTGAGCTATGGAGCTTTGCAGAGGATTCCAATAGCTGCTACTCAAAGGAGTGTTGATCTAGTTTCATGAAAGTGCATGCATGGAAGAAACTACCTGAAGGTACAGAAAGAAGCACCCAAATCAATTAGAGCTTGTACAGAGCCAGGGATAGTTGTTTTTCCCATGCTAGTGGGCAACTTTGCTATTCATGGGGCATTAAGTAGTGCTCAGAAGAATTTTACCTTGTAGTTCGATTGTTAGTTGCATCAAGAGTCAACCGTCAGAGATTGACGATCGACCTCATTACGGGAAGCGCATGCCCCAATGGCTCTGGCGTGGGCCTGGAAACAAATGTTCCAGTTCTACTACCAGTACATGCTCGTCACTGCGCTCTACATGCTGGAGCCCTGGGAGTGGACTGTATTCAATTCAGTGCTGGTTTCTGTGAGTGGGGATGGCGCTATACACAGGCTACATCTTCATGCCGCAGCACATCATGGCCATATTGCACTACTTTGAAATTGCACGGTGATCACCATGTGACCAAGATCCAGAGGTTCCTGAAGCACCACTCTCTGAAGTTGGAATGGGACTTCATCAGATGTCAACATAAGCAGCCTGATGAGTATGAAGGCTCAAATTCATGAGGAGGACAGGAAAATAATCCTAACTCATGTTGTGTTCTTTATTCTTAATTTTAAAAGAGGCTCTTGTATAGTAATTTTTGTCTATTTTAACATTGTAGTCATTTGTACTTTGATATCAGTATTTTCTTAATCTTTGTGACTGTTTCAATATTACCCCATGGAAGCTTTTCTTAACATAACTGAGTACATTTTAATTGCCTTCTATTTTTAAAATCCCATTAGTTGGCTTTATTGCTGTTGCTAATGTATGGCATAAACATCAGCCTGGATGTATTTCTACACTTGATCAAAGTTTTGTAAGAAACAATACAAGATATGGGGCCAGAGGGAGGGGAGGGACAATATTTTATTGAGTACTACTTACAAAAGACTCCCTGTAAATTCGAACTCAGGAGTCCAGTGTAAGTTATCTAGATTCCACTCTACCTAGCAGCTTTTGCTTTAAAACTATGAAAGCTTTTCCTAACAATGGAAAACAGATCCTGCTAAAGTTAAAATAAAGGAACATTTCACCTTTTAAATATTTAATTCTTACTAGAACTTATTTCCAGAAAACTTATGATGATGATTCTTATGACCAAAGGTTCTCAAATGGCTAGATAGTATTAGTATGTAATCTTTATATACTATAATGTTTTTAATAGAAGTGAATCAATTTCCTCTAGGGCCACTGTTAGCAGTGTACTTCCTTAATTTATTTTTATGATTGTAAGGGGTGCTGTAAATGCAGTTGCACATTGTAGTAAGATATGAGATGAATTGTTGTTAAAAATTAGAGCAAAAAGAAGTGTAAACTTGGTTAATATCCTTTCATCCTTTGTATTTTTTAAAAAAAGTTTTCTATTCCTTAAATGTAAAATGACTACCTAAGTTTTTTTGGTGTAAACTCATTAAGTTCAAAGAGGAAAAAAAGGCAAAAAAAGAGTCAACCGTCAACTGACTTTTGATGCAGCTAACAACCGAACTAGAAAGTAAAATTCTTCTGAGCACTACTTAATGCCCCATGAATAGCAAATAGCTATGTCTTCTCAACCCTTTGTTTAGCAGAACAAGACCTGCCTGGTCCTGCACCATTCTCACAGTTACTTTCATGTTTGAGTCCATTGTTACAGCCATCTTGTTGAGGGGTTTCTTCTTTTTCGCTGACCCTCTACCACACATATTTTTCTCCAGGGACTATTCCCTCCTGATAACATGTCCAAAATATGAGAGATGAAGCTTTACCATCCTGACTTACAAGGAACAACAGTCCAGCTGTTGTGTTTCCAGAATGGTTTTATTCTTTTCTTCTGCCAGTCCACGGTACTTTCAATATTCATTGCCAACTGCATAATTAAAATGCATAATTTTATTTCTTCTCTGGTCTTCCTTATTACATTGTCCAGTATATGAGGTGACGGAAAATATCATGACTTCAATAAGGCCCACCTTAGTCTTCAAATTGACACCTTTGCTCTTGAACACTTTAAAGAGATCTTTTATAGTATATATGCTTAATTCAATACATTGTTTGATTTCCTGAATGTTACTTCCATGAGCCTTGATTGTGGATTCAAGGAAAATGAAATCCTGTCAACTGCAGTCTTTGCTCCACTTATCATGATGTTGTTTAATGGCCCAATTGTGAGGGTTTTTTTTTTTTTTCTCTTTACATTGAAGTGTAATCCATAATGAAGGCTGTAGTTTTTGATCTTCATCAGCAAGTGCTTCAAGTCCTTTTCACTTTCAGCAAGGAATGTTGTGCCATCTGCATATCGCAGGTTGTTGGTGAGTTTTCCTCTATTCCTGATGATGCATTCTTCTTCATATAATTTTGCTTCTTGGATTATCTGTTTAGCATACAAATTGAATGAGAATGGTAAAAGGATACAAACTTGATGCACACCTTTTTTGATTTTAAACCACACAGTATCCTTTTGTTTTATTTGAATGATTGCCACTTGGTCTTTGAACAGTTCCACATGAGCACAATTAAATCTTGTTGGCAAATCCATAATTTGTTATGATCCACACAGTTGGATGCCTTTGCATTTCAACCAAGATCCACTTTATAAAAATAATGTTCTTCTTTATTCCATGTTCTTTTCTAAACCCATCTTGAATTTCTGGCAGTTTCCATTGATATGCTGCTGTAAACGTTTTTGAATTATCTTCAAAGTCTCTTGTAACATCCATTTAAGTCTTTTCTTTTTTTCCTGCCTTTTTGATTACCTTTTGCTTTCTACATGTATGTTGTTCTTAAAGTCATCCCACAACTCATCTGGTCTTGGTCATTATTGTTCAATGCAAGAATGGTTTCTAAATCCAGCTGGGAAATACTCTAGGTCATGTTGTGCTTCTTGTAGATTTGTTTTAATTTTTTCAACTTCACCTTGAACCTACATAGATGCAATTGAGGATTTGTTTACATCCCTTGTATTGTTAGTATAATATTGATCTTCTTCATTGTCTTGTTTCACAGATGTAATTGATTTGATTCTTTGGTATTCCATTTTGTGAGGTTCACTTTTATGATGGTAGTGTGCCATGAAGTTGGTTCTGACTCATAGTGACCCTCTGTAGGGTTTCTGATGCTGTAAATCTTTGTTGTTGTTGTTAAATGCTATCTAGTCAGTTCCGACCCATAGCAACCCTGTATAGGGTTTCTGAGGAGAGGCAAATCTTTATAGAAACATAAAACCTCGTATTTCTCCCATGGAGAGGCTGGTAATTTTGAACTGCTGACCTTAAGGTTAGCAACTCAACTTGGAACCACTATGCTATAGTTGCTGTTTATGTTGTTGAAAAAAGAAAGACATTGCAATGAATATGTTGTTGGTTTAGTAAAATTCTATCATGTGATCTCTGGCATCATTTCTATCACCAATACCATTTTTTTTTTTCTAACTACTCATCTGTCTTCTTTATTTCCAACTTTGGCATTTCAGTCCAATTCCAGTAATATTTTTAAAGTTCTGTTATTTGATTTTTAAGTAATTTTGATTTTTTATTTGCTTCTCTAAATTAAGCTTTTCAGCATCTGTGGTTTTGTTTTTCACTTCTATCATTGTAATTTCTTGCAATAATAACCAGAATGTTTTGTAGTCAATAATAACAGTATAGTATAATAACAGTTTTAGTTTACAGATTGCTTTTAAAAATAATTTCCCCCTACATTTTTGCAAATAATACATGTAAATCACCCCATTAAATATGCAGGCTATCTTTTATTATTCTATTTATGTTGTTGCTGTTAGGTGCCATCGGGTTGGTACCTAATCATAGAGACCTTATGTACAACAGAAGGAAACACTGCCTGGTCCTGGGCCAACCTCACAATTGTTACCATGCTTGAGCCCATTGATGTTGCCGCTTTGCCAACCTATTTTGCTGGGCATCTTCCTCTTTTTCTCTGACCCTCCACCTTAACAAACATGATATCCTTTTCCAGCTACTGGTCCCTCCTGACAATATGCCTGAAGTATGAGAGATGAAGTTTGGCCATAAGGTTGGTTTGAACTGCAAGGTTGGTGGTACAAAATCACCAGGTGCTCCTCGGAAACTAATACAGGGTTGCTATGAGTCTGAGCAGACTTGTGGCACTCAACAACAGCAACAGCTTCAGGCAGTATGCATGGGACATTAGTTCTAAGCACCGCTATGTTAAATCATATTATGTTACTTTGATCTGGAAGATAAGCGTTACATATACTTCTAGGAATTGCACCATTGTGTGATACCTCAATGAAGCA
>NW_006408592.1:595378-596593 GCF_000296735.1 Chrysochloris asiatica | reverse complement strand
TATGCTGAGCAAATAATCCAAGAAGCTGGGTTATATGAAGAAAACCGTGGCATCAGGATTGGAGGAAGACTCATTAACAACCTGCAATATGTAGATGATACAACCTTGTTTGCTGAAATAGAAGAGGACTTAAAATACTGATGAAGATGAAAGACCATAGCCTTCAGTATGGATTGCATCTCAATGTAAAGAAAACAAAAATCGTCACAACTGGACCAATAAATAACATCCATATGAAAGGGCACATTCTGCAAGCCAGTCACCTGTAGATACTCAGCTGTACTTAGTCCATGCATGGGCCTAGAGTCTGCAGCTGTTCTGTGTCTCTGTGTCGCTGCCACTGTTGCCACTTTTCTAGGTAGGGATCTCTCATTCCACTCATCTCTTATTTTTTGATGGCCCTGGGATTTTCTGCTTCTGAGATGGCTCCTATTAAACCTAGTTGGATGGCAAAATTAACCAATCCTAGCCTTAGAGTCCTGTATACCTTATTTGCATGTTCCCACCCAATCACTTGGTGGGAATTAAGAGGACACTGGATTGAAAAGCCTTATCAAATAAGTTCAAGGTACCATAGTATTTGCACTAAAATGTATCACATGATATTTATTAACAGTCAATAGTAGTGACAACATGGGGTAGAATTGTTCTTTTATCACTGTATTTATTTTTTTGTTAGATGACTAATTTAATGAAGATATTTTAAAGAATTATTAGCTCTAGTCTGTAGAATCAACATTTGTTAACAGGATCTAGTATATTATTGTTGCTGTTGTTAAGTGCCATTAAGTTGGTTCCAACTCATATAGACCCAGTATAGGGTTTCTGAGGAGTGACTATTGTGTTTGAACTGCTGACCCTGAGGTTAGTAGTCCAGTGTTTATTCTACAGCACAGTGTCAATATCCCAGTATTAGTTAGTAGTAAGTTGACTTTATGTTCTTGATAATTTAGCAGTAGCAACCTGGCACAAGTTGAGGTAGAACGCATGGTAGAGGGGAAACAATGTCATGGAATCTGGACACTTAAATTATATTGCCAGTTTTCACACAAAGTAGCTCTTTCGTTTGGAAATTCTCAGATCTCTTCAGTACTTAACTTCTTTGTGTTTTTTTCACTGCGCAAGAGTTTGTAGATATTATTGCTTACTTGGAGTTCTGGTGTGATATTGCAGGATAATGCACTAGACTGCAAGGTTGGTTTGAACCACAAGGTC
>NW_006408592.1:586042-593528 GCF_000296735.1 Chrysochloris asiatica | reverse complement strand
GATGGCACTTAACAACAAACCACAATGAAACATGAAAATGTGATATAATTTTGAACAATTGTCAGAGTATGGACTTTGGATTTGCAACATTTTTTTGTAGGGTTGTTGTTAAGTACCATGTTGTTATGTGCCATGGAGTCAGTTCCGACTCATAGTGACCCTGTACCATAGTACAGCTTAATTCTTAGCATGGTGTTGACTTCTAAATACAAGAGTCTCACAACAGTTACTTGTTGTGAACTTTATACATTTGATACTTTAAATATGTATTGCTTTTTAATTTTAGCATTAATCTGTAGACGAAGTGCAGATGTCATAATAGTTATAGAACATACTCTAAATACAAGCCATGACAATTGAAAATAAATGTAAATCTAATAAAATCTGGGAGGTGGAAGAGGCAAGAGGAAAACTTAAGCAAACTTTAGGTATAATAATAATGTCCTGTTACATACAAAGGAGCCAGTAAAGAATGTCTGAAGTTAATAGATGAAGAAATTAGAGGTGTTGTGTGGTATTTAAAGGTATAAAACCAACTAGAATAATGGGAAATAATATAAATAGTACAGATTGGAAGGGGGTAAGGGTCAGTGCAGTTTAGAAATAGTATTAGTGTAAGAGTAATAATTTATAAATCAAGAAATAAATGTATAAATCAAGAAATAAACATATAAGCAACATTATATAAACTCATGATGATAATTTAGGAGAATAACTAAAATAAAAAATAGTTAAAGTAAACTTCAGGTGACCAGTTTAACAAAGGGCTAGAAACCAGAGCCTTACCTGTATTTTATACCCAGTGTTTCCATCAGTTTTATTACATTATTATTTTTTAAACCACTGTTAGTATAATGTTCCCTTAGCTAGATCACTGCTGTTAGTTGATTCTGACTTAGGGTGACCCTACGTATAGAATAGCCCACATTTTTATAACACAAAATATTCACTAAATCCTACTCAAGTGTCTTTCGTAGCTTACTTCTATCAGTGTGCTAGTCTGCAGGTATCTCATGTTGCCAACATTGAATAATTCAATGCAAATTCAGTGCAAATCATTACAAAATGAACTTGGCGGGTCTTAAAAAAGAGTCCTGGTGTGGTGCTGTGGGTTAATGTGCCAGACTGCAAAGTCGTTTGAACTGCAAGGTTGGCGGTTCAAGCTTACCAGCATGTCCTTGGAAACCCTGTACAGGGTTGCTATGGGTCGGAACCGACTCGACGGCACTTAACAACATAAAAGATGCAGTATTACACAAAGCCCCTGAATGGCGGTTCAAGCTTACCAGCATGTCCTTGGAAACCCTGTACAGGGTTGCTATGGGTCGGAACCGACTCGACGGCACTTAACAACATAAAAGATGCAGTATTACACAAAGCCCCTGAATGGCGATACAGTTGAACAAATTAAATCATTGACAAATGGGCACTTGATAGTCAAGAAGTGAATATGTTTTTTAGAAATTTATTTTCCAGTTAAATTCGTTCTTCACTATTTACTTTGAGATCTTAGTCTTTGTTTGAAATTGATGCAACATTCACTTTGTGGACATTTTGGTTTTAATTTTTCTTGGATATTGTGAACTGCTATATTCCTTTAAAAAATAATTTAAAATACATTTTAAAAAGTACTTTGGATATGGGTTAGGAGCCTGAGGGAATGAAAATAAAATCATCATTCTGCATTATCTAGTGCTGCTATAAAAGAAGTAGTACAAATGGGGGACTTTCACAAACACACTTTCACACCATTTAGAAGACTGTTGTTTTTGTTGTTGTTTAGGTGTTGTTAGTCTGCACTGACTCACAGAGACCCTATGCATGGCAGAACAAAACTCGAGCCCAGTCCTGCTCCATCCTTACAGTGGTTGCTAAGCTTGAGCCCATTCCTGCTACCAGAGTGCTAATCTGTCTCGTTGGAGGTCTTCCTCTTTTAGTCATATTCCCCACTCTACCAAACATGAAAGCCTTCTCCATAGACTGGCCCCTCCTGATAATATGTTTGAAGTATGAGAGACTTAAGTTTGGCC
This sequence comes from Chrysochloris asiatica, assembly GCF_000296735.1. Taxonomy (NCBI): domain Eukaryota; kingdom Metazoa; phylum Chordata; class Mammalia; order Afrosoricida; family Chrysochloridae; genus Chrysochloris; species Chrysochloris asiatica. The sequence continues at coordinate 591,498 of NW_006408592.1, read as the reverse complement.
ATCCTGGCTTCCACGAGCATTCTGGATATACTTCTTCCAAAACAGATCTGTTTGTTCTTTTGGCAGCCCATGGTACTTTCAGTATTCTCCTCCAACACCGCCATTCAAATATATCAATTCTTTTATGGTCTTCCTTATTGACTGTCCAACTTTTGCATGCATATGGTAGCGTAGTAGTTACGAATCGGACTGTGAACCTTAAGGCCAGCAGTTTGAAACTACCATCCTCCTCCGTGGGACAAAGATGAGGTTTTCTGTTCCCGTAAAAGATTTACAGCCTCGGAAACCCTGTACAGGGTCGCTATGGGTCAGAACTGACTCGATGGCAGTTAACAACAACAACATGAGGTTATTGAAACGACCATGACTTGGGTAATGTGCACCTGACATTGTTGTTGCACTCGAGTCAGTCCTGACTCATTGCGACCCTGTACAGGGTTTCCAAGGAGCAGCTGCTGGGTTTGAACTGCTGACTTTGTGATTCACAATGACCTGCGGTCCAGTGCTTATTCTACAGCGCCAACCCAGGACTCTGACATCTGACATTAAAAGGCTGGAAGTCTGAATTCAGGTCACTAGCTCAAGGGGAAAGGTTCTTCTCTATTTAGGCACTGGGTGAAGGGCTTTATCTCTTCCCAGCTTCTTCATGGGGTTTGGCATCTGTTTTTCCATATCTCTGCTTACTTGCATTTCTCTGCTGGCTTCATCTGCTCTTTTATATCTTTAAAGAGATTGATTTAAGACACACTGTAGATTGTTGATGTTGACTCATAGCCACCTGTGTAAGCTTTCCAAGGGGCTGCTGTTGAGTTTGAACTGCTGGTCATTTTGTCTTAATAACATAAGAAAGAAACACCTGTCCCAAATGGGTTTATTACCACCGGAATAGCTATTGCCATCTAGTCACTCATAGGGACCCTGTAGGACAGAGTAGAATTGCCCTGTAAGGTTTCCTGGGCTGCTATCAGTAAGGAACCTGACTGCCATATCTTTTCTCCTATGGGCTGGCTTCCCGGGTTCCAACTCCTAGCCTTTCATTTAGCAGCTGAGTATTGTAACCACTACACTCCCAGGGCTCTTTGCCCAAAGTAATGCTAGGTACCATTGAGTCAGTTCCAGCTCCTAGGGAACCTGTGTACAACCGAACAAAACCCTGCCTGACCTTAAGCCATTATCCCAGTTGTTGTTATGTTTGAGCCCAGTGTTACTGCTACTGTGTCCGTCCATCTTGCTAGGGGTCTGCCTCTTTTTTGTTGACCCTCTACTTTGCCAAGCATAATGTCCTTCTCTAGGGGCTTATCCCTCCTGATAACATGTCCAAAGAACTAGAGACAAAGTCTCACCATCCTGACTTCTAAGGAGCATTCTGGCTGTACTTCTTCCAACACAGATTTGTTTATTCTTCTGGCAGTAACTGCAGGAATTGGAGGGGCGGGGGTGGGCACCATTCAGTCCTTAATAGTTAATAAATTAGATTTAGTCCACATGGCAGAGATTGCTCTTTGAATCGTTTCCTTCAAGTGCCAGTGAGCTTGTAGTTTATATTGACAAGAGAAAATAAGTTCATTTTATTAGTAGTAATTCAGGGTTTTATTTAAAGAACTCATTGGGTTGTATATATTGGAACAATAGACTACAGTGTAACAGTCAAGCTACCGGCGAACAAACGAAACACGACAACTGTGGGTTATAACTTTGGAAGTAATTACAGTTTAGTCAACCAACTGTGCTGTAGTTGTAATGGCATGCTTTCTTTTACAGCTAAAGCTTTGTCAAAGTACCTCAGTTCTGCAATTATATTAGAAAATGTAAGTCCAGAATAGACTGCTGATCATATTTCAGTACACGCATGCATGTTCACCGGTAGTTGTCATCTTTGAACCCCAGTCAGAACTGCATATATGAAGCGTTTTGGAAGAATGTAAAATGTTGAGCTGTGTAAAATAAGCTGGGGTGATTAATTTATCAAAGTAAATTTTGTGGCTAAGCACTTCATGATATAATTTATGTTATAGGCTTAAAAATATATTAAAAGCTATATTTAATTTAACAGGATGTATCTGTACTGTCTGTAGGTTTTTTAAAAAAAAATGTAACAGTACTCAAGGTTCTGTAACATATTGTTAATGTCTTCTTAATAATTCAACCTAAAATTCTAGATCATTTTAGTATATATAAGATAAACTAAGTGTTTTAGTCTTTACATTTGAGGTGATGTTAGTGACTTTACATTCAGGTGATGTTAGTGACTGTATTTTTTAAAAGTTTTTTTATGTGGGATTTTTTAAGTAAAGGATTTTATTTGGTTTGAGAGTTACTGGTTATTCCTGCACCTCTTCACTCCAGTCTTTTACATTTAACCAAACACTTTTACAGTTACCTTTACTTTTATACTTGTGCAACTGAACTGTATTTGTGTTGAACTTACTATCTTAGAGGCCTATACATTTTGTAGTTTAGTGGTTTAATTGGCATTGACCTTTCTATTAATTTTTACATTTATCTGGAGCCCTGTTGTGGCACTGTAGGATAAGCTCTGGACTGCTAACTGAAAGATCAGTGGTTCAAATCCATACCAGCCACTCCTTAGAATACCCGTACAGGATTGCTATGAGCTGGAACTGACTCACCGGCATTAAAAACAGCCTACTGTTAAGTAGATGATTTAGCAATGTTTACTCTTGTCTATAGCATTTATGATTAAGTTTTATTGGGAGTACTGCTTATAAGAGAAGTTTACTTATAACTTAAAATGTTTCAGCAAGTTTTATACATAAACAACTTGTGTTTAATGTCACACATTAAAAAAAAAAATAGAGCCTTATTATAATAGTTAAATTCATTACTGTGGTGATTATGTTTGAATCTGATTCCAAGAGGGCCTTAGGAGAGTTTGTAGTATAGTCTTAGAAATTCAATAAACAGTAATTTTTTTAGTAGAATTTGCTTCATTTAGCATGTCAGCAAAATAAATAATATAAAAATCTGTTTACATATTGAAGAATAAGGATTAAAGATAATTATATTTACTTTAACAAACCTAAAGATTAAGAAACAGATTTATAAAATGACTGTATCTAAATGGTCACCCTTGTAAAGAGTCAGTTAAGACTATACCACGTTCAGAGTTGTCCCCTCCTTTCTGGCTGATGACATGTCTGTGAGTGGTGGTGGTGGTGCTGGCAGTAGCTCTATGGATGAGCTACAAGTGTATATGTTGCCGTCGTTTGAAATAGAAAATTCCAAATTTCTAAATCTAAATTGATAAAATTCTTCTGGATAATTGTTAACGTCTATAAATATAGTTTTATTGTGCTTAAAATAAGAAAACAGTGATATTGAAAGTTTGCGCGTTTCTAACATATGGCTTCAATTTGCATTTTAATCAGAATATTGAAGCCATTACTCTGACATCTGAAACTGAGGTAGCAATAAAAAATGATCGCTAACAGGACAGCAGACACAGTTTATTTTGTGTTTATTACTGGGTGGCCCTCTTGAAACTTTCCTAAACTTAATTGATTCCAGATATTAGAAAATTACAATTAAATTATAATATTTATTTAAAATGCATTTAAGTGGAATTGTCTTAATAAGAATGGTATAAATTGATCCTTAATATATATTAAGATTAATGCCATATGTATACATATACACAGAGTCCTGGTATGGCGCTGTGGGTTAATGTGCTGGATTGCAAGGTCAGTTTGAACTGGTTCAAGCTTACCAGCTGCTCCTTGGAAACCCTATACAGGTTTGCTATGAGTTGGCACCGACTTGATGGCACTTAACAACAACATACTTATACACATATATGTTTGTTTATTCATAAATTTACATATGTATACACACACAAAAGTGCTTGGATGGCTTAACTGTATTTAATCTCTGGGATAGAAAATAATGGTAGAAAAATAAAATTTCCATGCCTTATTCTAAATATTTATTTTGAGTCTTCTACTAGGGATACATTATTATCTGTATAATAAAATAATTTATAGAATGAGATGACATTTTATTAATTTTTACATTTTATTTGTACTGTTATATACAATCAATCAATGGTTAAGTAACTACTGACACATTTTAAAGTACTGGTTAATAAATTATTAAAGTAACTTCTAGGAGAGTATATGGTGTATGTCACAATCTAGAACTTTCTTGATTCGAGTTGCATTTCTAAGATAATTTTAATCATCTCTCTCAGCATATATGTTTTGACTCTTCATTGTTCCATACATTGAGCTAACTATTGGGAAACAGTGATGAGTAAAACATGGTTCTGCTTATCCTTGAGTTTCTCAAGGCTTGCTGAGGTATTCCTAGCAGTGAATAGATGCATTACAATGTGATATGGTTAAGTGATTATTGTAGAAACATAGCAGAAGGACAGAACAGCTGCTGGGGAATGGAGGAAAGGGTTTTCCTCAGGAGAATGCATTTGAAAGGTGAGTAAGAATTTTCCAGTTAAGAAAACAGGACAAAGGAAATCCAGGCAGAGGTACCATGTGGAAGAAACAGAGTTCTGATTTCTCCTGGCCTATTTATTTACCTTTATTTATCTAGTGTTTATCACTGACTTACACACCATACACTCTGCTATGTGTTGTGGAAGAATAAATTGTTGCTGTTGTTAAGTGCTGTCGAGTTGATTCTGACCCATAGCGACCCTGTATAGGGTTTCTGAGAAGCAGCTGGTGAGCCTGAACCACCCAACCTTCCAGTTCACACCGACTTTGCAGTCCAGTGCATCAACCCACAGCGCCACACCAGGACTCAATGGAAGAATAAATAAGTAACTAAAATGATAAAAAAGTATTAATAAAAGGAGATACATAGGCTATTACAGTAACAGTGTTAAATATAGAAGAAGCTTCTGAAATGCTGAGGAATGTCGTGAGATGGGGCTGGAAGGAAAGTGGGTCTACATTGTACAAAGTGTAGGAATAAAAAGCATGTATTTGTACATTAATTGCTATAGAGCTTTCAAAGTATGATCACACTCTATGTTTAAATATAGACCCTGAAAGAAAACTGTTAGGGGTGGTTATTGTAGTGATAGATTGATAATATGGCTAATTATTATTGCTGTTGTTAAATGCTGTCTGATTCATAGCGACCCTGTATAGAGTTTCTAAGGAGCAGCTGGTGGGTTTGAACTGCCACCTTCATGGTCAGCAATCCAGTGCTTATCCTACAGTGCCACACCAGGACTCCAATATGGCTGATTTAGAGGTTGGAAATAATTTTCAGTCAATTAAAAAAAATTGCGTTGCTTAGAATTGATATACAGACTAGAAAGCGACTGGATATGTGTCAGTCTATATCTGAATTTTAAATCATTGTATTTAATTCCATGTAATACAGTTTTCAAAAGACTTCTATTGGGTGTTTTCTGCTCATCTTAAATTATATATACTAAAGCTCTGGTAGCGTAGTGGTTACGAATCGGGCTG
>NW_006408592.1:574940-585629 GCF_000296735.1 Chrysochloris asiatica | reverse complement strand
CGTTTAGTTCCTGCTTTTGTAGTAGTAGTTACCATACTTTACTTCTTTTCCCTCCGTTTTTCCTTTTTTCCAGTCCATTTCCATTTTTCTTCTTTCTCCTTATACTGGTCAGCTCCTCCAGATCCTACATTGTCTTTTTTTTCATGTTTATCTTCTAAGACTTGAAACAGAAAATCCTTCTTTTGGTAATGTTATGGATTGAATGTGTGCCACTCATTCCAAAGATGTCTTCTATTCCTACCTCCCAGGACCTGTGAATGTGATCTTAGTTGGAAATACAGTATTTTTTGCAGATGCAATTAATTATGTCAATATGAGGTCATCCTGAATAAGTTGGACCCTGTCAGTAGGGCAAATCCTTGAGAAGACCCAGGCAGAGACTGGAGTACGGCTGCCACAAACCAAGGAATGCCTGGGAATCCCAGTGTCTGTGAGAGGAAGGCTCTTTCCTTAGAGCCTTCAATGATACAGCATGTGGTGCTGCTGACACTCTGAACTTCTAGATTACAGAATCATGAGATAATAAATTTGTTTCAAGTCACCCAGTGCTACTTGGTTTGGGTAGATCCAGAAAAGTAAGTGAATACTAGTTTTGCTTCCTTGTTGATGTTTTACTATGTCTTTCATTTAGAAAGATTTATCGAGAGCTTCCTCAATAAATAAAACAATGCCCCTGCCCTTGAAGTGCTTATATAGGGAAAGCAAACAAAAAAACCAACAAAGCCCATAGCCATTAAGTTGATTCTTAATTTTAGCAATCCTATAGGACAAAGAGGAACTTCCTTGTAGGGCTTCCAGGGGCCTTGGTTTGTTACAATAGGATAAACGCTGTATTTCCGACCATAAAGTTGGTGGTTCAAATCCACCAGCCACTCCTTGGAAATTCTATACACTGTTCCTATGAGTCAGAAATGACTAAATGGCATTTAATAACAACACCAACAACATAGTGTTTCCAAGATTGCAGTGTTTTTGGAAGCAGACTGGTTTTGTCCCAGGGAGCAGATAGGTTTAAATTGCCAAGCTTTGGGTTCTCAGCTGAACACTCAACCACTGTACCACCAACACTCCTTTATAGGGAAAGAGGGACAAAAAAAAAGTAAATAAAATAAGCTGAAAGTAAAAAGGTAAGGTGTGTTAATTTGCTAGGTGGAAAATAAAACGGGTAATGTATCAAAGTAAGAAGGAATACACAGAGTCGCTAAACCAAAAGAAATGGTTGATGTTCAGCCATTTCAAGAAGTAGTATATGATTAAGAGTCAGTGATAACTGAAGGTAATAGAAATCTAAGGTGCATTGAATGCACTGGCAAAGAACAAGGCACCGGGAATTAATGGAATACAAATTGAAATCTTTCAACAAACTGATGCAGCACTGGAAGCATTCATTCATCTATGCCAAGAAATTTGGAAGACAACTACCTGGTCATCTGACTGGAAGAGATCTATATTTGTGTCCATTCCAAACAGAGGTAACACAGTGGAATGTGGAAACCATAGAACAGTATCATTAATAGCACATGCAAGTAAAATTTTGCTAAAGGCCATACAAAAATGAATGCAACCATACATTGACAGTGAACTTTGAGAGGTTCAAGCCGGATTCAGAAGAGGACGGAAATGAAGGATATCTTTGCTGCTTTCATATGGATCTTGTCTGAAAGCAGAGAATACCAGAAAAATGTTTACCTGTCCTTTATTGACTTCACAGAGGCTTTTAATTATGTGGATCTTGACAAGCGTATGGACAATATTGTAGAGAATGAGTTTTCTATAACACTTAATTGTGCTCATGAGGAATCTGTGCATAGAACAAGAGGCAGTTGTTCAAACAGAATAAGGGAACACTGAATGGTTTAAAATTAGGAAAGGGTTGTATTCTTTCTTCATATTTATTCAATCTGTATGCTGAACAAATACTCCAGGAAGCTGGATTATATAAAGAATATGGCATCAGGATTGGAGGAAGACTTGTTAACAACCTATAATATGCAGATGATACTACCTTGCTTGCTGAAAGCAAAGAGGACTTAAAATACTTACTGATGAAGATCAAAGACACAGCCTTCGATATGGGTTGCACCTCAATGTAAAGAAAACCAAAATCCTCACTGCACCAATAAACAACATCCATATAAATGAAGAAAAGATTGAAATTATCAAAGACTTCATTTTGCTCAGATAAACCATCAACATTCATGGAAGCAGCAGTCAAGAGATCAGACAACGTATTGCATTAGGCAAATCTGCTGCACAGGAACTTTTTAAAGTGTTGAAGAGCAGTGATGTCGGTTTGAGGACTAAGGTGTGTCTGACTCAAGCCATGGTATTTTCTGTAACCTCATATGGATGCGAAAGCTGGACAGTGTATAAGGAAGATCGTAGAAGAATTGATGCCTTTGAGTTGTGGTGTTGGAGGAGAATACTGAAAGTGCCATGGACTGCCAAAAGAACCAATAGATCTGTTTTGGAAGAGGTGCAGCCAGAGTGCTCCTTGGAGGCCAGGATGGCTAAGCTTCATCTTTCATACTTTTTTGGACATATTGTCAGGAGGGAACAGTCGCTAGAAAAGGATGTCATGCTGGGTAAGATGGAGGGTCAGAGAAAGAGAGGAAGACCCCCAATGAGATGGATCAGCCAGGTGGCATCATTGATGGTGTCAAGTGAGGCAGGGGTAATGAGGTTAGCCCAGGATCAGACATTGTTTCGTTCTGCTGTGCATGGGGTCGCTCTGAGTCGGTTTCGACTCAATGGCACCTGACAACAACAACAACAACAACAACAACAACAACGACAAGCTTCATTGTTGTTAAGTTCCTTCAAGTTCATTCGGACTCCTAATTACTCTGAATAGAATTTCCAAGGATTGACTGTTGGATTTGAACTACCTACTTTGTGGTTAGCAATCCAGTGCTTATCCTGTGTTGTTATATCAGGGCTGTTTATGTAAGTGCAGATGATTTTCAGTTAGTCCTAAAGTTGATAATGATTTGTTTTACTCTTTATCAAAGCACATTTTATAGGCAGTTCATGAAAAACATTTTTTGTTAGTTAACATACCGATTCATCCTTTCTCTTTTATCTGTTGTTTTCAGCAATGGTAACAAGAAATGATGTTGAATTGAGTGAGAGCTGCTGCGAGACATGCTCCTGTAACTTTTTACATTATGTTACATGTATTATTGAAAAAAATTTATCTTTGAGAGCATGCTTTCCATGAATTGTATCCTGATAAACTTTACTGGAGCAGCCTTGGTGGTGCAGTGATTAAGCACTTGGCTGCCAACTGAAAGTTTGGTGGTTCAAACTCACCATCCATTCATTCTATGGGAAAAAGTCGTGATAGTTTTCTTCCTTATAGATCACTGTTTTGGAAATCCTGTGGGGGGAATTCTACTTATATCTATCTTGGAAACCCTACGAGGCAGGTGTATACTGTCCTATATGGTTGCTATGAGTTGAAACCAACTCAGTGGCAGTTGGTTTGTCTTATTTTTTATTTTTTGGTCTATTTATTGAATGATACAGAAAGGAACATTACAGCTAGCACAATTACTTATAACCTTAATTGCATCCTTAGGAGTGTATGTCACTTATTTTAGGGATCATGATGGCAAAACAACTCTCCCAGATGAAGTGTGATGATTTATTTATTTTTTGAGACCATTTTGTATTTACATTACATTTCATTCACTGGAAACTAACTTTTAAATGAGAAGATTTACTTTAAAGTGGTTTACCATATTTTTCATATATAACATGCTACGTAGATTATGCATACAACATGTATATTGCACTTAGGAAACTAGTAAATGAGGCTGCTACCTGGTTTGCAAAAACACATGTATTGAGCACATTATTTGCATGTTGTTAAGTTCCACTGAGTTGGTTCTGACTCATACTGACCCTGCACAGGATTTCTGAGGTGCATCTGGTGAGTTTAAATTGCTGACCTTGTGGTTTGCAGCCCAGTGCTTGTCCTACAGTGCCGCTTCAAGTGCATTAAAAACACTTTTCCTTAAATTTTTAGTTTTTTAGTGGAATGTTAAAAAATCTTTAGCAGTTGTTTATCATTAAAAGCTCACAGTTTTAAAATGTCCATAATTAAAACAATTACATCATTTAACTTTCTAACCATAAATTTAGTATACTGTATTCTGCCTTTTTTTAAGTACAAGAACATTTAATCCTTAATAAAAATGTATAGATTTTGAAGTGCTAAATTACACACAGTGGAGATTAAAAAAGGCTAAGTAATTTATTACCAGCCCCAGCCTAGTAGAAAGCAACAACAGTTAAGTATTTTTGGATATTTTCCAACTCCTGTTTGCTGTGTAAAACCTGTAACAAGGTAATCTGGTTCCTTTAGACTTAAACAAGACAAATAATTCAGTATTAAGGCACAGTTTATAGGTCGTTAAATATTTTAGTTTAATGTTTGAGGATAGTGTTTAGCATTGTATTCAACTAGTGTGAACTAACCAGTAGAAATGCGTAGTTCAGAAATGTCTTACTTCAATGAATACAAAACACTAAAGGCTTCATTCATTCCAACTTTCTTGCTCTATGGGTGCCAGCCACACAGTCTTCACAAGTAGACTCTTCTGGAGACCAATCAAAATTCATGGCCTCCAGGTTTTATATCACTGGCATTTCAGTATCTGGAATGCTTCCGCTTTTTCTTTCTCTGAGCTTCTCTTTTTCATCCCTCGTTGTTTCTCTCATGTTAAGTTATATATGGAATTGAACTTGTGTGATACCCTAGTGTAGTTGGAAATGAGTGTAATTTGATAGAGCATGACTGGAAAGTTATTAAGTAAACAAACCCAAATAAAACTTTATGCCAGCGTAGTGTATTCATCTTCAGTAGACTAAATTAAATTTTCATAAGAGGTCAATTAAAGGCAGCAGTGACTTGTTTCTTTCTGCTGTTTAGGACCAGATGTTGGTAAAATGGCAAAAGCAACTGACTTTTTGTTTGGTACTGTCCAAACATCTTTACCAGCATCTCTTTACCTATTTGTTTTTCTTCAGGTGCCTATCCTTGTCAGCTGATTTCTAAGTTTTCTGTGACCAGATCTATTTGTAACTTAATCAAAATACCTGTGAATGAATGAAGAAATCCTGAGAATTTAATAATATAATAGTGTAAATGTGATTTCAAGGTAATATAAGAGGAAATGAAACTAAATCTATTTTGGAGATGAGGAGGGACTGTCTCTTAAATCAAAAATGTCCCTAACCATCTCTCCCCACAGCACTTTTGAATTAGCTGGGTTCTGTAATTCTTTGCAATGGCCACGTAGAACTCAGAGACAATATTTACAATTAAGAGTTTTACTAGGGATGTTAATAAGTTACAATGTAAGATCAGAAAATGCTCAGGATACAGGTGTTTGGTAAGGACACCTCCTTCACCAAGTGTGTCTCTGGCTCTTGGCCTCTTTGGCCTGGCCTGTGCCCTGTTCAGGTTATGCTAAAAGCTCTTTTAGTACTTCTGATTACTGTGCAAAGGGCATGCCATATGCCATAAGCCTTAGTCCGAAGGTGCTCAGCTCCTGTTCCATGGACCAACAAATTTAGCTCCCTCAATTAAGTGCCTAGAAGCACCCCACAGTGGCAAATGAGCCCTGCCCAAAGCCACTCTGCTTTCCTTTCTTCCTGACCAGGAAGTCCATCGTTCTGTCTCATGTTCTAGTTCTTGGTCCTTCGGCTGCTCCTCTGCCACTTCTCTGATATCACAGCTTTCCTTCCTTGGGTCAAGGAGGTTCAGTGTGCAGGGATCTTGGTGTCCAAAGGACACATTCTACTCCTGGCTTTTCTTCCTTGATAGTAGTAAGATCTCCCTTTCTTCTTCTGAAATGGCTCATTTTATATCCACATTAGAGTTCCAAGTCTTTACATTAGAGTTCCTCTTAACAGCCATTCACAACCAAATCATATCATCCTATCAGCATCTTCTCCCACATTCTCTTACCCAGACCCATCAGGGAATAAAGTTGTTTGGTGGGAGTTAAAAAAAAAACTGGGTAGAGGAGCCGTTTAAAGTAATTCATTGCACTGAAGCAGCTGAGTTATCGGACCATGTGTTCATTTGGATGTAGAGTCTCACTTTGGATTACTGCCTTTAGTCCCATCCCACGTATTCTTTGAATTCGTTACTCATATAATAAAGAAACTGCTGTAGGTATAGTTGTATATATAGCCCAATAATACTCTTGGTTCTAATCTTTTACCATTTTCCTGTTGAGACTATCAGATCCCAGAAAACAATAATGTCAGCCCTTTCACATTGGCAGCACCCTTTCCCCCAGACTTAATTGTGTTTGTGTATGCATGCATATGTAGGCATTTGTTCTTGCCTGCATTTGTATATGCACGTATACATACTTGTAAACCTCTTGTTGCTTTTTGTTCTTCTGGCTTCCAACTTTTCCTCTTGGAGTTTAAACTCTGGACAGTGTTTTCACTTAGAGCTTCTGTTAACTGTAATAAGAGAATCTTTACCAGAGCAAGTGCTCTGATTTTCTTGTTGCCAGGATTAGGCTAAGGAAATGCTTTTGATTATCTAGTTGTCACCACATGTACAGTTCATTGAGTAGGTGGTCAATAAATATTGAAGGAATAAATAATTGCACTTTGTGGTTTTAGTTTAAAAAATTGTTTTATAATGGTAAAATACATATAATAAAACATTTGCTAATCAGCATTTTATACATGTACAGTTCAGTGACAGTGGTTATGTTCATCATGTTGTGCAACCATCACTGTGTTCCTAAATGATTCCAAAACCATAAAAAGAAATTCAGTTACTCTGGTAACCACTAATAATAAACTTTGGTCTTTAAACAATGGCCTGTTTCATATACGTGGGATCATACACTATTTTGTTATTCATCCATGTTGTAGTGTATATCAAGACTTCATTTCTTTTAAGGCAGAGTAATATTCCTTTGTATATATGTGTAACACTTTGCTATTCATTTATTCATGGTCATTTAGGTTGTTTCCATCTTTTGGCTATTATGAACAGTGCTTCAATGAACATTGCTTTACTGCAATTTTTAGACACTTTTAGGATGCTTTCTTTTGTTAACCCTGAGAAAAATATTTTTAAGAAATGAGGACGATTATCTGTTGCTGGTGGAGTATTGTTGCTGTCATCTGGTTAGTTCCTGACTCAGTAACCATGTGCACATGAAATATAAGGTGCTGTGATCCATAGGGTCTTCATTGCCTGATTTTTGGAAGTAGATCTTTGGACTATTTTCCCTAATCTGTGCTAGTCTGGAAGCTGCACTGAAATCTGTTCAGCGTTATGTCAACATGCAAGTCTCCGAGGACAGATTCGGTGCATAAGGTGCTTTGACTTGCAATACAGCCTGGCTCTTCATCTGGAATGTGAGAATTCTACCACTCACCCTCACTCCACTTATGTGGGGGCTTCAAATCATTTGTGCAAAAATTCCATTGTCTTTTAATTCCATTTTTCTATAAAACTTTTGAAGCCCCTTGTATGTAGGCTTTTCTTTAATTTTTCAGTAATGTTTTAGAATTTCCAGTGTACAAGTCTTTCACTTCCTTAGTCAAATTTAATTCTAGGTGTTCTATTCTTTTAGATGTTACTATAAATGGAATTGTTTTTACATGTCCTTTTTTGAAATGCTCATTGCTAATATATAGGAACTGGACTGATTTTTGTGTGCTGCTTTGTTGAATTTGTTTATTTACTTTATTACCTTTCTTGTGCATTATTTGGGGGTTTTCAATATAAAGGATCATGCCATCTGTAAAAAGGCATGATCCTATGTGTAGGTTTATGTATTTTCTTCCTAATTTGGATACTGTGTATCCAATTGTTCTGACTTAATTGTTAAATAGCATTGGTGAGAATTAGCATCCTTATTTTGTTCCTGATCTTATGGTGAAACCTTTTAGTAGTTTCCCATTGAATATGATGTCAGTTATGGGTTTTTCATAAATGCCTTTTATCATCTTGAAGAATTTCCTGTCTATTCCCTTATTGATTGTTTTATCAGGAAATGGTGTTGGGATATTTATGTGTCTTTTCTGTGTCAATTAAGACAATCATATGATTCTTTCCTTTTGTTTATGTAGTTCATTACACTGATGGGTTTTCTAATGTTGAATCACCCTTGCATTCCTGGAATGATGTTGTTGTGCCATGGAGTTGGTTCCCACTCACAGCGACCTTATAAAGGATTTCCGAGGCTGTAAATCTTTATGGGAGTAGAAAGCCTCATCTTTCTCCCACGGAACAGCTGGTAATTTCGAACTGCTGATGTTGAGGTTCGCAGCCTGATTCTTAACCACTACGGATGCTGTTGTTGTTGTCAGGCGCCATCAAGTCGGTTCCGACCCATAGCAACCCTGTACAGGATTTCTGAGGTGTAAATCTTTACAGGAGCAGAAAGCCTCATCTTTCTTCCGTGGAGCGGCTAGTAGTTCGAACTGCTGACCACTATGCTACCAGAGCTCCTTTACAGATAAACCCCTCTTAATCATCTTTTTAATATGGTTTTAGATTTTGTATGTTTATTTTTAATTTGTTGATTCCTTTTTTTTTTTATACTGGCTCAGTCAAGAAAACGGCATTCTGGGGAAAAAAACACAAAACCCATACTTTTGCTATGTCTTATCGTGTTCAAAGAGGAAAACCTGAAGGTAATAATGCCAGTTTTCCATTCTGTCACATTTGATGGAATATGGTGAAACATATATTACAAAAGTCTACTCTTCTTTCAAGCTAAATGACTGCTATAAATTTCGAAACAAACCATCTGCTTATTGTTTAAATTTTTGTATAGCTTACCAACCCACATTTCTAAACAGAAGTAACATTCTTCATAACCTTAAAACCACTGCTAAAAGTCCATTGTCTCCATATGTAATGCATAGTTCCTATATATTGAAAGAACACAGATTCTGACATTTATGAAGTTTAAGAAGATCAAGATGATTTCATTAACATGAAAGGCAGCTGAGTTGTACTTTAGTGTATATAATTGTTAACACAGTTTGGGATAGAATCATACAGTTTGGGATATATTTTTCACACTTTGGTAAAGCACATGTGCCTACACTATCAATTAATATGCAAGTATTTTTGAGTTGGTGACTTACTTTTTTCATTTTCTGAGTCCTTTGAAGAACAGGTTTTTTATTTTGAGGAAGCACACTTGTTAGTGTATTGAGTACTCATTGTCTAATGCTCTGTTAAAATGTTTTAAAATTTTAAGGGTTGAAGCGCTGAACTGAACCACAAGGTTGGTGGTTCAAGCCTACCAGCTGCTCTGGAAGAACGATAAGGCTCACACAAAATTTTACAGAGATTTACAGCCTTTGGAAACTCATGCAGGGTTGTTAGGAGTCAGAAGTGACTGAACGGCACTTAACAACAGCAATAACAGAAGCAACAACATCATTTGTTTTGCTCCTAAATTTGTCGTCTGGGAAGAACTGGCTCAGAATAGCCCATTTTTGCTCCACTTGACTTCAACTAGGGCGGCTTGCAAGCAGAGTGCAGGGATCATCGAAGATACACATGACTTAACACCTCAGCTTGAAATACTTTTATATTGTATAGTTACATGTTGAAACAGCTGGGGCATCTCTTTCTATTTCTGTGTAGCCTTTCTAGTGTGGGAGCTGCAAGTCCCTGGATTTTTTACAATGAAGAGAAAACACTAGGCAGAAACCAGTTTTGTTTTTTTTGGCTTCAGTCAACATCACTTCTGCCTTACTCTGTTGATTGAAACAGTAACAAAGGTGTATTTGTGTTCCCATTACAGTTATATTAATGAATTTTTGTTGTTGTTGTTAATTAAGTGCTATCAAGTAGGTTCCTACCCATAGTGACCCTATATAGGGTTTCTGAGAAGCAGTTGGTGAGCTTGAACCACTGACCTTGCAGTTCCAACGTCTTTGTAGTCTAGCGCATTAACCCACAGTACCATACCAGGACTCCATATTCATGAATAGTAATAGTTAATTGCTTATAAGTTGAGTCTAACTCATGGCGACCCATGTATGATAGAACAAAATCTTTCCCAACCCTGTGTCATCTTCATAATTACTGGTTATATTTTAATTTCATTATTGTTTGTTATTGTTCAGTGCCATCAACTCGGTTCCAACTCATAGCGAACTTGTATCGGGTTTTGTAAGGAGCAACTGGTGGGTTTAAACTGCTGAGTTTGTAGTTCACAGTTCAGTGCTTATCCTACAGCGCCAGACCCAGGAATATCTTCCATCCTAGGGGGCTCATCTTTCAGCACTATATTGGATGGGGTTGTGTTGTGAGACATAGTTTTCTTTCCCTTTAATTTTTTTGTGTGCTTTTGGTGAAACTTTGTTGAGTAAATTAGTTTCCCATTCAACAGTTTCTACACAGATTGTAATTGACTGTAATCCCCAAAGTGTAACAGCACTCATCCAACTTCTTCCCTGTGCTCTCCATTTCCATTCATCCTTCTTTGGTTTTCTTCCTGCCTGCTGAGCTTCATCCCTGGACAAATGCTGCCCTTTTGATCTCATATATTTGGTTATTCTAAAGAGTACACATTCCCTGTTATTGTTCACCTTTTTGTCCTGTTCATCGTTTGACCTAAAGATTAGCCATGGTGTAAATTCCAGGTTGAGATGTGTCTAGATGTCCATAGGGTTTTT
>NW_006408592.1:571979-574840 GCF_000296735.1 Chrysochloris asiatica | reverse complement strand
ATTGTTAACACAGTTTGGGTTAGAATCATACAGTTTGGGATATATTTTTCACACTTTGGTAAAGCACATGTGCCTACACTATCAATTAATATGCACTTAAATATTGTTGTTAAGTGGTCCTATATAGGGTTTTCAAGGAGTGGTTGATGGATTTGACCCACTAACCTTGCAGTTAGCAGTCCATGGCTTATCTTACAGTGCCATAGCATAGTCCTATTAATTACTTATTTGTTGTTAATTGCTGTGGAGTTAGGTCCGACCCATAGTGACCTTGGGTTTCCGAGGCTGCATATCTTTACGGGAATAGAAGGCCTCATCTTTCTCCCATGGAACTGTTGGTAGTTTTGAACTGCTGACCTTGAGATTAGCAGCCCGATTCATAACCACTATGCTACTGTTGTTAAGTACCGTTGACCCTACATAGGGGTTTCCGAGGCTACGTATCTTTACGGGAACAGAAAGCCTCATCTTTCTCCCGTGGAATAACTGGTAGTTTCAAACTGCCGACATTGAGGTTAGCAGCCCGATTCGTAACCACTATGCTACTAGAGCTCCTTAATTACTTATTTCCAGCTGTTAATTCTTCCTTTCATTCAACATTTGCTGAGTGTTTCTCATGTGTTCAGTGTTATGTTGCGTGTGCATAATGGTGATGGGTGAACTACAGTCTACAGTCTGATGAGAGTTTTAGACCAGTAATAACTCTATGATATGATGAGGTTGGACTCCTGGTGTAGTGCTGTAGGATCAGCACTGGACTGCGAACAAGGTCAGTAGTTCAAACCTACTAGCCGCTCCTCAGAAACTGTGTGTAGGGTTGCTATGAGTCGGAACTGATGCAGTGGCACTTAACAACAACAGTGATAAAGAAGGGTGGTAGAATTCTTCCATGCAGGAGACCCAGGTTTGATTCCCTGATGGCTTGCATGTTGCTGTGATGTTAAACAGAGTTCAGTGGCACTTCCAGACTAAGGTACACTAGGAAGAAAGTCCTGGTGATCTATATCTGCAAAGGCAGCCAATTAAAAACTATGAATCACAGTGGTCTGATTCAGTTGTGTATGAGGTTGCCATGACTTGTGAACTACTCCAAGGCAGCTAACAACACAGATGGATTGAGTGAGGACTTTAAAATTTCTGGCGTGGGCAAATGATGGAGGTAAACACAGGAGTGAGGACTCTCACCTGCAAGTGAAAGTAAAGTTATTTTCCAAAGACCACCTGGTGAGTTTGAACCACCAACCTTGCGGTTCACACTGTGTGATCTAGTGCTTATCCTACAGCACCACACCAGGACCCCACAAACTATGCAGTGGTTCTTAATTTGTGTTATTTGTAGAATTTTGTTGGAAAGCAGTGTTTTTCTAACAATTTACCCTTCTTGGGTTCCCAAGTCTACCTGTGAGTGTGTCAAGCTAATAGACTTTAGGTATTGGCTTTAGTGTTTCTACTAATTCCTGATGCTTTGGTCACCCTGTGCCCCTGAAGTCTCAGCTCCTGTGACTGTATTAGTCATGGCTGCAGTTTGCATAAATTTAAGATGAAATCTGTGTGTAAAGTATATAAATCTGTGCCTAAATCATATGACTGCCCTTCCTAAGGAAATTTTAGCATTTTGTTTCCATTTGGATGGTATCCAAGTTTTTCCTAATGATTGTTAGAAAGTAACGTACTACTTAGTTGATAACTGCTCTCTTGATGAAAAAGGCCTGCATAGTCTTGTTAATAAACAGAAAGCCTTATTTACATATATAAGACATCACCTATTTTAAGTGTACAGTCTGATGACTTTTGGCAAATATTATCATCTGACTGCAATCAGAATGAAGATTTAGAATTTATCATCCCTAAAAGGTTCCTCTCTTTGCTTGGTTTTAAGCCCCTCCCCATATATGCTGGGCATCAAGCAGTCACTGATGAGCATTGTTTTACTTTAACTTTACCTTTTCTAGAAATCCTAAGTGAAATCATCTAGCATTTAGATGTTTGATTTTGGCTCCTTTCACTCAGCACAGTTTTGTACTTTTGGTCATGTTGTTACCATGGTAACGCTTTGTTCCTTTTCTGCTGAGGGGTGGTAGTGGTGTGTCATGGAGTTGGTTCTGACTTTCAGCGACCCTGTATAGAGTTTCTGAGGCTGTAAATCTTTACAGGAGCAGAAAGCTTCCTCTTTCTCCTGTGGAACAGCTGGTAGTTTTGAACTGCTAATCTTGAGGTTAGCAACCCGACTCATAACCACTACACTACCAGAGCTCCTTTTTAGTGCTGAGTAGGATTCTATATTATGGATATAACAAAAAAAGTTTTTTATTCACGAATAGATGCATGTTAGACTATTTCCTGCTTGACCATTATGATCATTTACATACAACTTTTTCTCTTGGATAGTTATTCAAGAATAGAATATTGGGTTTTATGTTAAGTGTATTAACTCTAAGAAACTACCAGACTGTTTTTCAAAGTGACTGTACTATTTTGTATTATACTGGCCATGCACAAAAGTTCTAGTAGTTTATAATGTCCACTGTGTCCAACAACAACCACTTGGTGTTATCCTTGTTTTTATATTTAGCCATTCTAGTGAAGTTCTGTAGTGAACACTTGTTTTGGTTTCGGTTTGCAGTTCCTTTAAGATTAGTAATTTTAAACAGCTATTTGTGAACGCTTTGGCCTTTCTCCTTCTCAGTCACACATAGATTTTTTTGTGTGAAGTGTCTGCTGAAATTTTTTTTTTTTTTAAAAAGAAGTATGTGTTTTCTGATTTTGAGTTTTAAGAACTTTTCATGCATTTTGAATGTGTTTTTTCAGATGTATATTTGCAAGTATTTTTGAGTTGGTGACTTACTTTTTTCATTTTCTGA
>NW_006408592.1:552685-569358 GCF_000296735.1 Chrysochloris asiatica | reverse complement strand
TTTCTGAAAACTCTGCTGAAACCTGCCCACAATGGGTGACCCTGTCGGTATTTGAAATACTGATGGTGTAGTTGTCAGCATCTTCACAACATTCAAACCATCACAACAAACTGACAGAAGTATGGTGGGAATAGGAATTAATGAACTGGAAAAGGGTTGAACTACAGTAAATCACCTGGAGGGAAAAAGAGTGAGAATGGATTGGGACACAGCATATGTATGGAGGTCCTGGTTGCCTTGGTGTAGTAGTGGTGGTGGTTGTATGCTGTCTAGTTGATTCGGAATCATAGTGACCCTGGATAGGGTTTCCAAGCAGCTGCTGGTGGATTTGAACTACCAATCTGTGGTTAGCAGTCTATTGCTTATCTGTATAGTGCCACACTGGGAATGCATGAATAAAAGATGTTATTTATGGCCATTATGACTGAGCTCACTGTTTGGTTGGAGAACCAGAACAATAAAGAGATAATCATAAAGTAGGATTAAGTGCTATGTTTTTTTGATATAGATTTATGTTTTTTATGTTTACATCTGTGATTAAGCATCATTGGCTTTTCACCTTTTATTAGTGCATTTTGTCTTCTTACATTTAAAAAGTCAAAGTTAATATTGCTCAAACATCTTTCCATCTCAAAAAGTGCTTTCCTAGAAGTAGATCTTGGATCCACTGTTTGTTTATCTAGCTTTTTAGAGTGAAGGTCAAGAGTTTAGAAAATTTAAATAAACTAAAGGTTGCCCACATAGTAAATAGTAGAAAAAATAGTTGAAATCTAGTTTCTTTACTCATGTTGTCGTTAAGTGCCGTCGAGTCTATACATACTCATAGTGACTCTGTATAGGGTTTCTAGGGTTTCTAAAGCAACCTTACGGTCCAGTGCATTAACCCACAGCAGCACACAAATATCTGCTAAGTGTAAGAATGTTTGCATTTATGTTTATAAACAGCAGGTTAAATTAACCCATGCAAATCTGTAGGTATTATAGTCATAATGCTTTTAAAGGCAAGGATACCAGGATAAGTAAAACAGTACTGCTACAGGGACTCCACTTCGTAAATGCACTGGTTTATTCCAAACAAAATGTGTTTAAATATATCTCTGTGATGAGTAGATTAATGCAGAGAAGTTCTCTCTGTAATATACACGTCACAATCTTGTTCTTGTTAGGTGACATCGAGTTGGTTCTGATTTATGGTGACATTATGCACAATAGCACAAAACATTTCGTGGTCCTGCTCTATCCTCACAATTGTTGTTATATTCTTAACTTTGTTTCTGCCAGTATGTCACTCCTTGTCATTGGAGGTCCTTTGCTTTTTCTTTGACTCTCCGTTTGTCCAAAAATGATACCCTTTTCCAGGTACAAGTTCCTCCTGACAATAGGCCCCCAAAACACAAGATGAAATCTCACAATCCTAGTTTAGAAGGAGAATCCTGTTTGTATTCTTTCCAAACAGATTTGTTTGTTCTTCTGGCAGTCCATGGTACTTTCAACCATGGCACATTCTTTGCCAGTACCATAATTCAAATGCATTGATTCTTCTTAGGTTTTCCTTATTTTTATTGTCCAAATTCACACGCATATGAAGCAATAGTAAATACCATGGCTTGGGTCACGTGAACCTTAGTCCTCAAAGTGACACTTTAAAAAGTTTTTTTACAGCAGCTTTTCCTGATGCAATATAATTTTTTATTCCTTGACTGCTGCGTCCTTGAATGCTGATTGTGGAACCAAGCAAAATGAAGTCTTTAACAACTTCAGTCTTTTTTCTGTTTATCATGATGTTATTTATTGGGCCAGTTGTGAGGATTTTTATTTTCTATACATTGGGGTACAATCTGTACTTTGATCTTTCTGCTTCTAGTAAGCAAAGTTATATCATCTGCATATTGCAGGCTGTTAATAACTCATCCTCCAATTTTACATGATGCCACGTTCTTCTTCATAGAATCCAACTTCTTGGATTATTTACTCAGCATACAGATTGGTTCACACCCATCATGATTTTAAACTCTTCAGTATTCCCTTGTTCAGGTCGAACAACTGCCTATTGTTCTATGTACAGATTCCTTATGAGCACAATGATTATTCTGAATACTCATCCTTTACAACGATAAACATACTTTATTATGCATAGTCAATAAAGCACAAGTAAACATCTTTCTGGTATTCTCTGCTTTTAGCCAAGATGTTATCTGATGCCAGCCATGATATCCCTTATTCCATGTCCTCTTCTGACTCTTGGTTGAATTTCTGGCAGTTCATTGTTGATGTATGTCTGCAACTGTATTTGAATTATCTTCACCAAAATTTTACTTGCCTGTGATATTAATGATATTGTTTGATGATTTCCGCATTCTATTAGGTCACCTTTCTTTGCAGTGGGCACAAATATGGATCTCATTCAGTCTTTTGTCTGTGTTTTCTAAATTTCTTGACATAGATGAGTGAGGGCCTCCAGTGTTGCACCAGTTTGTTGAAACATTTCAGTTTGTATTCTGTCATTTCCCAGGGTTTTGTTTTTCGCCAGTACCTTCAGTGCAGCGTGGACTTCTATCAGTACCATTGGTTCTTGATCATATGCTACCTCTTGAAATTATTAAACATAGACTACTTCTTTTTGGTAGCGCAATGGTATATATTTCTTCCATCTTTTGTTTCTTCCTGTATCATTCTATATTTTGCCCAGAGAATCCTTACCTGGGACTTGAATTTTCTCTTTAGTTCTTTCAGCTTGAGAAATGCTGAGTATGTTCTTCCTTTTTGGTTTTTCATAACTCTAGGTCTTTTTACATTTCATTA
This sequence comes from Chrysochloris asiatica, assembly GCF_000296735.1. NCBI lineage: Eukaryota > Metazoa > Chordata > Mammalia > Afrosoricida > Chrysochloridae > Chrysochloris > Chrysochloris asiatica. The sequence goes on along the minus strand of NW_006408592.1, from coordinate 566,556 downwards.
TAATACTTGACTTTGTTTACTTGAGCTGCCCTTTGACATTTTTTGTTCAGCAGTTTACTTCATCATTTCTTCCAGTTGCTTTAGCTTCTGTACATTTAATAGCAAGTTTCAGAGTCTCTTAAGACATCCATTTTGGTTTTTCCTTTTCTGTCTTTTAAACCATATTTTACTTTCTTTATGGATGATGTTCTTGATGTCATTCCACACTCTTGAGTTTTGGTCATTAGTGTCTAATGCATCAAATCTGTTCTTGTGATGATCTCTAATGTCAGGTAGGATATACTCAAGGTAATATTTTGGCTTTTGTGGTGGTGGTTTGATTTTCTTCAGCTTCAGCTTGAACTTAAAAAGGAGCAATTGATGATTTGCTCCATAGTCAGTCCTTGGCTCATTTGTTTCTCTTTCTACAGATGTGGTCAGTTTGATTCCTTTGTATTCCATCTGTTAAAGGTCCACATGTATTGTAGCATTTATATTGTCAAATGGTAATCGAAATGAATAAGCCATTGGTCTTGCAAAAATCTTATCATGCTATCTTCATCATTTCTGTCACTAAGGTCTTATTTCCAACTCTGGATCCTTTCTCTTTGTTTTCAACCTCTACATTCCAATTACCATTAATTATCAGTGCATCTTGATCATATGTTTGATCAATTTCAGACTGAAGAAGTTGGTTGTTGTTGTTGTTATGCTCTCACAGAGACCCTGTACAGGGTTTCCAGGGCTGTATATCTTTAAGGGAGCAGAAAGCCTCATCTTTCTCCCATGGAACAGCTGGTAGTTTCGAACTGCTGACTATGAGGTTCGCAGCCCGATTTGTAACCACTACACTACCAGTGCTGATCCTACAGCTCCACATTATTAGTCCAATGTTTACCTTAGTCTCAGTAAGAGTTTTTTTTTTAAAGAGCAAAACGAAAAACTGGAGAAGAGGGAAATTTTAGTCTAGTATTTGTTGGTCAATTACAAATGCTGAGAATTAGCCTTGCACCACATTGTTTTAAAACACCTGTTAATGTTTGTTTGGATATAAATAAATGAAAGGCAGTGTCTTTATTGGAGATTGAAATGAAGTTGCACACCCCATTGCTTTCCTGTAGAAATTAAGGAAGTTTAGCTTAATTGACAGTACTACGATGGAATGTTTGTTGCAGTTAAAGTGCCTTCCAGTCCTTCTGACTCAGTGTTCTTTGTAGGGGTTCTGAGAAGTGGCTGTTGGGTTTGAACTACCAACATTCTCATTAGAAGTCCAGTGCTTATCCTATAGTGCCATGAGACATCCTTAAAAATGCTGGTGGGAAGAGCTGATGAAATAAATCAATTTAGTTTGAAACAAAAGATTGAATTTGTCATTCTTCGCTTGGAAACATTACAGAATTAGATCTTCAAATTGCCTCAGAATTTTACGATATAAAAAAGTAATTTGGTGTGGTTTTGATAAACTGGTGCATATTTTATCCTAAGTCTTGTCTGACTCTGCCTTTCCCCTTTTGCTCCTCAAATATATGCAGTTAGGAACCTGACTGTGTAAGTGCGGTTAAAAATCACATCACTAGGTTAAATAAGGTTTCAAAAGAAAAAGGAGTATGGAAGATACAACGTAACATAAAAAATGCATATATATCCTTGGTGAGAAATTTTCTTTTAGATATTTTAGTAATTTTTTTTAGCTTTGGGTTTACATGCTTTAATAAAAATATGTCATAGTAAATTTATTCATTTATAATTTGTGTATTTGCTTGGATATGTTGACAGTCCCTCTCCATTAATAGCTGTCTTTTTTTTAACTCTCAGTGAGTTATGGATTTTAACTATATTCATATGTTGTGCTGCATTGAAAAAAAAAAAATCAATATTTATTCCAAAAGCTTTTTTATTTTCTAATTTGGCCTGTTGGTGGTGTTGTTAAGCGCCTTTGGGTCAGTGCTGACTCATAGTGACCCTGTATAGGATTTCCAAGGAGTAGCCTGTGGGTTTGAACTACCAAGCTTGCAGTTCAAAGTGACCTTGAAGTCTAAGTGCATTATCCTGCAGTGCCACAACAGGACTCCACCTTGGCCTTTTAACACCAACTATTCACTGCCTTCCCATCGCCTCCCCTTTTGATGTATTTATGTGTGTTTATGTATAAGAATGCTCTAAAAGTTGTTAAGTGATGTTGAGTTGGTTCTGACCCATTGTGACCCTGGATAGGGTTTCCAAGGAGTGGCTGGTGAGCTTGGACTGTTGACTTTGCGGATCAAACCCACTTTGCGTGCCAGCGCATTAACCCATGGTGCCTCACCAAGACTCATTTTATAAAAATTGCTACCCTGTGACGATGTGGGTGAATGCACCAGACTGCAAAGCTGTTTGAACTGCAAGGTTGATGGTTCAAGTTTACCATCTGCTCCTTGGAAACCCTATACAGGGTCACTATGGGTCAGAACTGACTCTACGGCACTTCATTACAACAAAAAATTGTATAAAAAATTGTTTTGTTTATAAATTACATGTTATGTTTTATCAGTAAGAATAAATTTAAAGCAGTAACCCTTTCACCCATATCCTCTGTTTCCTCATTTGCTTTGCCTTGCCTTGCCAGTCACTTAATGAAATCCCTTTAGCTTTCTAACCATGTAGGTTTGCAATCATAGAGATTTATGATTTCTAAGATTAGTTGGACTTCTATTACTGCTTGGCAGTTCTCAATTCCATCACCTCATGTTACCTTTCTGAGTATAATCCGTATTCAGCCGTATTAGAAGACAATCTCCCTATGGGGCATGGGGGAGACGGGAGAGTGTTAGTGACTTAGTTTACCTATATTTGTACCTTCTCTGTGTAGTACAAGTGATTTGTAACTGACTGCTAACCAAAAGGTTGGCAGTTCAAACTCACTCAGTGGCGCTGTGGAAGACAACACCTTGTGATTTCTGTACAGATCACAGGCAAGAGAACCCGGTGGAGCAGTTCTACTTTCTAATTTATGGGCTCTTCATAAGTCGAGGGCTGCCTAGATGGCAGCTAACGACAATAAAAACAACACAATGCTATGTGTGCTCTTGTTCTGCCTGTATTTTTAACTTCTTCTACTTTATAGACTACTTCTTACTTTATTTTTACATCTTTCTAATCTAAAAATTTCCTGTTAATCAGATTTCTCTTCACGTTGCTTCTCTTTCTAGTACCGACTTAACCTCATTCCTTACCTATGCTGCCATACTTTTTGAAAGAGAAATTTTCTTTCACTGTTTGTTTTGCATTCTCTCATTCAGTTGTCCACTATCTTCTGATACAAAGTATATTACTCTTTGTATGTCTCCAGAAAACTGGATACTTGGTTACTTTTTGAAAACTTTATAAAATTTGTATCAAAGATTTACATGTAAATACTTTAAACAATCAAATCATATGCTGCTAGGCTAACAGTAAAACAGTAGTACTTCATCTCTTCCATCACTTTCTACAACCCAGAGGCAACTCCTCGAAAATTCTTTCCTTGTTTTTTGTTATTTATTTTACTTCTATGTTGGCATGCTTTGCACTGTTCTTCTTGGTTGAATTTTACACATTGCTGAGTTCTTACTATGGAAGACGGTTTTCTTATACTTTGAGGAGGAGATGGGGATTTTTCCAATTTCCAATATGATAGTAAATAAATTTGGTTAAAGTAATATGTAATACTTATCATATTTAAACTATGTAACTGTTCATAGCTGAGCCACTGTAGCAACTTCTTTAGCTACCTTGTTCTTTTAAAATAATTAATCATTGCCTCACTTTTTTCTTTTAAATTGTGGTTTGGGTGAAACTTTATAGAGCAAATTAGTTTTCCATTTAACAATTTATTCTCATTTTGCTTTGTGATGTTAGCAGCAATCTCCTTAGTGTAACAGCGTTCTTCCCAGTCTCTCCTTGGTTTCCTGCTTCCATTCGGCCATCTTTTCTGTCCCTGCCTGCCTTCTGAACTTTGTGTTTGGACAAGGCTGCCCTTTAGGTCTTACATGGTTGATTGTTCTGAAGAGTATGTTTCTCATCAGTGTTGTTGTTCACTTAATAGGCCTGTTTATTGTTTGGCTGGAAGGTGGTCTCTGGGAGTGAGTTCAGTTCCAGATTTGAAGAGTATCTAAGAACCATAGTTTCTGGGGTTCCACCAGTCTCTCAAACTAAGTCTGATCATTTTTATGATTTTGAATTTTGTTCCACATTTTGCTTCTACTCTGTCCAGGAGCTTGTTTCCATTGGCCTCACTTTTTATTGGTTAATTTTTCTTTGTACCTATCACTAATTCTGTTTCTGAATTTGTGACAGAGAGTGAAATTCCTCTCAGTATTGTCAAAGACATCTGTAATCTGTTAGTTACATTTCTCCCCTTTGGAGCCACTTCATTTGGCCCAGTCTGGTTTGATCACTTGGGACTTGGCTTTGCCTCTCCCCTTTTGGTTTCCCTCTTATCTTCTTTTCTGATTTACTTCATATTTATTGATTGTGGCTTCTTGAGAAAAAGTGGCTCAGAAGTAGTATTTTTGATCTTGCATCTCTGAAGGTGGTTTTATTCTATCTGTGCACTTGATTGAGAGTTTGTCCAATGTAACATTTGATGTGGAAAATTACTTTCCTCTGAAAATGTGAAGGCTTGGTTCTTTTGTCTTCTAATTACAGCTATTGTTGTTGACCAGTGCTGATTCCTTGTATAATGAAATTTCATAATAATGTGATTTAATAGTTATTTTTTCCTCAACTTTTTTATTGTGAATTGCGTGAAAGTTTACCAAGCAGCTCATCAGTTTTACATTCAATGAATCATAGACTTTGCTTTTCACTACATGTTTGCAATCTCCTCCATGTACCAACAGTTAACAGCATTTACCTCTATTCACTTTAACCATTTCACTTTTCCTTGTGTCGCCAACTACCTTCATCTTTCCTTTGCTAACTTCCCTTCCTTGTCACCCAAATTAGCATGTGTCTACCTTCTAGTTCATGAGGCCCCCCTGCCCCAAGGCCATCACAGATTGTTTTTCATCAAGAAAACCTTTAACTTTCTGCAGCATTGGTCTCGTACAATGTTTGTCCTTTTGTGATTGACTAATTTTACTCAGCATAATGTCCTCCAGGTTCAAAACCATGTTGTAAAGTGTTTCACAGATTTATCATTATTCTTCAACATTTTATAGTATTCCATTGTGTGTATATAGTAAAGTTTGTGTAACTATTTTTCTGTTGATGGGTATTTAGGCTGTTTCCATCTTTTTGATGTCTCTTGTAGACAGCATACTGAAGGATCCTGTTTTCTTATCCATTCCTCCCTTTGTCTTCCACTACATTCATCTTTCCTAAGTCAGCCTCCCTCTCTTGTTGTATATTGCATATCCAGTCACCCATGTTAACTGTATCTACCATCTAGCTGGTGAATACTTTTCCTTCCCTCTAAAAGATGAGGCTTTCTGCTCCCGTAAAGATTTCCAGCCTCGGAAACCCTGTACAGGGTTGCTATGCGTCGGAACCGACTCCACGACACATAACAACAACAACAGCCTCCTCCTTAACTATCATAGAATGTTTCTTTTATCAAGAAAACTTTTTGAGCTCTTTACACCAGTGGTTTCATATGTTTGTACTTTTGTGATTAACTAATTTCACTTAGCATAATGCTCTCCAGGTTCATCCATGTTGTGAGGTGCTTTGCAGATTCATCATTATTCTTCAATTTGTGTAGTATTCCATTGTGTGTGTTTCCCCAAGTTTAACTTTTCTGCGGTTGTTGGGCATTTAAGCTGGAGCTGTCTCCCATCTTTTTTCTATTATGAATAGTGCTGCAATAAATTTGGCTGTGATTTTGGTCTATTTCTGTCTTTGTGTGTAGTATGTGTGTCTTGTAGACAGCATATTGAAGGATCCTGTTTTCTTATCCACATTGCTCCTCTCTGTCTCTTGACTGGTGATTTTAATCCATTCACATTCAGTGTTATTATCGATGGAGTCCTGGTGTGATGCTGTAGGATAAGCACTGGACTGCTAACCTACCAGCTGCTCCTCAGAAACCTTATACAGGGTTGCTCTGAATTGGAATCAACTCGACAGCACTTAACAACAACATGATTTCATTGTTGTCATTTTGCTGTGTGATTTTTTTTTTTTTTTTGTGTGTGTGTGTGTGTGGTGTTGCTGGTTTCTTTGTTCAGCATAAACTTTCTGCCTTGAATTCTGTTTGTTTTTGGGTTATCTTTTCATTTTAATTTCTGGTGTGTCTTGGTATGGTGCTGTAGGATAAGCACTAGACTGCTAACCACAAGGTCGACAGTTCAAACTCACCAGCTACTCCTTGGAAAACCTATAGTGTTGCTATGAGTTGGAACTGACTCAATGGCACTTAAAAACAATAACAACTTTTACTAAATCCTTTTGATTTTCATCTATTTTTATTTCCAAGTGAAGTGTATAAATTTACTTTGAGGCTCCTTTAATTGTGTCATTTTTTTCACATTTAAAATGGACTTAGAACAGTCTATTTCTGTCTTGAAATCTACTTGACTTCCTCACTATTTGAAAATTCTGTATCTACACTATTCCTTCGTTTTGCTTTGTAGTTGACGTCATTATAAATTGATATCTCTAGTTCCTTATTTTAAGCCTTGTAGGTTTGGTTTGTTTGACTTTATATACTTCTGTTATCTGGATTGATTCCTGGTGGAGGTGTCATGTATGTTAATCTCAGGTTGTCTGATGTTGTTGGTTCTTGGTCTATAATGGTCTATGTAATGTTGCAAAGGTGTTTTTTTCTTTCCCATCCTAAAATTTTCTATCATCTTTTGGGATATTTTGTGATTCTTTTGTCTGTCTCTCTAACCATTGTTATTCCGTAGCTTCCCCAACACGTCCCCTCTCTTTTCATTCTTCTTGGATCATCTTATGTATTTCACTGGCTATAATCAACTCTCCATATACTCAAATAGTTTTAGTGTTCTGACCCATCTCCTGATGTCCAGTTCCGAACTGATACTTATTGAATTTCATTTCCAAAACATTCTCCCCAAAAAGCACATCTTTTCCGCCTTTTGGATATATTTAGATGGGTGGGCATTCAGTTTTTAAATGTAGAGTTCTCTAATATCTTTGTTGTTGTTGTTGTTGTTGTTGTCAGTTCTGACTTATAACGACCTGATGTGTAGTTTCTGAGGAGTGATGGATGGTTTTGAACTGTCATCCTTGCATTAGCTTGCAGTTAGTAACCCAGTGCTTAATGTCTAATGCTATATATGTATATTAATTCTTAACATTTACTTTTAGTAGAACATTCTTTGAAGGTTAGAAGTACATTCCTCTTATGCCAGAAATGAAAACACTTGTCAGTAAGACTGAACAGATGAACACGTATTCTTTCTGACCTCATCTCCAACATGTTCTAACAGTGTCTTCCTTAAACCCTTCAGGCCATCTTAATTCACTCTTGAATGTGCCAAGCATCAGCCTGTGTCCAGGCCTGGTGTACTTCTTGTCGCTTCTGACTAGAACCCCATCCCTCCAGTTGTTAAATTAGTTGATATATTGAAATCTCTTAGAATAATTTTTGGCAAAAAGTAGGTATTCAGTTAGTGTCAGCAGTTTTTATTGTCATTAGCATTGTCATATCCATTTAGACTGCTCACTTTTTCATTTCATTTAGGTTTCTGCTAAATTTATCATCTCCTGAAAGAGCCCATCCTCATAGTAAAATACTTAAAATACCCCTTTCTTATGCATATTCTTTAAATACTTAACCATGTTTTATTTTTATTCATATCATTATATGACTTAATGGAGTCCTGGTGTGTTGCTGTGGATTAATGCGCTGGACTGCAAAGTCAGTTTGAACCAGAAAGTCGGCAGTTCAGGCTCACCAGACAGACACTCCTAGGGAACCCTATATAGAGTCACTGTGGGTCAGAACCAACCTGACAGCACTTAACAACAGCAGCAACATATGACTTATTTGTGTATTTTACTCCTATTCTATCCCAGAATGTAAACTTCTTGATAACAGCAGTCTTTCTTAGGTCACTCTGTAAGTCCTTCAAGGGGTGCCCTTTACAGTGCTTTGGAAATGTTGAATAAATGAGTAATTACTGGACTAGCATATTACTTATTAATCTTCTTTTCTGTTTTTGAAGTGTTACACTATTTCTACCCTGTGTCCATTGGCTTTCCATTACATGTTCTTTGGATATAATACTAAGTCATATTTTACTGAGTCTAAATGTCTTGGCATTTGCAAGATGGGTAGCATTGGAAACAGCAATAATATTTTGGGGATGCTATTTAATATATGACCTCATGAATTACTTCATCTTCTGCCTGTATTTCTGTAGTAGTTAAGTGAATTGAACTGAACTCTAATGGAAATTGCAAATCAGAATAAATGATCAATTCTGAATCAAATTGAAGTGTACTTCATTTTTATGTAGATTTTTTGTTCATCATACTAAGATTTAAATTTATATAAGTGAACTACTTTGAAACTATAGACCTGAAAGCATGCCAAAACATCAAAATAACGTTTTGAAACAATTCAGTTTGATCTCTTGACAACATGAAAAGAATGTGAAAATGATATTTTTGGGTATAATTTTGAGTTCCTTGGTCTTATTGTACCTTGTTGATGCTTCTGTAGAAATTTGCTGGGAATGTAATAGAATATTTTGGAGATGGATTGTATGGTTGAGTAGACATTATAAAGTAATATGTTTTCAATGTTGTATTCACAGGCCACTGAAACACTGTTTAGAATGGCTGTGGCACGAGGAACCATCACAACATTAAGAAATGGAGAAGTAAGCTGAGAGTTTTCATATCATTATTAGTTCTTAAGTTATAGCTTATTGCTTTTAAAATATAAAATATGGAGAATTCTATGATGCTTTATGTAACAAGGAATCCTTTGGTTGTACAGTTCATATGCTTGGTTACTAACTTAATGATTGAAGGGCCAAGTCTACACAGCTGCACCTCAAAAGAAGGACCTGCTTATCTAGTTCTGAACATTTGGAAAAATCTGAAATGTTAGAAATCCAATGAAGCATAATTCTACTCTGACACACATGGGTCACTGTGATCACAGTCAGCTCCGTGACAGCTGGTTTTGGTTATAAAACACTTTGAGAAAATACCTGATTTATATAATATTGGATGTGTCTGACATATAAATCTACTCTCATTCATAGTCAAGAAGAACTAGATGTTGGGTTGAAAATAATTTGCTGAGCCTTTTAATCTTTGACTATCAATTGCTTTTACTCTTAAAATAACATTTAATTTTTATATTAACTACAGAACATATAAATCTGTACTGAAAATAACTCCCTACTTTTTCCTTTCTACTTAACTGTATGTTATAGACCTGATACTTTTTTCTTAGGATGTAATAAATGATTTGAAACATTGACGTTTACAAAAAGAGAGAGAAGTTAGTCTTTTCTTTTGGTAGGTGAGGCTCAATTAAGATGCAGAATAAACTTTTGCAAATGTTTGTGAATTCTTAAAAAAAAAAAAAAATTTTGTCTGCCACCTGAAATAATTTTCACTCAAAAATGGTTACCAACCAAATTGACATTCAGCTTGTTTTTTCTTTATTCGTCCCCTTGTAAAATCATAACTGGGTTGAGGTTGAGTATGTCTACCTCCTCATGTTCCTTTTCCTATTCTGCTAGTAAATAGTTGAGGAAAAATATAGTGCTCCCTGTTGGACTTCTGGTGTAGGATCAGCACTGGACTGCAAACAAAGTTGGTAGATGAAACCTACCAGCTGCACCTTGATACCCAATACAGGGCGGGTCACTATGAGTTGGAACTGACTCGATGGCACTTACCAACAACATGGCACTGTAAGATAAGCAGTGGGCTGCTAACAATATGGAAGAACGAGACTTTCTGCTACTGTAAAGGTTTACAGCCTTGATGGCAGTGGGTTTGGTTTGATTTTATTCTGGTGTTTAATCCTATGTTATTTAATATTTACAATTCAGTAACCCAGATATTTACAGTCGGAGTTTGGAAATGAGTGAATATCTAAGGAGTAAAAGAGTAATTATATAACTGTATGTGTATAAATGATTATTTGACATATTTATTTGCTAGGTCTCACTGAATTACTTCATCTTCTGTGTGTATTTCTGTGGCAGTTAGTGCTTTGAACTGTACTACAGTCTATTGGAAAATATACACTCTTTATATTATTTATTTATTTATTTTTAAGTGTAGAGATGGACTTTATAAAAAAAAAAAGTCTTTTGAGGACTACAGATTACAAAGTAAAAGCAGACTATGTAAAAACCTAGTGAATAATGTGTGGGAACACTATCAGTTATTCTTTCAACAAATTCACCCCATTCACAATGTTATTCATTATAGTGCTCTTCTTTGTAAGGCTGCTATACCTTTATTTCAAACTAAACATATATACTCTTTAATTTATAGTGTTAAATTGCATTAGTATTGATTTGTAAAATATATTTTCCCTGTGAAAATAGTCTTAATTGATTTATTTGTCCTCTTAAATTGGAGTATACGATGCTATTTTGAGAAAGTATTTTTATTAGTAAGGTCAGTCATATTCATCTGTCTAGAATGCTAAAAATTAATTGTAGATTTCAGTATGCATTTTCTTTTGGGGACTGACAATGAACTTTTAAACTTAACCTTTTGTTAGAAGAGGGTTGGGAAAATATATCTAAGATGATTATACATGTCATCTGAGCATATCAACACATTTGAGATTATATATATATCTTACCCATTGGGGAGGAAGTTAAAGCAACCACCTTTAGATCTACTTCTCCCCCAGTTACTGAATATTGCTTCAGGGGATAAACCTGGTATTGTTGGGCACAGTTTTAACTATTCTCTCATCTTTACTGTGGCGTCCTGGTATGGTGCTACAGGATAAAGCAGTGGGTCCGCAAGGTTGATTTGAACCACAAGGTTGGTAGTTCAAACTCACCAGCTGCTCCTCAGAAACCCTCTACAAGGTCACTATGAGTCAGTGCTGACTTGATGGCACTTAACAACAGCAACAACAATTTTACTGTCTGAAAGGAGGCTGAGTGGTGGAAAGAGCACTAGTCTGCTCTGACTTGAGTTGTCTTCTTGACTTTATGATTATGAACTATGCACTTAACTTCTCAGAATTATAGATTTATGTTTCAGGATTTGAGTTGATTTAGATGATCTTCTGGATTTCAAACAGCATTAACATTTTCTACTTCTAGGCAGCATTGTATACCCTTTCTTTCTACTGAACCCTTTCAACTTATAATTCTCAATTGTGGTGGTGTGTCAGAATTGCCTCTGGAGCTCTGTAAAACAAGATTATTGTTGCCCAGTGATCTTCTCTAGTTTAGGGTTCAAACATACAAATGTTAAATATATATATGTTAAATGTTCTATATATATAAATGTTAAATATATGTATTTAAAATTGGTGTGTGTGTGTATATATATATATATATACACACACACACACTCACACACCAATTTTAATTCTTAGGTTCTCTTGCAAGTCACTGTTGTAGAGAAATGTTTCCCAACTTTTCTTCTTTGAACTCAAGGAATATTGTTTAGTTTAAATAAGATAAGACAGATAAAATAAAGTGTACTTAGGAATTTCGTATATGAAATAGAATAAGAGTAGCATTGCTTGTTGATATTTTGGCAAGATTAATGTGAGTTTGGCCCAGTTACTAATTTTATGTTAGTGCATGGAATTAGGTATTAGAATGGGAACTTTTATGTGTGTGTGTGTTTTTTTTTTTCACTGTAAGAGCATGCATTAAGTTATGTAGAACAGTCAATTAACATGATTGCTGCAGCAAGAGTGTTGGAGTCCTTGTTAGACATATTTGTTTCAAGTTTGGTACATGCTTGGTGCATAACAAGGATCTCATCTATCTGACGCACAAGAAATAGATACATTTAGAAAGTATTGTGACAAATATTACTTTGTTACTTACATTTAATCAATTTTAGCTTAAGATAAATATAAGCTTGTTGTTGTTAGGTGCCATCAAGTTGGAACCGACTCATAGTGACCCCATGCACACCAGAACGAAACAATGTCTGATCCTGGACCAACCTCACTACCGCTGCCACACTTGACGCCATCAATGATGCCACCTGGCCAATCCATCTCGTTGGGGGTTTTCCTCTTTTTCTCTGACCCTTCACCCTACCCAGCATGACATCCTTCTCCAGCGACTGTTCCCTCTGGACAATATGTCCAAAGTATGAGAGATGAAGCTTAGCCATCTTGGCCTCCAAGGAGCACTCTGGCTGCACTTCTTCCAAAACAGATCTATTGGTTCTTTTGGCAGTCCACAGCACTTTCAGTATTCTCCTCCAACACCACAACTCAAAGGCATCAATTCTTCTACGATCTTCCTTATTCACTGTCCAGCTTTCGCATCCATATGAGGTTATTGAAAATACCGTGGCTTGGGTCAGGCGCACCTTAGTCCTCAAGCTGACGTCTCTGCTCTTCAATACTTTAAAAAGTTCCTGTGCAGCAGCAGATTTGCCCAATGCAATGTGTCGTCTGATCTCTTGACTGCTGCTTCCGCGAGTGTTGACAGTTGATCCAAGAAGAATGAAGTCCTTGACAACTTCAGTCTTTTCTGCATTGATAAGAATGTTGTTTATTGGTCCAGTGGTGAGGATTTTTGTTTTTCTGACATTGAGATGTAATCCATACCGAAGGCTGTGTTCTTTGATCTTCATCAGTAAATGTTTTAAGTCCTCTTCACTTTCAGCAAGCAAGGTTGTATCATCTGCATATTGCAGGTTGTTAATGAGTCTTCCTCCAATCCTGATGCCACATTTTTCTTCATAGAACCCAGCTTTTCGTATTATTTGCTCAGCATACAGGTTGAATAAGTATGGTGAAATAACACAACCCTGTTGCACACCTTTCCCAATTTTAAAACGTTCAGTGTTCCCATGCTTAAATATAATTATTTGAATATCTTTATAGACATTGGATTCCTGGTGTGGCACTCGCAAGGTCAGTTTGAACCACAGGATTGGCAGTTCAAACCCATCAGCCACTTCTTGGAAATCCTATATAGGGTTGCTCTGAGTCAGAACTGACTTGCCAGCACTTAACACCAACATAGACATATGCGAGTCCTCGTGTGGCACTGTAGGGCAAGCATTGAGTTGATAACCACAAGGTTAGCGTTTCAAACCTACGAGTCACTCCCCAGAAACCCTATACAGGGACGCTTTGAGTCAGAACTGACTCAATGACATTGAACAACACCACCACATATATGTGTTTAAGATAAATGGTAGTGCTATATTACTTCAAATCATGAAGTTTCTAGTAAAATGGTACATTTGCAACGAAAGACTTTTTTATGAATTAAAAAATATAAAATTTACATCTTGATATTTATATTTTTGAAATTTATTTACTTTTACTTACTAGCTAAATGACTTATTCACCTAAGATACATTACCAAAGGTGAAATTACATTCAAATTAAACATCCAGTTTAAGTTTCAGTTTAATTCAGAAAGTAGTTTCTTTAAGTCTATTAAAATTATTTAACAAGGAAACCTAGAACTAAATGCTTTAATGAACTCATGTATTCTTATTTTCATTTTAAATGTAATTAATTTTGTGATCGAAAATATACATATCAGAGCATACACTGATCTAATAGTTTTTATATGCATAGTTCAGTGACCCTGTATTATCCATTTTTAGAGTTGTACATACATGTGTATTTTTAAAATTGCTACTTTTAAGAATATATATGTAATCCATATAGAAGGCTGTGCTCTGTGATCTTCATAAGTATATGTTTCAAGTCCTCTTCACTTTTAGCAAGCAAGGTTGTATCATCAGCATATCGCAGG
>NW_006408592.1:520708-550486 GCF_000296735.1 Chrysochloris asiatica | reverse complement strand
CCAACGAGATGGATCAGCCAGGTGGCATCATTGATGGCGTCAAATGTGGCAGCGGTACGTGAGGTTGGCCCAGGATCAGACATTGTTTCGTTCTGCTGTGCATGGGGTCGCTATGAGTTGGTTCCAACTTGATGTCACCTGACAACAACAACAAGGATATATATATATAAATTTTTTATTTTGGTGTTTCTCTTCTTATAGTGTTATTGTTGTTGTGGGTCATTGAGTCAGTTCCCACTCATAGCAACCCTGTATAGGGTTTCCAAGGAGCAGCTGGTGAAGTGGAATTGCTGAACCGCTGACTTTGCGGTTCAAACCAACCTTGCAGTCCAGTGTGTGACCCCCATAGCTCTATATACTGTTTCAGAAAAAAATATAAGTCTTTATAAGCAAACTGTTAATATTTTAAATAGTGAGATCTCTTAGGCCTGATGCCTAGTGTGCTGTTATTAAGCACTCTTGATTAGGTTTCCAAGGAGCAACTAATGGGTTTGAATTGCTTACCTACAGTACTAGTCCAGTGCTTATCCTATAGTGCTACATCAGAACTCTAGTGCCTAGCGTAGTGACTTTTAAAGTCCAGTGATAAGAGCAAATATTTATTGAATGCATCTTGAAGGTGATATGAATTGTGTACTTGAATTATATCTGGTGTCCCTCCCTTCCCTTTCACTTGGCTGTTAACTGAAAGATTGGTGGTTTGAAGCCACCCAGAGGGTCTGTGGGAAAAAAGACTTGGCAATCTGCTTCCATAACTCTGTGGGGAAGTTTTACTCTGTCACATAGGGTCATTAATAGTTGAAATTGACTTATCAGCATACAGCACCAATAGGCACTGTTTTAGGAGTTAGAGATTTAACTGCAAAGAAAACCTGTTTGCTTTCTGCGTATGCTAAACTAGTGGCTGAATCTATAACCTGCCACTTAGGACCTTTCCAGTCAGTGCCTTCTGTAAATAGTGATAAAAACAGATTGTTGTTGTTGTTCAAGTGTTGTTGAGTCAATTATGACCCATAGTGATTCTGTATAGGATTTCCAAGGAGCAGCTTGTGAACCAGTGACCTTACAGTTTAAATGACTTTTTCAGTATGATGCATTAGCCCACAGCACCACACCAGGACTCCATAAAAACAGATGTTGTTGTTGTTAAGTGTCGTTGAGTCATTTCCGACCCATAGCAGCCCTGTATAGGGTTTCCAAGGAGCAGCTAGCAGCTAGTGAGCTTGAACCACTGATGTTGCAGTTCAAATGACTTTGCAGTCTGGCGCATTAGTCCACAGCACCACACGTGGAGTCTATATAAAACAGATAGTAGGTACAAAAAAATGGCACCAAACCATTCCTCCCACAGTACTCTCTACTTCTCTGTTAGGTTTGATGATCTATTGCAGTGGCCACACAGAACTCCGAAACAGTCTTCACAGTTACTGTGTTTATTAGGGAAGTAACCGACTCGACGGCACTTAACGACGACGACGATTGTTGTTGTGAAGTGCTGTCAAGTCGTCAAGTAGGTTCCGACTCATAGAGACCCTGTATAGGGTTTCCAAGGAGTGGCTGGTAAGTTTGAACTGCTGACTTTGCAGCTCAAACTGACCTTGAGATCGAATACTTTTCCTATTTTTGTTGTTAAATGCTGTTGAGTTGGCTCCAACTTATAGCAATCCTGTGTAAGGGTTTCTGAGGAGCTGCTGGTAAGCTTTAACCACCAACCTTGTGTTTTTATTTTATGCTGCCTCACAATTCAGGGTCAGAAATGCTCAGGGCACAGTTGTTCTAGTTAGGACAGCCTCTCCTCATCCATGTCCACAGGCAGGCCTCTCTCTGCCTGGACCTGTGTTACAAAACTCTTTTAGGACTGCTGATGAATGCCCACAGGACACACCACTCCACCATAAGGTTTAGCCTGAAGGCATTCAGTTCTAGCTCTGTGGGTCAGCAGACACAGCACTCCAATCTGCAAGGAAGCCTCCTGCCCCAAATCACTGGGTGTGACTTGCTCTGAGGACTGGGAAGCCCTTGGTTTGTCTTGTTCTCTGGCTCTTGGTTCTTTTTTACTGTTCTTTTAGTGTCATGCCTTTTTGTCGCTGGGTCTAGGAGGTCCAATGTGTAGGGATCTTGGGGTCCTACAGATGCGCTGCACTCCTGACTCTTCTTTGATGGTACTGAAATGCTAGCTCCTGCTTCTGAGATGCTGCTTTTGTACTCATGCCAGTGTTTCAAATGTTTACAATTACAATGAACTCTGTTAATATCCGTAGCTGAATCATGTCATCCTATCAGTATCTTCTCCCACCTTCTCTTACCCAGACCTGGTAGGGCAAAAGCATTGTTTGGTGGGAATTGCAGAGACTATGGCTAGAAGAGACATTAAATAATTCACTACATTGCAATAGGCTAATGCATTGCTTTGTAAGAGATTAAATCGGACAATTGGTATACGGTAACTAAAACAATGTCTAGTATAAAGTAAGCTTATATTAAATTGTAACAATTTAAAAATTATTTGAATTGGATGAAGTATTTTCTACAATAGAGTATTTGGAGAATTTTGAATTGTGGTTATTTATAAATGTGTGAACTGAGAGTTGGTAATGAAAGTAAATAGATTTTAGATGTTTTTGCTCCACTGCTACATTAATAGCAGTGTGTTTGGTATTTCTGAATGACCACTTCTTCCTGTATGGCTGTAATATTTAGGTCAGCATATATTGCCAGTGCTCTCTGCTGTCTAGTGCTGATATCTTAGCAATATACAGAATATGTGTTTAGTTACACTTTCTGGGTATTAAGCAAATTTGACAGATTATTTTCTGTTATTATAAGCAGAATTAACATAGAGGGGAGTGCAATGCTAGAAAAACAGACATGTACAAGCATCAGAATCCTCTTAGCAAGCTAGAATGAAGCTATTACTTAGTTTTTCTAATTGCAAATCTTAGCTGGGCAAAAGTTATACTAAAGACTATGAGACACTGACCTCTTCCCGAAATGCATGGTACTTTATCCCATCAAGGAAAACTGAACTAGCTCTTCTGCAATAAGACCTCTGGTTTATATATTGTATTTTAACAGGAAGAAAATGTTAAGATACCTTAGGCGTGCCCATTGCCATGTGCAAAAAATATTTTGGGAAATGGATAGTATCCAGAGGTAGAAGAAATGAGGGTGCAAAAAGGTATATAGAGAAAGGAGAGGAGAGGGTTAAAGCCTTGGGAGTATTTGCAACAAACAAGGCATATAATAGGGAAATTCCAACCTTCATTGTGGTCAGAAGAAATAAATTTTGTTTGCAGATCACAAAGTTTCAGATAACTGGAGCTGCTGCTTCAGGATAATGAAACACTAAAAGAGGCTTCCAGGAAGGATGCAGGATTGCTATTTTGTCCGTTAGAAAAGTTATATTATTTAATAGCTGTTCATCTAGATACTATTGCTATAGAACTGCCAGAGGAAGGATAATGGATTTAGTATCATCTTGGTATTTTTTTTTTAAAGTACTTCAATCTATGAATCAAAACACATATTTTGGCATGTGCTTAGAAAATTTAGAATCCATGCCAGGACTGTATCACAAAACATTGAGCTTCAGAATTTATAGTTTATTCTTGTTGGAATACTTTATGTTTGTCATTAAATCTACTTTACACAGCTCATCAAGTTATGTGCTATGATATTATTTCATACTCCTGGTGAATAAACAGTTTATTTGGAAAATTTTGGTTCAGACAAAGATGGCCAAAGGCTTATCTGAGATTAAAAAATATCAGATCACAATCTTTAAGCTTAATGGCCTTGTCTGTACCAATGTGCCTTTCTAGATTAAGATAATTATCTTTTAAATTATGTCTACTATTGAAATACTCTTCTACATAATAGTAGCTCTGCATTCGATTTAAATGAAAAAAAAAACAAATGTCCCATAATTATGTCCACAAACAAAACAAACAATATCTAGACAATATCTGCCTAATTATGGAATAGTTAGGTTTTAGTTTTCAAAAATTGGAAAGGTTCTTAAGATAACATCATTTTGTTTTGATCATAATAGGAAGAGCTTTAGGCCAGGAAAGCAATTATTTCCACATGGATAAGACCATTCTCAACTGTCTTTCCTCACACTAACAGCCTACTAAATTTAAGCTTGCTTATCTTGGTTGTATAGTTAAATGTGGTTGCATGCATTAGAAAATAAAGGCTTTTTTTTTATAAAATAAAGTCTTTGGGTATACAGAAAGTGTCTTATTGCATAAAGCACAACAAAATAACTTTAGTATGCAGTGTTGGGTTGAATTAAGCAGCAAGTAATTTAAACTTTTTGAGTTACCAAAGAATTTTCATTTTATACAAATTAATACATCCTATGTAATTCTTTCCATTTTGCTTGTATATAATTTTCCTTTCTCTTTTGGCTCTTGGCTGTGTTCTCAGTAGATGAGTGCTATATAGTGGTTTAGTCGAGAAGTGGCTTGTCAGAAAAGAGAGGATTTGTGGATAACGATTAGGAGATGCCTTTAATTTCAAATAGAAGAGTGCACAAATTCTTACTCTAGACTTTGAGAATTGAGGACCATGAGAAATATTATTTAGGTGGCATTAAAAGAACTTGATGATTTGGGAAAAGCCTTAATAGTTTATTGATAACCTTTGCTGTAGCTGTTTTAGTCTAATGGTTGGAACGGAAGTCAGATTATAGTGAGGTTGGAGTGAATAAATGGAAGAGGATGAACAACAGGTTATACATGTGGATGCCTCTTTTTCTGGAGGGTGGTTTTAAAAGGAGAAGTAAAGCTTAATAGCAAGAAGGGAAAAGCACAGGAGTCAAACAAACAAACAAAAACAAATCCCAACCTATATTTTCTTCTCTTATTGTTTGAAGCATAGCTTCTATCATTGCTGAATGCAAAGTTGGCTTTAGAGTAATATGAATGGCAACTGTGCTTTTGGTATAATTTATAGTAATAAATTCTAAGGCGATTGAATTGGAATATAATACAAAAACAGAATCCGTATTAATTCTCTAGGATCTTTGAGGGTGTATATATCTTGGCTACCAAACATTGCTCCATGACGAATCACTTTACCCTTGACTCTCTTTCTTTATCAAATATTTTTCATAAAAATGTAAATGTGGACAGAATTCACTATTCAGTGTGAGATTCCTAACCTGATTTAACAGTGCTTGTTTTTAGTTCTTCTAGTGGAGTGATGTCGTAACAATGGAAACCCTTCCTCCTCTCTTTTATTTTTTTGTTTTAACTTTTTATTGTCCATTGAGTGAAGGTTTGTAGACAAGATCATCAGTTTTACATTCAACACATCATACACTTTGTTTCATCTCAATGATTACAGTCTTCTCTATGCAACAGCAGTTATCCTGTTTCCTCCCTGTGGTTCCTAGTTCCATTCCACTATCTTCCCATCCCTTCTCAACTTTGCCCTTTGGGAAATGATGCTCTTTTGATTTTGATTGATTGACCATTCCATGGTGCACATACCTTACTAGTGTTGTCCCACTATGTACCTATCTAATGCTTGCCTGAAAATTGGGCCAAAAGAGTGAGTTCCATTGCAGACCTGAAGAGCCATAGTCTCAGTTTCCTTGAGTCTCTTTCTGACCAGTAATCCTGGTCTGTTTTTATAATTCTAAGTTTTGTTCTACATTTTCTGCCACTCTATCTAGGACCTTCTAATGTGATCCATTTCAGAGCAGTTAGTAGTGGTAGCCTGATACCATTTAGTTCTTCTGGTCTCAGAGTGGTAGAGACGGATGTTCACATGTTCCATTACTCCATTGTACTAATTACTTCCCAGCATCTTCAGTTCTCATCACTCTTCTTTCTTCCGCACATGGAGAGACCAGTAGTTGCACCTTAGATGGCCACTCATGAGCTTTTAAGATCCCAGATGCTATTCACCAAAATAGTATGTAGAACATTGTCTTTGTGGAATATGTTATGCCAATTGACCATGATGTCCCCTGAGACTATGGTTTTGAGCCCCCAGATCCAATGACTTATTGCCTTAAGATGTTTGATAATATCTAAGACGTTTTCATCATTTTGTCTACTGTATGTTCATCACATTCATGCCTGTGTTTGCAACAAAGGTAAATGCCCATGTACCAATACCCTCTTTCAAACCAATATATATTTGTGGGTATATATATTCCCACTCTTCCTTCCATACCCACTCAGCCAGTGTATCTGTCCATACATCTACCCACAGAACACTGTTGTTGCAAGGTTTGTAACACTGTTTACCTATATCTCCTTTATCCCTTGCATACCTCCCTGTGTCTTCACCTTTCTTCATCACATCATTCTTCTGCCAACCTCCCTCTTGTTGTCTTCCATACCTAGAGCAAAGCATACACCAGTTGTGATTTTTCTTTTAATTTTTTCTTTGATCTAATCGTTCAATAGTATGTGTGTATATTTTCCATATTATTTTACTATGATGGCAAGCTTTACTTCATTGTGGTCAGGTAAACTGTTGTTAAGTGCCATTGAGTTGGTTCTTCTGACTCGTAGTGACCCCATGCACAACTGAATGAAACACTGCCGGCCCTGCACCATCTGCACAGTTATTACACTTGAACTCATTGTTGCTATTACTGTGTCAATCCATCTTGTTTGGGGTCTTCCTCTTTTTCATTGACCCTCCATTTTACCAACATAATGTCCTTTTTTTTTAAGGGGAAAAAAAAGCTTTTATTGTGAATTGGGTGAGTGAAGGTTTACAAGGCAGCTCATGAGTTTTATATTCAGCAAATCATTGCAATGATTCCAATCTCCTCCATGCAGCATCAGCTAACAATATTTACCTCTGTTACTTTTTTTTTTTTTTGATATACACATGCCACGTTGAAAATATATATTCACTTCAATATCTAAAGGGCACATTTTGTAAGCCAGCCTCCTGCCTGTTAGGCACACTGCCTTTCTCAGTTCATGGGCCTATAGTCCTCTGCTAATCTATCTCTCTATGCCATGGCCTCTGCCACCATCTGTTGTCAGTGCTTTTCTGGTTAGGATCCCTCATTTGTCTCATGTTCTTCTCTCTTGATGGTCCTAGGCTCTTCTGATCCTAAAATGACAGTCTAACTGCTCTCCTCTTTTAACTACACCTCTTCTACATTGATAGTTGTGACAGTCACCATTAGTCTTGATAATTTGTTGTTGTCAGGTGCCTTCAAATCAGAACCGACTCATAGCGGCCCCATGCACAGCAGAACGAAACAATGTCTGATCCTGGGCCAACCTTACTACCGCTGCCACACTTGACGCCATCAGTGATGCTACCTGGCTGATCCATCTCGTTGGGGGTCTTTCTCTTTTTCTCTGATCCTCCACCTTACCCAGCATGATTCTCTCCGGACAATGTTTTCCAAAGTATGAGAGACGAAGCCTAGCCATCTTGGTCTCCAAGGAGCACTCTGGTTGCACTTCTTCCAAAACAGATCTATTAGTTCTTTTGGCAGTCCATGGCACTTTCAGTATTCTCCTCCAACACCACAACTCAAAGGCATCAATTCTTCTACGATCTTCCTTATTCACTGTCCAGACCATGGCTTGGGTCAGGCGCACCTTAGTCCTCAAGCTGACATCTCTGCTCTTCAGTACTTTAAAAAGTTCCTGTGCAGCAGATTTGTCCAATGCAATACGTCGTCTGATCTCTTGACTGCTGCTTCCGCGAGTGTTGGTTGTTGATCCAAGAAGAATGAAGTCCTTGACAACTTCAATCTCTTCTCCATTGATAAGAATGCTGTTTATTGGTCCAGTGGTGAGGATTTTTGTTTTCTTTACATTGAGTTGTAATCCATATGGAAGGCTGTGCTCTTTGATCTTCATCAGTAAATGTTTTAAGTCCTCTTATAGTTGTTCACAATTGAATCATAAAATCCTATCCCCCTCATCACTAGACCCATGTGAACAAGAGGAAAACTATTCAGTAGGGATTTTATCTTAACCCCCTCATTCTGATACTAAGCACCCTCATGAAAGCTTGTAATCCAGTCACTTCATGCCTTTATAGCTCCCCAATTTTGATAGCTGAAGTCTTAAGTTGCCCATCCCTATCAACCCAGTGTGCTAATTAGGCAAGCTTGATTCTTGATATGAAGAATCCTTCCCGATTTGATTGGGATTTTGGGCAACTTCATCCATAAGCAAAGGTCCAATTGAGCAGGTTGTAGCAATTTACGCTTGCTCCCTGTATCATACTTATTTATCTTTATATGATTGAATTCTAGCCGGCAAGCCATCCACAGTAGGTTAAACTCTGGGAGTTCTCGTACACCTTCCCGCTCTTGAGATAAGCTGGCTGCTTTAATCTTAACTCTAGTTTTTAGTGGGTAGGACAGGGTCTTTGGGCTCGGGAGTTCACACATTTCCCTGAAGTTCAAACCAGTTAGCCCATCCTCTTCACTCTCTCATCTCAAGGTCATTGGGTGTGCATGGGATATGGCCAGTCTCAGTCCATGTCTTCATTGCTGCATTTTACCCGCGTCCACTCAGAAGTTGACCAGGGTGGTCACCAGCAAGAATACAAGATTATTCATGTGTTCTCTGGAGTTTCAGTCTTAGAAAGGGGTTTACAGCTTACTCGATATTGTCACAGTCAAACAGTCTGCTCAACACCCCCCACCCTGCCTGCCATTGATCTTTTTTTCCAGAATTAGTTCCTCTAGCCATTTCTTATGGGTTGGTCTGCATGTCTTTTGAACTGGGAATGTCTCACTTACACAGGTTCCACCTAAGGCTCCATACTCCACAAACATTTAACAAGAAACCTATTTACCTTTTAGGTAATTCAATCAGTTATAGACTTAATGCCCTTTTCCAGGCAATGTTTCTTTCCAACAACATGTCCAAAAGAACAGAGATGAACTCTCACCATCCTTGTTTCTAAGAAGCATTCTGGCTGTACTTCTTCCAAGAAAAATTTGTTTGTTTTTCTGGCATTCTGTGATACTTTCAATATTCTTTGTCAACACCATAATTCAAATGCATTGATTCTTCTTTGGTCAACTTTATTCATTGTCTTTTTAGTACAGTGACTGTGTTTACCTTTCATCTTCTTTTGATGTTATCTGCATCATTCAGTGTTTCCCCCATGTTTTAAATGCTATTGAGACAGTTCCGACCCATAGCAACCCTATATAGGGTTTCCAAGTAGCAGCTGGTGAGCTTGAACTGCTTACTTTGCAGGTCAAACCGACTTTGCAGTCTAGTGCATTGACCCCAGCACCAAACCAGGACTCCATTTGCCCATAGAATCCTTCAATATTGCCACCTTAGACTTGAATGTTTTCTTCCGTTCTTTCAGCTTGAGAGATGCTGAGCATGTTCTTCTCTTTTGATTTTCTAACTCCGGATCTTTGCACATTTCATTATACTTGACTTTTCCTTCTTGAGTTGCTCTCTGAAATTTTCTGTCCATTTGATTTACCTCCTCATTGCTTCCATTCACTTTAAGTTCTCAACTCTCAGGAGCAAGTTTCAGAGTCTCTTCTGACATCCATTTTTTGTCTTTTCTTTCTTTACTGTCTCTTAAATGACTTTTTGCTTTCTTCATGGATGATATTTTTGGTGTCATCCCACAACTCTTCTTGTCTTTAGTCATTGGTGTCTAATGAATTGAATCTATTCTTGAAATGGTGACCACATGCTATTTATTTATTTATTTATTTTTTTCATGTTGTATTTAAATTCAGAGGAGAAAAGGAAACCAAAGTGATAATTTAGTAGAAGGTTTTTCTTGAAACTGGAAAATAAGGTGGATTAGTCAAAGGGCTACAAACTCAAGAATGCCCAGTAAGTGACCTTTTAGCTCCTGATCTCACAACTCAGACAGCGAGTTCAGTGATATTTATCTTGTATTTTAAAATATTGGTTCTGCTGTCCGAAGAGCTGCGTTTAGCTTTGGGTTGCATGGGTTTTGTCACAGATATTTTGGCATTTACAGTTTTTTGTGCTTTTTTTAAACTTCAAATCATTGCATTATATTTTCACCTAAATAGAAGAATATTCTCGTTAAGAAAGACAGGTTTTATGATAGGTATACACTGTAGTTTTCTTAAATATGTTTAATTACTAAGGCACAGATAAATATATTATTAAAGCGTAAATAAAATACATGGTAAGACCATTTGTTTCCAGAGAGTTATATTAAAGACATACGAAGATAAGTGTTCCTTTTCTTGTGCTCCCTGAGGTTGTAGCTTTTTAACACCCCCTATCACCACCACTGCCAAAGAAAAAAGGAGTTAAAATGTTAAGCTTACATCTTAGAAGGCTAAAAATCAGATGGCAATAGCTCATTGCAAATCAGAAGGCATTATTATTGTTTTTGTTAAGTGCTGTTGAGTCGGTTTCAACTCACAGCAAACCTGAATAGGGTTTTCAAGGAGCAACTGGTGAGTTTGAGCTGCTGACCTTGTGGTTCAAACAGTGCTTGCGTTCCAGTGTTTTATCCCACAGCGCCACAACTTACCTCTTAGGAGGCTGCAGAGCAGATGGTAATAGTTCATTGCAAGTCAGAACGTATGAGAGAGTCAAAAGCAATGGGTGTTTGTTGAAACCACTTCTACTTATCCAAATCCTGCTCATTCCTGAAGTGTGAGACCCATCTCAGCTGTTATCTCCTGTTTGAAGCATGCTTTGATTTTCCTATCTAGAACTCATTTTTCCTTTCTCTGAAGTCTCATAAGCACATTATCTGTTCCTTTACTTTCTTCATTTATATTTTAGTTAACTTGTCTTGTTTCATGCAAAATTATAAGCTCATTGTGTCAATTTTGGTGTTTGATTTACCTTTGCATCTTGCACAGCACTTGAGAAGTAGAAGTCATTAATTTTCAATGAATTATTCGAAGACAAATTAAGACACCAAATAAGAGAAGATGAAATCAGTGCTGTCTTATATGTATATTTGTTATGATTTATTATTTACTGCCTAGGCTTGTGATATTTGGTGGAGGTGTGTTGATATAATGATTAAAATGTTGGCATTTTAATCAGAGTTCTGTGAGTTTTAGGTGATGAGAAATATATGTCCTTATGCAGGAACTTGAGTCTTCGTAACTCTTGAAAACTTGGTGCTATCTACAACAGATTTCTATTTGCTTTTGTTTTTCTTGTAGTGTTTGACTATTAAAACAGTTGGTTTTCATGTTGGTATTGTTGTAGGAGATAAAAGAAACCCCATCTTCAAAGAAATAAATATTATAAAAACTATTAAGTCTTAAACAAGAGTAAACATGAGACAAAGACAAGCATACATCACCTGGGTGAGGGAAATCATAGACATCATGATTAATATGCAAGGTTCTCTCTCCACATGGTGACCTTTTATAGGGCCCAGGGAACACCACAATCTCATTCCACAACCATAACTGATGGCAGCACCCAAGTGCCACGTACACACACCAGGCTCTGGAGAGCAGGGAGGGGACTATTGCAGGTAGGAAAGCATGCAGTGTGAGTCTCTCGGGTATGACGTCACAACTAGGTGACCATTAAGGGATGTAACTAGGAATGTTCCTATGAGGGTTGGCTAAGGGAAGTGGCCTGTAGATCTACTTTTTAATATACTCTGTTTCTAGCTCTGGCAGTTCAGCTATCAGAGTGCATGATATTCAAGAAAAACTGGCATCTGAACACTTAGCAGCCCCGTGTTTATTCTACAGTGCTGGGCTCAAGATGGACTTAAATTTGCTAGGTTGGAGTTATTTACAGACAAAAAGCCTTCAGAGTTCATGCTCTACAGCAGTATGATGGGGATATCTGATGAAACTTTGCATCGTTTTTTTGCTTATTGATTATTTTCTTTAATAAAGATCAGATTTGCTTTAGGAAATATTCTTTCCTTATTTTTAAAACTTGTATTCTAGACATGAAATGTAATGATAAATAAGATATGATTCCTGCTCTCATAGTACGCACTTAAAAATATGTTTTATTGTAATAAAAATATGTATAACAAAACATTAGCTGTTTCATTAATTTTTACAGGTACAGTTCAGTACCGTTGATTATATTCATCACGTTAGGTGATCATCACTACTACCCATTTACAAATTATTTCATCATCTATCAGAACCTCACTGCACCTAAATCAGGGACTCCTATTTCCTCTCTCCCTTGCGCTCCTGGTAACCTCTAATAAACTTGCATTTTATACATTTGGTTTAAACGGTTTTAGTCCTAATGAAACAAAGTTCTATAGAGTTGAAGTTAATCAAGGACAATGAGAGAAAGATATGCTTGAGGCTAAAAGTGCTATCAGAAGTTGTTGCTAAGGGCCGTCAAGTCCTTTCTGACCCATAGTGACCCTGTATAGGGTTTCCAAGGAGCAGCTGGTGAGCTTGAACCACTGACCTTGCAGTTTGAACTGACTTTGTAGTCCGATGCATTAACGCACAGCACCATACTAGGACTCCGAAGTGAAGTTGTCTAAATGACTGATAATTCTTTTAAACTGACATAGGTTGTTGTAAAGTGCCTTCAAGTGGGTTCCGCTTCATAGCAACCCTGTGTAGGTTTCCCAGGGTAGTGGGTTTGAACCGCCTACCTTATGGTTAGCAGCCCAGTGTTTATTCTACAGTGCTACACTAGAACTCCATATAGTAAAATGAAAGGCAAGTGAAATTTAGTTCTTAGATGTTTTTAATTCCTAAAACATGTTTTATTTTTAAAGGATGTTACAGTTTAATCATCTGATAAAAATAAACTTTTACAAATTGATATCATATGATAATTATTTAATTTTTCATTAATAAGGTTTCTAGTCTTCAGTAGACTAGAAAATTGCATAGTGAGGGATTAAATTTTGTATGAGAACATGGCTTTTTGGTAAGAATTTTATAGTAAGAAGACTGATTATATTATATCTTCAAAAACAACAGCAATATAAAGAATCATTTTTATAAAATAACTGCTGAATCCATATGGTAAA
Organism: Chrysochloris asiatica; assembly: GCF_000296735.1. Classification (NCBI taxonomy): domain Eukaryota; kingdom Metazoa; phylum Chordata; class Mammalia; order Afrosoricida; family Chrysochloridae; genus Chrysochloris; species Chrysochloris asiatica. Next base: position 537,526 of record NW_006408592.1, on the reverse strand, counting down.
TGAAGGGTGCTAAATGTTTCAGGAACTAGAGACATAACTTATGTGAAGTATATTTCCTAGTATAGATTAGATAGCTCCTTTTCTTTTTCCTTGAATATTCTCCTGTTTTATAAAAGGTATCACTATAATGAAGTTACTATTTGTATTCTGTATGTATTAATGTTCTGTATTGAATGCCTGGCTTCAAGGCCAATGCTTAGTGTCTGGTATGCATTCAATAAGAGGGTGATGCTAAACACTTTTGTAAGTAAACATTGACTTCATAAGATTTTTAATTTACTCAAAGTAGTAGTAATACTATACATTGACTTACTGCTTTTCGAAAACTTAGTATGCAAGCATCCTTCCTATCAAAAAATTTAGGGGTGTGCATTTATCAATACATTACAAAATTATTATTTGTTTTTATTATTATGGAAAATTTCAAGCTTCAGCAAAAGTATAGAGGATAATGATTGCAGCCACAATTCAACTTTAATAATCATCCTTTTACTACCAGTCTTTTTAATCTGTACTGTACCCACTTTCTTATACTTCTCAGTAATGCTGAAGCAAATTTCAAACATTATTTTATCTGTGCGCACTTCAGTACATGTCACTGGAAGATGATGGTGGTATGCCTTGTGGAGTCTGTTCACGAAAAGGTAGGGACTCTAAAAAATGTAAACAAAGTGCCATTTTACCTTCCTTAAAAAATTATGTTAATACTACCGTATATAAAATTATGTTTTCATTTCTCCAGTCATTGTCGCCTCCCTAGCTCTGTCATTATAGCCAGTTTGTTTAAATCAGTTTATAAGCAATTTTCGTACATCCCAACTATTTTATTTTAATGTGTTGGTTTCTCCTCCATCTCTTGTGATAGCTATATAGAAATTTATTTGCTCAAGAAACCTGGCTTTAAAGGTTATCATAGTCATGATTTTGTGTATTCCTGTCCTATTCTTGCTCTATTATGTTTGTTTCCTGAACATTTATAGATTTATGGGTTTGATTAGATTCAGGTATAACTTTTCTGAATCCTAGGAATACTTCATAAATTATTTTGTGTACCTACAAGGCTGTAAGTCTTTGTGGGAGCAGAAAGTCTTATGTTTCTATCATATAGTAGTTGGTGGGCTGTAAACATTGACCTTGTGGTTAGCAGTCCAGTATTTGTCCTACAGAGCCACCGCACTCCTATATACTTATGTAGTTCATAAATATGTACGCAAACAGAGCTCTCCAGCTTATAAGTAGGGAAATATAAAAAATATATAAACTTGTGGTTTTATTTTGTTCGTAAAACATTGTGAAATTCAGGAATTGGAGACATCCAGTCTCTCATACTTCGGACATATTGTCAGGAGGGACCAGTCGCTGGAGAAGGATATCATATTTGGTAAGGTGGAGGGTCAGAGAAAAAGAGGAAGATGCCCAACGAGATGGATTGGCCAGGTGGGGGCATCGATGTACTCAAGCGTGGCAGCAGTATGAGGTTGGCCCAGGAACGGGCAGTATTTCAATCTGCTGTGCATAAGGTTGCTATGGGTCGATACCGACTCGATGGCACCTAACAACAACAACAATTCTTCACATATTGATACGTTACTTTTTTATTGTAAATTGTCATAGGAGAGACAGGAAATTATTTTATAAAATGTTTGTTGTTAAGTACTGTGAAAATGAGAAGGAACACATTTAAGATATAAGAAAATGCTTGACTTTGATATAATGGAAAATGTTTTTGTTATGACTAGCATTTTTTTTTTTTTTTTAACTTTTTATTATGAATTGAGTGCTAGTTTGCATGGGAGAATATTGGGTTTACACCCATCCTATCGTATTTGCTTCTATTCCCTCTGGGTTTTTTTTTTTTTTGTTGTTGTTTTTTTTTTTTATGTACACAAAAACACTCAGGAATATATAATCATCTAAATAATTAAAGGGCACATTCTGCAAGCCTTTCTCTTTCCATGAGTCTAGAGTTCTTAGCTGCTCTGTCTCCCCATGTTGTCATCTTTGACTCCATCTCTGGTGTCGCTGCTTCTCTGACTAGGGTCCCACAATCTGCTTGTGCACTTCTACCTTAATGGTCTTAGGGTGTTAGTACTAGTATTATGAATACTTTTATTCATGATTTATATTTAAGTGGGTCTCAGCCAAAATAATGGCATGATGAAATGCTTATATAATTGGTTAAGTATATTTTATGCTATAGGATTCTCAAAACTTTTTCTGACTTTGAGATTTTAAATGTTTCAATGTTAAATGGTTTGTTATCTCTTAGGGAGATAAAACTATACAACTATAGTTTGTATGTCAGAGCCATGTTCAGTAATATAACTCTTACAATTGATATTCTAAAGAAATTTAGCTTGAATTTATATGTCAGAGGTTACATAGCAGCATTGCACAGAAAATCCCAGAGGTAAAAAGCAATAAGTTAGAGGGGCCAGGCTGGGAAAGCCTATCCAGTCAGTTGACTAAGTGGAATAGGCAAGGCCAAATTCTGATTAATGTGCTCATGTGAGATGGAAACAGGGATTGGAGAAATAGTTACTGTCTTTCATAAAGTTTTGTGGTTGGATGGGAACACTAACTGCCAAACCTAAAAGATCCTGTTGAACTCCACATAACCCTTCCATGGGCTCTGGGGATCTTGCAGATCTTGACCTTGAGCACCATGACGCCTCAAACCACTCTCTGTGCCCTCTGAGTCTGCTGTGATGATTGCAGTAAGAGGACCTGGAAAAGGTTGTGTTTGTGTGTGTCTGCATGCACTTGTGTGCACATGTAGTTGATATTAGGTTTGCTTTATGCTTGTAGTACTTTGGCAGTTGAGAATGTTTTGATGTTATTCTACAACTTTAGATTTGAAAGATTAGAACATTTTTCAACCAACTGTAAAACTGTGAAGGAATGTCTAGCCACCGTGCTGTTTTAACAACTTCTTATTATTTGGGGTAAAATAAACAAAGTCAGATTCCTTTGCCACTTATTCATCTAGTACAGAACCTTACTTATGTCTCACTAGAGGCAGTTTATTTACCAATGTTTTCAAAGTTAAACCTTTTTAGACTATATCAAACTTTGAGAATCAGTTAATGTTGTCTTTACCTCACTTTGTTTAGAGAAAGTGCTTTGTATTTATGCTATACGATATTTTGCTAAATAAGGTTATTTATTCAGAATTTCCAGCTACAAATGCAGAACTGAACAATGGGAGAAGGCATCCGCACAGACTCCTCTTTGTTATGAGGGTGAAATTTCACAGCTTTCTTTATGGTGTTCAGATGTTTGTGTCTTTAGTGCTGCAAACAGGGAGCCAGTGTAGTTTGCACAATTATCTTTTGCTTACCCTACCCCCAATTTGATATAAAGACTTAATATGGGGGGGGGGGGAGAAAGTCAAGGAAATTTTCTAGGTTAATTGAACTGATTTGAATGGAAATCTGAGAGAATAGATTATATTTCTCAGAAAAGAGGGCATAGTATTCTGTGTTTTGTTTTTCTTATTAACATTAAAATGCGAATTGTTGAAAATTTAAAGTATGTAGTAATGTATGAAGTATAAAAAAAATGATTGTCTTCTGTGTCACTCCTTTTCGTTCTTATCCTCTGGACTAACCCTATTAACAATTTGATGTTGTAGCCTCCTTGCTGTTTCTCTGTATTATTCTGCACCTAGATTCAAGGAGCCCTGTTAGCATACTGGATTATGCATTGGGCTGCTAACGGCAAGATCAGTAGTTTGAGCTCATTAGGCATTCTGCTTCCGGAAAGGTTTACCACCTCGGAAACAAGGCCACTATGTAAGAGTTGGAATCGGCTCCACAGCACATCACCACCACACCTGTATGCACAGAAAAAGAAACAAAAAATATATGTTGTCATAGTTAAAATAGATATAAAAAACAAAGTGTTCTTCAGCAGGTGAGTGTCCCAGTAATGGATCATTAATTGTAACAAATATACCACAAGAAAGTACATTTTTAGTAGGAGAAATGATCAGCAGGGAGAGCTGATATTAGGAATGCTGAACTTTCTACACCATTTTTTGTAAACTAAAACTGCCCTAAAAAAATAGTCTACTAAAAATGGGTCATACACATGCTGCCTACCACCTTTTTCACATACAAGTAGGTCATGAATATCTTTACAGTTGTTAACTTTTACCAGTTCCAACTCATTCTTTGTATTTGTTGCATAATTATTCTATGAAACACCATGATTTGTAATCGACTTGATGGCAGTTAACAACACTAACAACAGATATACCATAATTTACTTATCATTCTCTTATTGTTGAACATTTGGATTGTTTTCAGTATTCTACTTCTGAAGTAAAACTCCTAGAGCATATACTTTTAGGCTTTTTTTGTGTATTCTAATTTTCAATAGATTTCTGGAGGAAGAATGACTGCGCCAAAGGTGTGTAAATTTATTATATTGATGATGTTGTTGATAAGTGCCGTCAAGTCAGTTCTGACTCATAGTGACCCTGTATAGGGTATACTAATAGGTATGTCTCACCAATTTGCCTTCTGAAACGTAAGGACTAGTTGGTACCCCAGTTTATATTTTGAGAATGTACTTTTCCTCATGCACTTGTCAACACCAGCGCATTAATCTTTGGCCTTTTATTTTTTGTTTTTGTTTTTTTTAAATGGTACTATTTCCCCTGTTTTTGAATTCAAACTGCTTTTAAGGTTTCTGGAAAGATTATGCTGGTTTTTCAGTTTGATTGAGAGACTCTAGAAAATCCTGGGCTACAGTCAGAGATTCGACTGAAAGGATGAGAAAGAGCAGCTACAATAAAGGTTCTTGATGTTTGGAGGACTTCTCTGTTAGTTCAGTATTTACTTTAATTAAGATTTTCTATTTAATTTGTATTGTTTTATAAAAAACTTTTTCTTTTTTTTTTTTTTTGTGGTAAGACATGGTCTTATTATTATTATTTCCACTTACTGGCATCGAAGGTTAATGTAGTAGTGTTCAAATTATGACATTTATGTTTATTCATTAAAATCTCCATAAGATATCTGTTTTGAATCTAAGTACTTTGAAAAGAGTATACTCTTGTGTTAATTTAAGCCTTTGAATGATTTTTTACTTCTGTTGTATTTAATGAAAACAAAACAAAACAAAACAACAATGATCTTTCACATAAAAGGAAATGTTTTCATCTACTCAAGTTAAAACTGAAATAGATTGGTAAATGTAGATCTTTGTCGAGGGGAATGCTGGGAAAACTGCTGCTCCTTGCACATAGTCTTAAACTCAACACACTCTTGCTACATGATAACTAGCAGCTCTAGTAGAATTTAGAGAACACGATCCCTCGTGCTGAAGTCCTACTAACTGTATATTATTGTTGTTAAGTGCCATCAAGTCAATTCCAACCCATAGCGACCCTGTATAGAGTTTCCTAGGAGAGGCTAGTGAGCTTAAATCACCGACTTTGCGGTTCAAACTGACCTTGGAGTCCAGTGCTTTAGCCTGTAGGACTCCAACTATATATTAGTCTGCAAAAATTTAAGGAGAATCTCTAAAATCCTTTAGTGGGGGTAAAAAAAAACCATTAAAAAATATCTTCTCTACACTGTTGTTGTTGTATAGCGACTCTATAGGCTTTCCAAAGCTATAATCTTTGTGGGAGCAGAAAGCCTCATCTTTCTCCGGTCGAGGGACTGGTAGGCTTGAGCCTCCGACCTTGTGGTTCACAGTCTAGTGCTTATTCTATGAAGCCACTGCACTCCCTATGATACTATCAAGCGTTAAAGAAAAAAGAATTTCTGATATATCTTGGAACATGGATGAACCTGGAGGACATTATGTTGAGTGAAACAAGTCAATCATATACAAAAAATTGTATGTTCTCACTTTTATGAAATAATATGAACAGGGAAATATACAGAAACTTAATGCTCATTGGACTTCTGGTGTGGTGCAGTAGGATAAGCACAGGACTGCAAGGTAAATTTGAGTCATAATGTCGGCAGTTCAAACTCAACAGTTGCTCCTCAGAAACCTATACTTGTTTGCTTTGAGTCAGAATAGACTCAACAGCACTTAATAACAAATATTCTTTAGTGGTTACCAGGGAATTGGAGACAGAGGCAGAGGGGAATTCATTTGCTAGATAGTTGTTGACACTGTTATTTTTAGTAATGGGAAAGGTAACGTTGAATGATGGTGAAGTATGTACAGCTTGACAAAAGTAAACACAGTCACTAAAATGTATGGAAGGAAAAAGGATGTTTGGGCAATGGCTAATGCACATGTACTTTTGAAACAACAACAATAACAGAAAATATAGGTGTGGGTAATTTTGAGGCAGTTTCAGAAAGTTTTTGGGAAAGTTGCATTCTTTTTTAAGTCTTATTTTTTCATGAACTTTTTGAAGCCCGTCATAGATGGTATGCATATGTGAGTATACATAGGTGTATTTTTATATAGGATCGTATGCATATATATATATAAATATATAATAAAGCACATAAAGGGCACAATTACACATACTTCTTAGACACATCTAGAGGGATTAGGACCATAGTCTCATGAGACATCAAAGTTTATGTTGTACATCTTAGTTTGATGAGTAGCATCTTTAAAGCTTGTAAGCAGCCATCTAAAATAAACTTATTGGTCTCTACTTGTCTGCAACAAAAGAGAACGAAAGAAACCAAAGACTCATAGTAAAAGTTAGTGTACAGAACTAACAGTATATATGACATCAGAAGACCTAGATGGTGCTTGGCTACTACTACCCACAGTTCTATAAGAGCCACAATGTTCTTGTTGTTAGGTGCCATGGAGTTGGTACCGACCCATAGCAACCTTATACACAGCAGAACGAGACACTGCCCCATCCTGGGCCAACCTCACTACTGTTGCCACGCTTGAGTCCATCGATGCTGCTACTTGGCCAGTCCATCTTGTTGGGGGATGGACAGATATAACAAGAATGTGGGGCAGAATCTCAAATTCCACAAACAAACAACCAAACCAAACAAACAAACACTTATTGGTCCAACTGAGACTGACAGGACTCCATGAGACTTGCCATGAGATACTCTTTAAACTTAGAATTGAAACTATCCTCTTAAGTCTCCCTTTAGTTAAATACCGTATTCATTCACAAAATAATATGGTACTGTAAGTGTTTTGTTCCTTTAGTGTATGAGACCAGATGGTCAACAATTACTTTCAAACAAAGATGAGAATGTAATGGGGCAGGGAAACTAGATTAACGGAAATGGAATGACTAGAATGGAAATATTGAGAATGTTCACACATTGTGAAGACTGTAGCTGACTGTCACTGAAAAATTTGTGTAGAAATTGTTGAATAGAAACAAACTACTGTATGAACCTATTCTAAAAACACAACAAAATAATATTAAATTTTGTTTTTTTCCTATACACCGTATGTGTGCAGGAGGAAGATGAGGCTTTCTACTCCACAGATGATTTAAAGCCTCTGAAACACTATACAGGGTTGCTGTGAGTGGAAACCAACTCCACAGCACATAACAGCAGCAATTATATTGTATGCGATCTTCTGTGGAATGAATTATATTTTTCAGTTTTCTCTGTATTTTGAATTTGTATATTTATAAAGAATACTTTTATGTATTGTAAAAAATTGAGTTGTCATAAATTATACACGTTAAACTGACCATAAGACTCTTGCTAAAATGATTTCTTTCTTATTCCTTATCTACTACACTGAATAAGATTCCTACTGCTTTTTCTACTTCTTGTCAACCTTCCAGAATCCTCTTTGAAATCACTGGTTACTGTTGATAAGTGCCATCAAGTGAGTTCCTACTCATAGTGAACCCTATATTATGTTTCTGAGGAGCAGCTGGCTGGTGGGTTTGAACTACTGATTTTGTGGTTAACAGTCAGTGCGTACTGTACAGCACACAGAAATTGAAATGGCAGGGATCACCTATCATAGTGTATTTAGAGCTCTCACTGGAGTGGATGACAGGTGGTGGTGGTGTGTTCCTCTTTCAGCATTGAAGTATTTACAATATATAACAAGTCACATGTGATATATATATTTTTAAGAAAATTAATGGGGTCTTTCTAACTTCTTGATGCTGAACCATAAGTTTAACTCTTACATAACTGCCTAAAAAGATGAAATAAATATTCTTACTAAAATGATAAAACTGGAGACCTGGTGTGGGTAAGCACTGGGCTGCTGTCTACAAGGTCAGCGTCTCAAACCCACTGCTTCTCGGAAACCTTATATAGGGTTGCTATGAGTATTGACCCCACAGCACTTAATAAGAACACAAAGTGATACATGCATATGTTACTTAATGAGTACTTAGTTCTGTTTTTTTGACTCTTAAAATTAAGCCAGTACTACAAGGGCCTCTGGTAGCGTAGTGGTTACGAATTGGGCTGTTAACCTCAAGGTCGGCAGTTTGAAACTACCAGCTGCTTCACGGGAGAAAGATGAGGATTTCTGCTCTGGTAAAGGTTTACAGCCTTGGAAACCCTGTGCAGGGTCACTATGAGTCAGAACCGACTCCACGGTACTTAACAGCAACAACACATTTTACTACCAGGAGCTCTGGTAGAGTAGTGGTTATGAATCAGGCTGCAAGGTCAGCAGTTTGAAATTACCAGCTGTTCCGCAGGAGACAGATGAGGCTTTCTGCTCCGGTAAAGACTTACAGCCGCGGAAACCCTGTACAGGGTCGCTATGAGTCGGAACTGACTCCACGGCACCTAACCACCACCACACATGTTACTGCTGTGGTACCGGAGTGTAAGATCGATTTGAACTGCAGTGTCGTCAGTCGTTCCCTGGAAATCCTATACAGGGTCGCTATGAGTCGGAACCAACTGGATGACATTTAACAAAAACAACACGTTTTATTACACTGAAGCATACATTCAAATATAAGCCTTGATAGTGTGGCTCTTTTTAACTGCATGGTAGGCGCTTCAAGCTTACCAGCTGCTCCTTTGAAACCCTATACAGGGTCGCTATGGGCTGGAATCGATTCAACGGCACTTAACAACAAGAAGTGTGGCTCTTGAGTCCCAGTGTGACGTTGAGGGTTAATGCACTGGATTACAAGCTCACCAGCTTCTCCTTGGAAACCTTATACAGGGCTGCTGTGGGTTGGAACTAACTCACGGGCACATTAACAACAAGTATGGTTCTTGGATTCCTGGTGTGGCGCTGTGGGTTAATGCACTAGACTGCAAGGTTGGTGGTTCAGGCTCATCAGCCATTCTTAGAAACCCTTTACAGGGTTGCTATGGATTGGAACCAAGTCGATGACACTTAACAACAGCAACAAGAAGGAAGAATTTGTTAAGTGCCGTCAAGTGAGTTCCTGCTCATTGCTGTTGTTGTTAAGTACCGTGGAGTCGGTTCTGACTCATAGTGACCCTACATAGGGTTTCCGAGGCTGTAAACCTTTACCGGAGTATACCGCCTCATCTTTCTCCCGCGGAGCAGCTGGTAGTTTCGAACTGCCGATCTTGAAGTTAGTTCCTACTCAGAGTGAACCCTATATGTGTTTCTGAAAATTTGAATTATGTTTTACCTGGAAATAATGAGTATTTCCAAAATACCAAATACAAACCCAACAAACAAAACTTAGATAATTTATTTACTGTCAAGTATCTGTGCTTTCTTCTGGTTCTCACCTTTCTCCCTTTGTTTCGTTCCTTGAATCTGATGCTTCCAGGAATAATTACTTTCATTCTGTATGATTGGAAGAGTTGTTTTCCTACTGCACACACGTGAAACTTATTTTTGCATGTCTGTTATTTTTGGTCTGCAGTTGCTTGGAGTCAGAAACATAACATTGTTGTTTTATGTTATTAGAAATGAAGACATTTCAAAGTTTGACATTTGCTTGATATTGATTGCATTTTAAATATAGTTTTCAGTAACTGTGCAAGACAATTTTGTGGTAGTTTAAAACCATTTTAAAAGGTAAAATAAGACTGTTTTGTAGCCATTGCTGTTGTTAGTGTCATGGAGTCAATTCCAAATCATAGGGACCCCGTATAGGATTTCTGAGGAGCAACTGATGAGCTTGAACCACCAACTTGTGGCTAGCAATCCAGTGCTGATCCTACAGTGCCATTGGTTACAATTAATACTAAAAACAAACATGTTTTAAAAATCTCCCTTCATAATTTTAGTGGAAAAATAAAATCATGTTAAAATAATGTTTGTGACAATTTGTTGGGAAGTATTTTGGGGTTTTGCACTAAAGAGTGATGATCTATAACTTTCATCAATCTTTGTAATGGTGAAATATCTGGAAATCCATTAGGTTAAATGTCTAATTAAATATTCCCGTTTTATTATAAATTTTGGTATGCTTAAAATTAAAGTTATTAAAATCACATTAATTACCATTTAGCAGACTTTTAAAATGTTTGTGTAGTTAACTTAATTTGGCACAGAAGCTGAGAAAATAAAATGAAAAAGAAGAATGAAATGACAAAAGTCTATTGTATGTTTGATTATGTTAAGCCAGTCTTTATGACTTAAAATTGTTGTAATTTGACTGTGTCAGGCTTATATGCCTAGCTGTTAAAAGTGTTTGGTTTTTCTTTCCCCTCTTTCTTTCTTCCCTCCTGGGCACAGTTGGAACCATTATTTTGTGGAATTTAGTGGTGGGGGGAACCTGAAGCTGAGGCTAGGTTTTACAGGAAGATCTTTTCAGAGTTTTCAGGAAGTAGATTCCAAATATAATTGTCCACAATTTAGCCACTTATTCAGTATTTCCTGACTTTTTGAAAGACAGAACCCAGATTCAGTGAAATTTTTATGAAAACCTGAATTTTTAGACATCATTACACAGGGTACAAAGATCATTTTATATATTTTTATGAGCTTTTAAAACAGTAAGAGTTTAAAAAATTATTCAAAAAGAAATAAAATTATTTTATGAATTGATAGATATTTTAAAAAACATATAAGTATTGGTGTTTATAAATTAGAGATTTGGAGGGTTGAGGGGAGATTGATAAAACATAGTTATAGATCTCTAATTAAACAAAAACTTGAGCAGAAATTAGTTACAGTACCAAAAGAAAGGAAATAAAGTCTCTCTTTTTGGTTGAGGCTATTTTTATCTTCAGAGAAACAAAATGAACTACTTCTGCATGTTTTAGAAGTTTCATGATATAAACTGAAGGTGCAGTAGCTTCGTGAGTAATTTGTTTTTAATGAATGAAATTTGAATTCCCTGCTAGAGTATTAGCATAAAGGGTAAAACATTTCAAACTATTAGTTGTTGTTAAGTGCTGTTGATTCAGATAAAATAAAAATACACTACATTTCTTTGTGTTGTTTCATAAAATAGAAAGCAGTTTCTTCTTAAGTATTTGAATGTCTATGTATTTATGTATCATAGTCAAGAAAGAAGTTTGAAAACTCCAATTTGACATTAGGTATAGAGCTGTTTGTGAGTTTTCAAGTGCCATTTCCTAAATTTCTGCTATTGATGAGATGTAGATTTTTTTTAGGATGGCCCTTCCTTTGTTATTGTTGGTAAGAGCCACTGAACCAGTTCCTACTCATAACAACTCTACGTACAATAAAACATAACAGAGCCAGCCCTGCACCAGCCTCACTATCATTCTTGTGTTTGAGCCCGTTGTCACATCCACTGTGTCAGCCCATCTCATGGAGGGTCTTCCTCCTTTTCTTGAGGACGCTGAGGTTCCCGTGGTCTACTAGTCCTTTGGACTAATACTTTACATGCATCTTTATTTTCTTAATTCTACTTTGCTTTTTGAATGGGGAAAGACCAATAGTTGCAACTTAGATTGCCATGGACAAGATTTTAAGGTCCCAGTCAGAACTCACTAAAGTAGGATGTGTTACATTGCCTTTGTGGACTAAGTTATGCCAGTAGACCTTAGTGCTCCTAGACCCAGTGACTCACTCCTTCAAAGTGTTTGCCTATGGCTAGAAGTTTTCATAACTACTTTCTAACTGCTTTACTCTATTCATGGGTAAATTTATAGCATATATCCAAGGCATTAACAATAACAACAATGAATACATACGTAGAAGTATCCTCTGTCAAACCTACATATATTCATGGGTATACTCCCATTTACCTCCTCACCCCTTTTCAGCTTGTGTGTCTGTCTGTGTATCCACTCATAGTTTTTATTGCTGTTGTATAATTTTATGCAATAGTATTTACCTTTGGTGCATTTAAGTCTTATGCTCTTTCCAGTGTCTTCCTTTGCTTTAATCATTTTGAGCTGACCTCTCCTTATTGTATATTGCCTTTCCCTTCACCCAAGTTAATACTTGCCTATTATGGTGTGGCGCTGTGAGTTGATGTGCTGGACTGCAATGTCAGTTTGAATTGCAAAGTCGGTGGTTCAGGCTTACCAGCAGCTCCTCGGAAACCCTATACAAGGTCACTATGAGTCATAACCGACTCAATGGTACTTAACAACAAGACCAACAATTCTCTAGTTAGTGATTACATACATAAACGTGTTCTTAAGAATATGTTTTGAGTGCATTTTAGTATAGTCAGCTTGAAGACCATGGTGCGCCTGACTCAAGCCATGGTGTTTTCAATAACCTCATATGCATGCGAAAGCTGGACAGTGAATAAGGAAGACTGTAGAAGAATTGATGCTTTTGAGTTATGGTGTTGGAGGAGAATATTGAAAGAGCCATGGGCTGCCAAAAGAACCAACAGATCTGTGTTGGAAGAAGTGCAGCCAGACTGTTCCTTGGAGGCCAGGATGGCCAAACTTTGCCTTTCATACTTCAGACATATTGTCAGGAGGGACCAGTCGCTGGAGAAGGATATCATGTTTCTTAAAGGTGGAGCATCAGAGAAAAAGAGGAAGACCCCCAGTGAGATGGATTAGCAAAGTGGCAGCATCAATAGGCTTGAGCTGTGGCTCAACGCACAGAATAGTAACTGTAGGTTTTCCTAGGCTTTAAGTCTTTACGGGAGCAGAAAGCATTATCTTTCTCCTGCAGAGCTACTGGTAAATTCGAACTGCTGATCTTATGGTTAACAGTCCTGCTATGCTGCCAGATATGTATTTATGTATGTATATATGTGTGTATCCACACCCAGACACACACACATATATGTATGTATATATGTTGTTGTTAAATGCTGTTGAGTTGGTTCCAAGTCATAGTGACCCCATATAGGATTTCTGAAGAGCGGCTGTTGAATTTTAACCACTGACCTTGTGGTCGAGTGCATTATCTTACAGCACCACACCAAGACATGCTCACTCTCTCTCTTTCTAAGTGCCATGATACAGGGTTTCCGAGGAGCTGCTAGTGATTTGAACCACCAACCTTGTGGTTTGCAGTCCAGTGCTGCTTATCCTACAGCACATACCATCTCTCTGTATATACATATATATATACACACATATACATAAGTGTATGTGTATGTGTAGATAAATGTATCTACACATACACACACACATAATACATAGGGGTTTCCAAGGATACCTGGTGAGCTTGAACCGCCGACTTTGTGGGTTCAAACTGACTTTGCAGTGCAGTGCATTAACCTACAGTGCCACAACCACTCCACCACACAGGGTCGCTATGAACTGGAACTGACTGGATGGCACTTAGCAACAACAACACACACAATACTAATTAGAATGAGAGTTGTTTTGGAGAAGCGGGTCATTTTACAGAGACAAAATTGTCATTATATTTTCATTTCATTAATTTGGAACATGGTTATCAAAGCACAACCTAATGCTCTTTCAGAATCCATTGTAAATTTACTTTATTATACATTTCTGTTAGGGTACCACTTTTAAAAATAAAATTTTTGGAGGGGTGGTCTGGCAGGAATTCTGGAAACCCTTGGTTTTCAAGAAGAGATCCTAGTGAGGTAATTTAAGAATGAGAGGCGTTTGAAAGTTGGATTGGATTGAGGAATTTGGGTAGTCTGCTTTTTAGACTTTATTAGTTGAGAAAAGAGAAGGGAAAAGCAAGCTATCATTTACTGAGAGCTGTGTCCTGGAAGCGATGCTCCTAAACGTACAGTAGTGCACATCCCTCTGTCTTGGAAGGCTTATTTTATTTCATTTAATTTTGAAGTGGGCCTGAGAGTAGTAAGATCATTTTCTCAGGGTCATGTTATAGTGATAATTTTACTAGAGGTTGTGTAGGAGAGTACTAGAAGATAAGGTTTAAAGGTAAGATTGTGTCAGAATTTTGAAAGGTCTTAATTACCTTAAAAAAACAAAATAGCAAAACACAAAAGAAAGTTAATTGGGATGTAATTCAAAAGGAGTGACACAAAGAAGTGAACTGATACTTATCAACCAGTTATGTGTGCTACTAGATTGCTCTAGAGTATTTAAGCTTCATTCTCTACTAGTCTAGATAGTCTGCTATTGTTGACTGCGTAGAGCAAATAACATACTAACTAGCTTCTTCAGGCTAAGAACTTGGGTGAGTACACATGTTCAATATAACGTAAATTAACATGGATATTTCCAAGTTTTTTTGTTTACTGTTTCAGGTTCTTGATACTACTCATTTTTTAAAACACATTTCCCTATTGTATCAGTCTTAAGAATACTTAAAATCATGGATGGCCACCATTAAGAAAATAGGAAGCTCTTTAATTAGAGACAAAGCATTGGGAATGAAAACAGATGTAAAGTCTAGCCAATCATAAAGATTTGCATCTCTGGTAGCATAGTGGTTACGAATCGGGCTGCGAACCTTAAGGCCAGCAGTTCGAAACTACCAGCCGCTCCGCGGGAGAAAGATGAGGCGTTCTGCTCCCGTAAAGATTTACAGCCTCGGAAACCCTGTACAGGGTCGCTATGGGTCGGATCCGACTTGACGGCACTTAACAACAACAACAACAAATGATTGTTTTACAACAGAATCACCCTGAAGGGATTTTAGTGTCTCAGCTTTTGTTTTTCTTTAGTTATCCTTATTTACCTTGACTAAATATTTACAAATTGGGAAGAAAATTCAAATTAAGAATTTGATATCCATTTGTGGTGATATGTTGTTGTTGTTAAGTGACATCGAGTCAGTTCTGAACCATAGCGACTGTTTATAAGGTTTCCAAGGAGCAGCTTGAACCACCGACCTTGAAGTTCAAAGGACTTTGCAGTCTGGCCCAGTAAAATCCACAGCTCCACACCAGGACTCCTGTAAGCATGCATTTTTTTTTTTTCCTTTAGCCTGTTTTCCCCACTTTGTTGTTGTTGCCACCGAGTCGGAACCAACTCATAGCGACCCCATGCACAGCAGAATGAAACAATATCCGATCCTGGGCCAACCTCACTACTGCTGCCACACTTGACGCCATCAATGATGCCGCCTGGCCAATCCATCTCGTTAGGGGTCTTCCTCTTTTTCTCTGACCCTCCACATTACCCAGCATGACATCCTTCTCCAGCGACTGTTCCCTACTTAGTATACTAATTTGTCTGCAGCTATCTTTATAAATGGGAGTTTATAACAATTGAGTACAGGATAATAAAAACTTAAATGGTGACGTAATTAACCATTTTAAAGAGATTTAGCCTTTTGATTTGTTTGTAATAAACTATGAGTGGCTTACATAATATTTATGGTAGAAGAAAAAGAATAAAATGTTAGGCTATTCCTGTGAGTTATAATTTCTACTATTACCTTACATTATCTGTAATTTTTTACATGATGCTAGGATTGTTGGTATGGTGAAGGATAAGCACTGGACTGCTAACCATAAGACCAGAAGTCAAACCCATCAGTTGCTCCTTGGAATGAGTTGCTATGAGTTGGAGCCTACTCAGTAGCACTTAACAACAATAATGTCTCTGTAGAATTAACACAGGAATAAAAAGCACTAACTTATACTATGTTAAGAAAATTTTCATATGTGCTAGACTTTTTAAAATTGATGTATTCTATACCACTTTGAACCTGGTAGCTCCATAAGATGAGCACTGGACTGCAAACGACAAGGTCTGTGGTTTGAGCCCACCAGCCACCCCACAGGAGAAAGATGAGGCTTTCTGTTCCTGCAAAGGTTTTAAAAGTCTCGGAAGCCTTGTACACAATGAATGAATCAGAACCGACTTGACCACACTTAAAAACAACAGCAACACTTTAGATCAGGTAGTCTCTTGTTTAAATTGGAATCTACTCAAAGATTACAAACTAAAATTGTCAAAGATTTTTTTAAGAAAAAAAGTAGATATCTCTCTTGGATTGTTATAAATTGTTTTGACATTTTGAAAACCTATAATTTTATTGGCTGGATTTTGAATAGTAGTTTTGTGGATTTTTTAAACAAAATCTTGTATTTATTTTATAACCCATAACTTTCAAATTGTAAACGTTAGTTTTTGAGGTTAATAATACTGTTAGAAGTCCTTCAAACAGTGTTAACTTACTGAGTTCAGAGCATTTGTTAGCAGTTGCTACAATCTGTCAAGTCTATGTAGTTTTCTCACCTGGCAGATTAAGTTTCCACCAAAATCCTATATCAATGGAGTGAAAGAAAGGTTTATGGTAATTTTTACTGAACTCAGGAGGGATACTCAGCAAGAGCAGCATTGCCAACAAACAAGCACCGATAATCAGGCCGTATTTGAAAACCAAAATGGTGACATAGGAATGAGGATGTTATTTTTTACTTTATAAACTTAAAGTTGTAGATTTAAAAACTGAGTTTTTTCTTTTTTTTAATGTAAAGTTGTTTTTCCAAATAATTGTTTTTTGATCATAGAAATAAGATTTTGTCTGTAAATAGTATGTAAATAGTATGTCTTACACTTTACAAATAGGTTAGTTTTATGATAGGATTAT
>NW_006408592.1:482088-520608 GCF_000296735.1 Chrysochloris asiatica | reverse complement strand
CCCCCAGTTTTTGTGTGGCACAGTTAACACATTCAGCTTTTAACCTAAAGGTTGGCAGTTCAAATCCACCCAGAGGCACCTTAGAAGAAAGACTTGGAAATCTAATTCTGAAAAACAGCCTTTGAAAACCGTGTGAATGAGCACAGTTCTATTCTAACACATGTGGCACACATGGAGTTGACATGTGTTGAAATCTGCTCGATGGTAATTTGTTTTTTTAGTGTATATGTATATCAATATTTTCATGTTTACTGTCTTTATAGTAGGTACTTTTCTGTCAGTATTTTTCTTTGTAAACTTGTAAACATAGGAACAACAATTTATACATGCATTATTATTTCAAAAGTATATTTCCTTTTTTCTACATTTGGAAAAATAATGTGAAATACTATAGAAACTCCGTTTATTTAGGGAAAATGAATTCATGACAGTAGTACTTGAATGGTTGCAAATACATGTATCATTTTTCTTATAGTCATCCTTTTCTTTGGTATATTAACATAATTGGTATGGAAGGTCTTTTGGCATGGTTTTTTCAGTGAAGTCATATAGTTATTAATTTCTATTTAGAGGAAGATAAATTTAACCTTGAATTTTAGATTTGCAGTCATTATCCCTATTCTTTCAGCTGTTATTGCTAAAATTGTATGACAGCACTGTTGGAAGTTTGAGCTATTGTTTAATAATGAACTTTTAATTATTTTCAAAATCTGTTCATCAAGAAGGGGACATGTTCAGACTACCTTCTGCAGTCTAAAGAATGCAGCACAGAGGATAGAAAACTTTCTTAGAGAGTATAGACACTGAGAAATGCATGTGCAATGCTGCTACAAGTGGTTTACTGTTTCTGAATAGGTTGGGTTAGAGGGAGTGTGAAGAGGATGGAAACCTCCTTGTATTGACCTCTCTGAGACAGCTCATTCATGTCAAAAAATAATCAAGTGCAGCTGCAAGATTAATTGTGTGGGAAGCTATAAACATAGAAAGCTGTGACCTCTATTCAGCGCTCTGTTTTATGTACAAGCTTGTGCTTTGGAACTGCTGACTATGAACTTGAATGAATAATAATTTACTCAATTGAACACACAGTAGTAGTATCTAAAAATTATTGAGCTTGTAGGGCATGAGGTAGGACAGATTTCTAGTTGAGGCATTTAAGGAAACTGGAGTAGATCTGAGTAAATGAGAAGAAAGGAAAAAAACAGAGTTGAGTTTGTAAAGCCACGAGAAATTTGCCATTATTAACCTTTGAATCTTTTTCTCAAATCCTTTTACTTATAATAGAATTTGACTTTAGCCTTTATTATAACTGTTTCTTTCTCCAAGTTTTATTAGTAATTCCTACAAAGCCCTCTTTAAAATTTGTAAACATTAGTAATTTTTTTTTATCAGCAACTATTGTCTTATGGAAATGAAATGGCATTTTCTAATTATTAGATAATAAAATAATTTCTGTTTTTAGCAGAAAATAGCTATGCATCTAAATATTTGTAATGGATTTACAGGACTTGATGCTGTTTTAAATATATCCAGAACATGTTACTATTTGGAAAGTAACCTAACTGAACATTTGAATTACCATTTTATGATTTTTGGTAATGTTAGAATTAAAGATAGTAAAAGTTACATAAAGATTTTTCTCTTTTTTTTAATTTAACTTTTTATTGTGAATTGAGTTAAGGTTTACAAACAAGATCGTCACTTTTACATACACTTTGTTTCATCTCAATGATTGCAATCCTCTTAATGATTTCTCTTTTAAAACAGTATTTTATGATTTTCCTTTTCTTTCAGTTTTTAGGAAGGGAAGGAACTTATCATTGTTACTACACATATTATAAATGTATTTTCAGAAAAATTCTGGTATTTGTACTTGAGAAAACATAGTAAAGAGAATTTATATAATTTTTCCAAGATCACATTTCTAGGAATTACAACTGCCTAGATTAGAATCCTAGAAGCCTTTGCTTCTTTTATATCATGTTGTCTTGAAGAAGGAAAATACAAGATACACAAAACCTTATAATTTTTGTTTAAAATATTATCTTTTTGTATACTAACTTTTAATAAATGTTAAATTAACATTTTTATATTGAAATTAAACTTCATCTATAAAAGAAAATGTAGTGAATCTCTGTAGTATTTTCTGCCACTTAATTTGGTTTTAACTAGGGTCTTCAGTTGTTTTAGATATAGCACAAAGTGTTGTGTGTTTACTGCTCTGTAGTCTTAGGATTATCTTTCTGGATACAGCCAGGGACTATAACATGATAATTGTTGAGATCATTGTTAAGACACCCACTATTTGGAGGAGTTAATTTTATCATATGATGACAGCCAATGTCAGCTGTACATTATGAAAACTCCACTTTTGGAAATGTGAGAAGCAATTTAGGTTCATGTTTAACATGCCTTTGTTTTTTCCCATAGCCTCAGAAAACTGATACTTGCAATAATTACATACGTAATGAGCAGATTGAAACATCTCTCCTACTTTGCTAAAATCTATTCATACTGAATGTATCTAGAAAGTTTACTTTAAAGATTATTAAGGAACTATTTAGAATGCATAGTTCTAGAATGAAGTTTATCTAAGGACTGTATATTTGAGATATATGTTGCTATTAGGTGCCATCGAGTCGGTACCGACTCATAGCGACCTTATGCACAGCAGAACAAAATATACAGGAGATTTAAATGTACATACACACATATATATGTGTATACACTTTTCATTTTTCTTTTAAAATATTGTAGAACATTTCATGTCACTACCATGTTAGTATTTTGCATTTTTATTGACCTGTGTTCTGGTTTGGCGCTGAAGGATCAGCACTGAACTGTGAACCACAAGGCCAGCCGTTCAAATCC
Source organism: Chrysochloris asiatica (assembly GCF_000296735.1). Classification (NCBI taxonomy): domain Eukaryota; kingdom Metazoa; phylum Chordata; class Mammalia; order Afrosoricida; family Chrysochloridae; genus Chrysochloris; species Chrysochloris asiatica. Next base: position 517,737 of record NW_006408592.1, on the reverse strand, counting down.
ACCAGCTGCTCCTTGGAAACCCTATACAGGGTTGCTGTGGGTCAGAACTGACTCCATGGCACTTAACAACAACCTGTAACTGTTGAGGGGCACGTGGCAAGCTATAGATGTCTGCTTATGAAATATACTTTCCTATTTTATGTTATGCAGGTATGTGTGTATGGTGGTTGCTGGTGTGCTGTGGAGTCGGTTTCGACTCATAGTGACCCCGTACGAGATTTCTGAGGCTGTAAATCTTTACAGGAGCAGAAAGCCTCATCTTTCTCCCATGGAACAGCTGGTAGTTTTGAGCTGCTAACCTTGAGGTTAGCAGCCCAATTCGTAACCATTAAGAAAATCCATATAAATAAAATAGGGCTTGACAAAAAAATGTGCATCAGTACTATTTACATGTAATATACATATAATGTACACATTTACATGAGAATGGTAATGATGAACATTTATTGTCAAGCCCTATTTATTTATATGGATTTTAAAATTTAACTTAATATTGATAATTTATGGATTGTGTTGTACTGTTATTTAAATTTTATAGGAAGCTTTTAAGTAATGAAATGTTACAGGATTACTCTTACTAAATAGGATCGTTGTCAGGCAATGTAAAGCACCTGAGAGTTTGCAGACTCACCAGCTAGCCTGTGGATTCTATGGTTGAGGCAGCAAACATCAGAGTCAGCAGAGACAGTGGTGTTTATAATTTGTAGGAGTAGGAGTAGATAGGTGTCATCATTTTCTTAGTCTGAATCCTGAGTCACAATCCACGTAGGGTGAAGTGAAAGGACCAGGTGAGAGCTGTAGACATGGTAACTGCATTATAGGAAAGGAACCTGAGTTTAGGGAACTCACGTGTTTCATGTTGCTGTTATTATGTGCTGTGGAGTCGGTTCTGACTCATAGCGACCCTGTACAGGGGGGTTTCCAAGGCTGGAAATCTTTCCGGGAGTAGAAAGCCTCATCTTTCTCTCCTGGAACCGCTGGTAGTTTCCAACTGATGATTTTAGGGTTAGCAGCCTGATTCATAACCAGAACGCTCCCAGAGCTCCTTCAAATGTTTTGTAATGGGCAGTAAATGTGGGTGGAATAACAAACTATCTTCCAAGGTCATTCACTATAAGAAACATCCTTAAAAGATAGTCTGGAGAAAAGATACCTAGTTTCTAACTTGTTAGATATCAGAAACATGAGAGGCCATTGGAGAATTAACTTCTAACAATCATGTGTAGGGAGAACGACTCCAGATTTCATTTCTTTACTCTTTTTTATGTTACACTACTTCCTCAAATAAAATATTATTGTCTGTATCATTGCCCCCCTTTCCCTCTATCCAGTCATCTAGGTTGTAATAATCATTCAAAATAAATTTTAGAAATATCTTTTCCTGTGTAGCTTTTCTGATATTACCCAGTTATGGACTATTGTTCTCTTTATACTTACTTGCTGTTAAGTGCTGTCAAGTTGGTTCAAACTCATTTGTTGATGTTGTTAGGTGCCAACGAGTCAATACCAACTCATAGCGACCATATGCACAGCAGAACGAAACACTGTCCGGTCCTGGGCCAACCTCACAATCACTGATTTGAGCCACCACTGCTGCCATTGAGCCAGTCTATCTTACTGGGGGTCTTCCTCTTTTTCTCTCACCCTCCACTTTACCAAACAGGTTATCTGTTTCCAGTGTTCCCTCCTGACAGTATTTTCCAGTAAAACTTTTATTTTCATTGGCTATCAAAGATACTGTCCAATGATTTCCACATTCCATTGGGTCACCTCTATTTGGAATTGGCACACATACAGATATCTTCCAGTTAGTTGTCTTGCAAATTTCCTTGCAGATGAGTTAGTGCCTCCAGTGCTGCATCACTTTGTTGAAAGATTTCAATTGAATTCCATCATTTCCCAGTGCCTTGCTCTTTACCAGTACCTTCAATGTACCTTGGACTTCATCCTTCAGGATTATTGGTTCTTAATCATATGCTACCTCTTTTTTTTTTTTTTTAAAGGTTTTATTGTGAATTATGTGATAGTTTACATGAGAGAACATTAATTTTACATTCATCCTATCATATAGCATTTCATTGCCATAGTTACAATCCCCTCCATGCATCATCAACCAACCAAAGGGTATACCCTACAAGCCTGGCCCCGGTCATCAGCACACAGCCCCTCTCCCTCTCTGGGTCTAAAGTCCCCAGCTGCTCCATCTCTCCACGTCATCATCTCTGCCTCCATTTCTGGCGTCACTGCCTCTCTGGGTAGGGTCCTGCCCTTCGCTCTTCTCCCTTGATGGTCCCAGGGACCTCCGCTCCTAGACTTCAGAGTTAATCACTCCCCTCCTTGCTACAGAACAATTGCCTTTACATTTCCAACCCTCACAATCAGTCCTGATAACAGTTATTCACTATTGTATCACAAGAGACCTATCTGCATTTCCTTTCATCAGCCCTTCCAAGACAGATTGGGTACTACTCAGTGGAGATTCTACCTTCCTCCACATCCTGTGGATCTAAGTTCCCTCTTGAAAGTTTGTAAGCCAGTCACTTCCTGCCTTTGTAGACCCCCCCCACTTTGGGTAGCCATTGTCCAAGTTGCCCATCCCTGTCTACTGTGTGTATGGAGGTTGTGGGAATGAACCTTGCTGTAAAGATTCATATGCTACCTCTTGACATGGTTGAACTTCAACCATTTATTTTTGATACGGTGACTTTGTATTCCTTCCATCTTCTTTTGATGCTCTCTGCATCGTTCAGTATTTTGCCCATAGATTCCTTTAGTACCACAAGTCAAGGTTTGCATTTGTTTTTCATTTACCCTCAGCTTAACAAATGCTGAGCGTATTCTTCCCTTTTTGGTTTTCTAACTCCAAGTCTTTATATATTTCGCTATAATATTTGACTTTGTGCCCTTGAGCTGACCTTTGAAATTTTCTGTTCAGCTATTTGTACCTACTCACTTCTACTTGCTTTAGCATTTCTACGCTGGAGAACAAGTTTCAGAGTCTCTACTGACATCCATTTTGGTCTTTTCCTTCTTTCTTGTCTTGTTAGTGATGTTTTGCTTTCTTTCCGTATTGATGTTCTATATGTCATCCCATAATTCTTATGATCTCCGGTGTTTAGTGTCTAATGCATCAAATCTGTTCTTCAGATGATCTCTAAATTCATGTGGGATATATCAAGGTCATATTTTGGCTCTTGTGGACTTGTTTTTAATTCTCTTCAGCTTCAGCCTGAATTTGCATATGAGCAGTTTGTTGTTCCAGTCTTTCCCTGGCCTTGTTTTGGCTGATGATATGAAGCTTTTCCACCATCTCTTCCCACAGATGTAGTCAGTTTGATTTCTTTGTATTCCATCTTGTGAGGTCCATATGTAGAGTCATCTTTTATGTTGTGTAAAAAGGTATTTGTAATGAGTAAGTCATTAGTTTTGCAAAATTCTGTCATGCTCTCTCCAGCATCATTTCTATCACCAAGCTCACATTTTGTAACTTCTGATACTTCTTTGTTTCCAGCCTTTGCATTTCCAATCACCAATAATTTTCAAGACCTCTTGATTGCATGTTTGATCAATTTCAGACTCAATAATTTGGTAGAATTCTGCAGTTTCATCATCAGTGGCTTTAGTGGTTGGTGCATGAATTTGAATAATAGTGATATGAGCTGGTGTTCCTTGTATAGATGTATGGGTATTATCCTATCATGGACAACACTATACTTCATGACTGATCTTCATACGTCCTTTTTGACGATGAATGCAATGCCATTTTTTTTTTTCAATTTGTCATTCCTGGTATAATAAATCATGTGATTGTCAGGTTCAAATTGGCCAATACCAGTCCATTTCAGCTCATTAATGCGTAGGATATCGATGTGTGTATGTTTCACCTCATTTTTTACAACTTCCAATTTTCCTAGATTCATAATTCATGCGTTCCATGTTCTGATTATTAATGGATTTTTACAGCTGTTTCTCTTCATTTTGAGTTGTGCCACATCAGCAGATGAAGGTCTCGAAGATTTTACTCCATTTGCATCATCATGGTCAACTCTACTTAGAGAAGCCAGCTCTTCCCAGTTGCATCTTAAGTGCCTTCCAACCTGAAGGGCTCATCTTCCGGCACTATATCTGACGATATTCTGGTGTACTTCACCATGTTTCAATATTCAGTAATCTGGTGCTGACAATGTTCCACTGTTATTTATAAGGTTTTTAGTGACTAAATATTCAGAAGTAGTCCGTCTCTCTTTCTTCCTAGTCTGTCTTTGTCTGGAAGGTCAGCTGAAACCTGTCTACTGTGAGTGACCCTGCTGGTATGTAAAACACCCATGGCATAGATTCCAACATCACAGCAGTATGACACCACAGTAAGACAAACTGACAGATGAGCATCGCTACCCTTTATAGGGTTTCTGAGCAGTGGTTGATGAGTTTGAACCACTGACCCTGTGGTTCTAACCGACCTGTAGTCCAGTGCTTACTCTACAGCACCACACAAGGACTCCTTGTACTTGGTTACTTTAGATTATATTGACGATTAAAGTAAAATTCATTATGAGTAAGAAGGCTCAAGAAAAAGTTTCAGATGTTTGGCAAAAATAGTTCTTTCTGAAAGTCTCTATGAATCCATAATGAGATTAGCTAATCTTTTTTCAATAAGTGAATGAGTTCAATATTCTTACAGATTATTCTGGTCTGAGTTTTGTCCCCCTCCCCAAATGTATGTCAACTTGGCTGGGCTCTGAATCTCAGTGGTATGTAAATACCCTCCAAGGGTTGCTATGGTTCGGAACCTTCTCTATGGCACTTAACAACAATACCAACAGTGCTAATTATGTACTCCTGATATGGCATTGTAGGGTAAGTACTGGACTGTGAACTATAAGGTTGGTGGTTCAAACCCATTAACAGCTCTTTAGAAACTCTAAGCAGGTTGCTATGAGTTTGAACCAACTTGGCAGTTCTTAACAACAACTGCTAGTAATACATTTCTGTATATTGTTGACAAAAATTGATGATTGGGAAAAATTCTTATAATTATACTCCAGAACTGTAGAAAGGCATATGATGGTACTTGTAATTTGTTTAGGAATTTTTTTCATATTTTCTAATGTACAAATCGTTTCTATAGTTGTTCAGAGATGAAGATTTATTTAATGAAACAGTATAAAAACAAATTTCACAACAAATGCACAATTCTGCAAAGTATCCATAATATGATTTGTGGCCATGTTGCTAGGAGGCTAATCAGAAATGTCTGTTAAGAATATTGTCATTTAATGTTAGTTTAAGGATATTAATCATATATACATAGAGGAGTTAACCAGAATAAGATGTTTAATATATACAGGCTTAATATTTACAGGTATTTTTGTCAGGATAACTAGTAGTTTTAAAACCATTTTAATAAAAACCATGATTTTAGGCATTTTATTTTCAGTTTTATTACTTAAGTCTTATGTACATATTTTAAAGTTCAATAGGTGCTTATTTAAATTAAAAATTTCTCCTTGCCTGGATTCTTCATTTTAATATGAATTATTATTTTGGCATGGTTTCTAGAAGCTGTGTGGATAAGAATATGACACTAAAAAAATGCAAGAAAACAATAGCCACTAAAACCATAAACCATTGTCTTTGAGCTGATTCCAACTCATATTAACCACATAAGACAGAGTAGATCTGCCCCTTAGGTTTCCAAGGCTGTGATCGTATAGATGCAGACTGCCACATCTTTCTCTCATAGAGTGGCTGGTTTGAATCGCCAACCTTTTTGATTAGCAACTTAGCACCTAACAGTTACACCACCAGGGCTTCTCTTGAAAAGAATTATTGGTAAGTGTTGTCGAATCCATTCTGACTTACAGTGAGCTCTGTTTTGGGTTCCCAAGGAGCCACTGGTACGTTTGAATCACCGACCTTGTGGTTAGCAATCCAGTGCTTATCCTATAGTGCCATTTGAGGACTGGTTTGATAAAAATGATGGTGGTGGTTATGTGCCACCGAGTTGGTTCCAACTTAGAGCAACCCTGTATAAGGTTTCTGAGGCTGTAAATCTTTTGAGGAAGCAGAAAGCCTCATCTTCTTACGTTAAGCATCTGGTTGATTCGAATTGCAGTATGCCACTAAGGCTGATTTTGGTTAAGATTTGTTGTTGTTGCTAATTGCCATCAAGTCAGTTCCAACCCATAGCGACCCTGTTTAGGGTGTCCGAGGAGCGGCTGGTAGTCTACCTAAATAAAAAAGAAAAGAAAATTAAATTCCCACCCTCCCTAGCCTAGTATGAAGCCTAAAATTAGAAAGACATGCATGATGTGATTAGGAAAGCTATTAAATAATAGCTCAAATAAACAAACAAACAAATCCAAACCCATTGCCAATGTATGGAGATCCCATGTATTACAGGGTAGATCTGTTCTATAGGGTTTTCCTGGAAGTAATCTTTATGGTATTAGTTGCTTTTTCTTCCATGGATGTAAGGGTGGCTTACAACTGCCAGCCTTTATGTTAACAACTGACCACTACTTGCACCACCCAGAGACCTTAAGTTTTAGCTACCACTATTTCTAATCATCTTTCTTATTAAACTCATCAGTTGTTAGTACAGAACAGACTGTGGGAATGGGGTAAAGGATGAGGGAAGGAGGTTGTAAACTTTTTGAAAATCATATGGCACTGCCTGGCAGCTTAGATGTGCTTCAGTTTGGAGCTTTGGGCTAATTGTTTTAGGACATCGGATTGTTGGGAAGGAGTCTGAAAGCAGGACCAGTACCTGAAATAATTTCAGTTTCAGTTGGTTTTCCAGGTGATTTTTTAATCTCGCTATGAGATTCAAGGACTACATGTTTCCAGTTTAATGATTTGTCTTTAGGCAATGTTGTTTACTTAATTGAAAGCATAAATTTTCCAGACTAAAGTAACAATAATCATCACCATTTATTGAACCTCATCTGTGTGCCAAGGAATGCACTAAATGCTTTACATTTATTGTTTTATTATGTCCTCAAAACAACCCTATAAGGTATGCATTTTTTAGCCCCATTCGTTTTGTAAATTTATATGAGGCTCTGAGAGGTTACGTAATTTGCTCAAAGTCATTCACAGTGAGAGCCTTAGAGCTTTACAGAAAAACAAATTGTCACTTGGAATATGAGATTTTAAACAAAGTTGGGTTTTGTTATTTCATATAAGCATATTTATTACCATAACACGACCATAACTTTTTCATACATTCTTAGTTTGTAGAATATTTTAAAAGCAGTGATAACACTGCTGTTGTGAAGTTCTGTATCCTTGGACTTATATTCCTGATATCATATTGTCATGGACTTAGTACGGATTTATAGGGTATAAAGGATATGGAAGACACTTAAGATAAGAAAATAAAGAATCCTGTAGAATTGAGGACACTGCAGCAACCACTGGTGGAGTTGGTTCCGACTCATAATGACCCTGCGTAGGGTTTCCAAAGCTGTAAATCTTTATGGGAGCAGAAAACTTCATCTTTTTTCCTACAGAGCAGCTGACCTTGAGGTTAGCAGCCTGACTTATAACCACTACACTACCAGAATTCCTTGCAGCACCCATTAGGACTCATTATAATTTGGTTTTATATAAGTCGAATACCTCATTTAAAAAATATTCATTATTGTCTTTTATTATCAATATCTTTATAAGTACTAACTATCTTTGCTTTTGAGGGTTGAAAACATTACATATAAATTTACAGATAGATTTTCACATAGCATGTAGTTGTTATTGTTAACTGTCATTGGGTTGGTTCTGACTCATAGTGACCCTGTATAGGGTTTCCAGAATGCTGCTGGTAGAATTGAACCTTCAACCTTGTGGCTTGCAGTCAAGTGCTTATCCTATGACATCACACCAAGATTTCTTGTGTTTAACACATGTAACTAACAGTGATAATTGTTGTTTACTACTGAGTTGATGCCGATTCATAGTGACCCTGTATAGGGTTTTTGAAGCTGTTAATGTTCAAGGGAACAGAAGCCTCATCTTTCTCTTGTGGATCGACTGGTAGATTCGAACTGTTGACCTTGGTGTTAGCAGCCCCACATGTATCATAAATAAAGATAAGATGTAACAAACCAATTTACAAAACAGATGGTCATAAGTACAATTCATTATAACTCAAATATGTAGCAAGACAGAAACTACTTCTATATAACATTTATTAGTGCTGCAACTATACAATTTTTAGGTGCAGCTCTTGAGTACCTGTTGTTGTTAGGTGCCGTCGAGTCGGTACAGACCCATATAATGTATGGTGGAACATTGAGCTGAATGGGTTATATAAAGTGATGTGACCTAGAGAGGAAATGGAAGCCAGCACCAACTACTGAGCTCTTTGATACCGTTGCCTTCAGCATCAATGACAGAGCACAGTTAGAGCAGTGTCCAAATACACTCAGATACCATGTGCAGAAGGGTACGTTCAAGTTTCTAAACTACAGCAAAACCCACGGATTCCAACCTTTGTAAAATAGAGACAGGTTCTAGAAAGAAAACAAAAATATTTTCCACTGACATGAGCAATAGGAACATGGTAAGACTGCACCCTATCAAAGGTGGGAAACCTGTAAGATTTAGGAAAGCAAGGCAGTCCAATCAAGGTCTGCCTCTCAGCTTTTACTCTAGTAAGTACTGGTTTCCACATGCTCGGTCCTTTATTGTGGCAGCAATGCAGTGACATTTTCTTGGTAAAACATGAACAAAAAAGTGACTAATGGAATTCATGGTTTTCTGGTCATAGCAACTCTATATGACAGAGTAGAAATGCCCCTAGGATTTCCTAGGCTGCGATCTTCATGAGAGAAGATCACCAGGTAATTTCTTTGGGTTTAAATCAACTGCCTGTTGATTAGCATCTGATCATGTCACCACCATGCCATCAGAGATCCTGGATTAGTGGTTGTTGCTGTTGTTAAGCGTCGAGTTGATTCCGACTCATATTGACCCTGTATAGGGTTTTTGAGGTGTAACCCCGACCTTGCTGTTAGCAGTCTAGTGCTTATCTTACAGTGCCATAGCTGGATTAGAGCTTGTTGTTGTGAAGTGTCATCAAGTTGGTTCCAACTCATAGTGACCCTGTATAGGGTTTCCGAGGAGCAGCTGGTGGGTTTGAACTGCTAATTGTGGTTAGCAGCACAGTGTTGATCTTATAGCACCACACCAAGGGACCAAGATTAGTGGGTGTTGTTGTTAACTGCCGTCAAGTCGATTCTGACTCATAACGACCCTGTATAGGGTTTCCAAGGAGTGGCTGGTGAGCTTGAACCATCAACCTTGCCAGGCAAATGGCTTTGCAGTTTGGCACATTAACCCACAGTGCCACACCAGGACTCCCTAGGATTAGCAGTAAGTATGTGAAAATCTTATTTACAGAAGACCTTTACTGAGAAGTTTTGAAGCTGTTCTGTAGAGCATCAAGTGAAAGAGTGTTTTCTTTAAGGAAAACTCCCTACTTTCGTAGATCAAACTTGGTGACTTGTGTGTGTGTGTAGGTGGGTTTTTTTGTTTGTTTGTTTTGTTTTTCTGCTGTAGTGTTATGTGGCAATATATTTGTGTGTGCATGCTAGTTATGATTGTTTTGTTAAGTGCTGTCGAGTCAGTTCTGACTCACAGTGGCCCTGTATAGGGCCCTGTATAGGGTTTCTGAGGGGCAGCTGCTGGGGTTGAAATGCTGACCTTGTGGCTCACAGTCCAGTGTTGATCCTGTGGTGTTATGCCAGTAGTTAACTAATGTTTGCTTAATTAAATGGTCCAATTTAAAATATTTAAAACTTTCTCTCCTATAGCACATCACCATGGAATGTTATGAGAAGGAAAATTGCAGCTATGGTTCATTTATGCAGTTACTATTGCTATAGCAACTCATTCAGTTTTAAGATCTTTTTTTCAGCCAAAGTGTTCAATAAAGTTTAGGATAAAGGTGTGTTAGTATCTAAAATATGCATTTTAATTGGTCATTAGAAATGTATGTTTATGATTGACCTTAAAGTCAACACTGATGAAATGTATGATGAAATATACATGCTAAAAGATTTTATCACCTATTATAATTTGTATTGCATTATCTAAGAATAGTGAAATTCATTGCAAGCAGCAAAAAGTTTTCCATAAGTTCTGGATTCAGTGAGATATCTTAATTTTATATTATTTCTAAAAGGTGTCATATAGTTCTCTTAATTATAACATTAACAACTTAAATCTTTTATTAATAATACTTATTAATAGAGAGTTCTTGGGTGGTGAAATGGTGAAGCCCTTGACTACTAATGGAAAGGTTGGCAGATCCAGATCACCCAGTTGTTGTTGTTGTTAAGTGCTGCTGAGTCAATTTTGACCCATAGCAACCCTGTATAGGGTTTCCAAAGAGCAGCTGGTGAGCTTGAACCATTGACCTTGCAGTTCAAAGACTTTGCAGTCTGACTCATTCGTCTTACAGCGCCACACCAGAACTTCAGCTCACCCAGTAGGTACCTTGAAAGTCAAAACTGACGATCTGATTCTGAAAGTTCAGAGCTTTGAAAAGTATGGAACAGTTTTACACTGCACACATGGGATCACTATGAGTTGGTACTAACTCAGCAGTAACTACCAGCAACAACATTACTAATGTAATTGTTGTTGTTAAGTGCCGTTGAGTCAATTCTGACTCATAGTGACCCTGTAGAGGATTTCCACGGAGCGGCTGGTAAGCCTGAACCACTAACCTTACTGTTAACACTGACTCTGCAGTCCAATTCATTAACCTACAATGCCATGCCAGGACATACATAATAACATGATATTTATAAATTTACCTCCTGCCACTTAGTCAATTCTGACTCATTGTTTGTTACATGCCATTGATTCAGCCTCATAGGGACCCCATATAGAGTTTCCAAGGAGAGACTGGTGGGTTTGAACCAACGACCTTGTTTACCATACAGTATGATACCAGGACTCCAGTGACCCTACATAGGGTTGCTGAGACTGTAAATCTTCAGGGGAGCAGAAAGTTTCCATTTTTTCCCAAGGAGCAAGTGATGGTTTGGAACGACCAACCTTGTAGTTAGCAGCCCTACACCTCCCGGCGCCACCAAGGCTCCTTGTTGTTGTTGGTAAGTGCTGCCCAGTCAATTCCGACTCAGCGACTCTGTATAGGGTTTCCAGGGCTACTTACAGTATATTAAATTAGGTATGATCCTTTGTCTCACATTAAATAATCTGTAGATGAATAGTAATTTTGAGTTTCACTGACTTTTGTGAACCTCACAGTCAGCAGTTCAAAACTACCAGCTGTTCCACAGGAGAGAGATGAGGCTTTCTGCTCCCGTAAAGATTTACAGCCTTGGAAATCTGGTACAGAATCGCTATGAATCAGGACCGACTCTATGGCACATAACATCAACAATAACAACAACTTTGAGTAATAAACTATCCTAAAACTTACTGACTTTAAAAAAGAAAAAGTTTTATTTCCTAATGATTCTGTGGTTCAGCAATTTGGTCTGGACTTGAGTAGGTAGGCAGTTCTTCTCTGCTGGTCTCTCTTAGGATCTCTAATAGAGCCATAGTCACCCGGTGCCTTTATTAAGGCTACATGGTCTTACATGTTGATCTAGTTGACTGAGCTTCTTTCTTTCTCCCTGCTCTTTCATCCTCAAGTTGTATAGCTCAGAATTCTTTATGTAGTGTTCTCAAAGTTCTAAGAGGTCAAAGTGGAGACCTAGGCTTGGAAATTACACAGTGTTACTTTTGTATCATTTTATTGGTCAGCTTCATTTATGAGGTTAGGATGAGAGAAAAACTATTCCTTGTTGCTCAATGGAAGCAGCTCAGATTACATATCCTCTTGTAATTTGAGCAAAAGAGAAAACTCACAAGAGGTATGTATGTATACAGGGATGGGAAAATTTATTGTTGCCCACTTTATAAACAATATATCACTCTTGCCATTTTTTTTTTTTCCAAGGCTTCCAACTATAATTTCATTTTTGTTTTTTTGCTTCTCTCTAGCATCTTCTCTCTTCCCTTTTCCTTCCATGAATTTGCTGCTGTTGTTATTGTTAGGTGGTGTTGAGTTGGTTCCGACTCATAGAGACCCATCATAGGGTTTCTGAAGTTGTAAATTTCTACAGGAGAAGAAATCCTTATCTTCTGAGGATGAAAGCAGAGAATATCAGAAAGATGTTTACCTATGCTTTATTGACTATGCAAAGGTTTTCGATTGTGTGTATCATGACAAGCTATGGACAACATTTAGAAGTATGAGTATTCCAGAACACTTAATTGTACTTCTGAGAAATCTGTACCTGGACCAAGAAGGACATTATGCTTGGTAAAGTTGGAGGGCCATTGAAAAAGAGGAAGAGCCACTATGTGATGGCTGTACCAGTGGCAGCGGCAATGGGATCAAAGGTAACAACAGGTGTGAGGTTGGCGCAGCACCATGCATTGTTTCTTCTGTTTTGCACAGGGTCACTATGAGCTGGAGACAACTTGACAGCACCTAACAACAGCTTTTATAAGCTAGTTTACAGTGGCCTTTATTATACAGTCTTCATGCATTTTTAAATAGCTGTTTTGTTCTTGTTGTTAAGTGCCATTGAATCAGTTCTGACTGATAGTGACCCTGTACAGGGTTTCCAAGGAGCAGCTGGTGAGCTTCAACCACTTACCTTGTGGTTCAAACCTACTTTGTAATCCTGCGCATTAGCCCACGGCGCTACACCAGGACTCCTTGAAGTTAACACAATTGCTTGTATAAATCAGTTTGCAAAAAAAAGGGCAAAATTGAGATTCTCTTTTAAAGTAAGCTCATTTGATCTAATAATGTAGTTTAGACCTTGATAAATATTGATTTTTTTATAGTGGTGAAGTTGGTGTGCCATGGAATTGGTTCCGATTCACAGAGACCTTGTATAGGGTTTCTGAGGCTGTAAATCTTTATGGGAGCAGAAAGCCTAATCTTTCTCTTGCAGTAGAGAAGTTAGTCACATGAAAATAGTGCAGAACATAGCAGTTTACATGTTCTTTGAAATTAAATATATATATATAATTTGTAATGTAAGTAAAAGATAAAATATTGAGGCAGTCATCAGTTTCATACACATATATGAGGGGCTTCAAAACTTTCATGGAAAAATTCCACTATCTATTAATTCCATTTTTTTGTATGAACTTTTTCATGTGTCCTCATATATACTGCAATGAAATAATAAGGTAATAATTTTGTGTTTAAACTTAGTTGATATGAATAAACTATACTGATTTTGTTTTGTTGTTTAATGGCATAACATTCCAAAATGAAAGTCAAGTGTTACCATACTATTCTAAATGATAGGACTTGTCTTCTACTTTCTTGTGTTATTTGTTGTTGTTGTTGTCAAGTGTCGTCATGTTATACTCCTTATTTAAATACTCAGTGTATCTAATTGAAGAGTTTTCTTTTTTGCTAAGGTGGGCCTCAATGCATTTAAGGTATAGACGCTAATGAAATTTTTGAAGTAGAATAGCGACCAATATTTTAATGTTTAGTTTTCATTAAAAGCTAGTTGTTTTTTCCTTGTTCCTTTTTATAAGATGAAATCATGCTTCTACAAATGCCAGTTTATACTTTGGCTCCTAACTTAATTAAGATTAAGGAATGTGTGGATAGGATAGCTCAGGAACGGAGACAATGTGCACTAGGAACCACCTGCTTCCCTTAGGGGCATTTTCTATTAAAATATTAACCAGTCTGCTTGCTTCTTGTTATAAACAGAATTTCCATGTGAAAAATTTGGCCAACATATACACATGCCCCATTTTTCCCATTCCCTATATTTAATACACTAAAATGGTTACATTTAGAAATGCTCTTTAGAACTTGGTGACTTCCACCCCTCATTAGTCTGGTTTATTATTGCTAATTAAATTTTTAAGTTCCAGAAGACCAAGTCATATCTGTTTCAAAGTGCTTAAACTTTTGGGTGTTGTGAGAGTTTATTTTGGAGCACATTGCTTAATTCCATTCCTCAGTATCTTTCTTGAATGACAATATTGAGTTGTTCTGCTCTACTGAAATACCGCTTGTTCATCTCAGGCTAACTTCTTGGGTGGAGACAAGATTGGTATTTAGACATGACATTTTAAAAATATCCCAGTGACAGTTTTCTGTATACTGTGATTTGTAGAAATCTTTTTCAAAAAGGCTTTAGTTTTCTAAACTATAGACAAAAAAAAAGCAAGAAAAAGAAAAAAATCCAAAAATAGAGAAAGAACAAAGCTTATACTTCAGTAAAATGAGTTTTGTATTTCTAACTACGAAATCTATGTCCAATTACCTGGATTCTCAAGGTACTAATTTAGGATCTTACCTTAAGTCAGTATGCATTAATTTTATTGGTAGTATTTGAAAAATAAAAATTAACATGAATGCCTTTATAAAAGCAATTTGGAAGAATTAAGTTCAGTCTCTGCAGCTCTGCTAATTGTTACTATAAAAGACTGTGGAAACATTAAGAATGATATTGTGAGAAAGTTTAACAATGTTTGTGGAATTCATCCCATGTATTTTAATATCATCTGAAGGAAAAAAAAAATAAAGTAAAAACAAAAATTCTTTTCTCTTTTGTGACAATTGTTACTGCAGTAGATTATGAGGTTGTGAACATAATTGAGACCCTAAAGTACCATGTGAAGATCACATTTGCCATCCTCAAACCTACTAGTCTCTTTGCTACTGGCATTTTGTAAAAGCAGGTAACATACAAAAAGAGAGATAAAAAAGTTCTCCAAGTTCAGACTGTACTTAGATCTGCAGATACATTATTTTCTTTCTTTAGAATGTTTAGGGAATACTTTTGGTAGGAGGATTCCACAGAGAGTTGTGCATATAAAACTTTTTACTTAGTATTAATATTTCTGTTATTAGTATTTTTATTTTTACTCATGCTAACATCAGCAATATAAGAGCAATGTGCTTTTTAGGTTTTGTGTTAAGTTTGTACAAACCTTCCCAGATATTAATATGTGCCTAAAATTAGAGTTTTCAATTTCAGATAGAGACAATCGGCTTCCTTCCAAAAACTGCTATTCATAAATCTCATTCATACAAGGTTCCCACCACATGTAACTAGAATATAAAGCAGAAGAGAGCTTTCTATGTTAGAGGTAGCCCTTCTTCTTCTTTGGCCTCTTTCTTCCCCTTAATTATTTTTGAATATAGATTTAAGAACTGTTCTTTTATAAAATCGCTTTTATAACTGTATGCAATTTTTATTTTGTTTATTATTAGTAATTTTTACTGTTGGAACAAGACTTCATAAGCATTTAAGTTTTTTTCATTGTACTAAGTCCCTTGTATAATGAACAAAGTTGACTTTGAATTTTTAAAAATATCATTAGTGGCTTTTTATTCTTTTAGCACTTTTACAAAATGTTAAAATACTTTTTTTAGGTGTTTTGATGGCTCATTCATTTTAATATCATTATGTATGTTAATGATAAACTAGATGTCAAGTCTATCTTGGTAAAAATTACAAACCCACTGAATTCTAATTGATTCTAACTCAGCAGATGCTGCAGTTGCTGTGAGTCAGTCCTGTCTTTTAGTGACCCTGAATGGGGTTTTCAGGAGTACTGGTGTGGTGCTGCAGGATAATGTGCTGGTCCGCAAGATTGGTTTGAACTGCAAGGTAGGCAGTGCTACACTCACCAGCCATTCCTTGGAAACCCTATTCTGACTCTTGTTATGAGTCAGAATCGACTTGATGGTACTTAAGAACAACAACAATTGGGGTTTCTGAGGCTGTAAATCTTTGCAGGAACAGAAAGCTTCATCTTTCTGACTTATAGCGGCTGGTGGATTTGAACTGCTGACCTTGCATTTACCAGCCCTATGTGTAACCCGCAATGTTACCAGGGCCCCTGGTAACAGAAGGAAAAAAGCAAATAAATTAGCAGAAGGAAAAAAAGCAAATAAAATTAAGTTTGGTGGTACTGTAGGTTAGGTGTTAGACTGTAAATGACAAGGTGAGTGGTTCCAAAACCACCAACCATTCTGCAGGAGAAAGATGAGGCTGTCTACTCCTGTAAAGATTTAATCTCGGAAACTCTACTGAAATTTACATGCCAACCAATAAAGCCAGTGATGATGAAATTGAAGAATTCTGCCAACTACAGTCTGAAATTGATCAAACATGCAACCAGGATGTATTGATAATTACTGATGATTGGAATGCAAAGGTTGGAAACAAATATCATCAGTCCTTAAAATATATGGCCTTGGTGATGGAAATGATGCTGGAGAATTTTACAAGACCAATGATTTATTTATTCCTTGCAAATACCTTTTCTTAAACAACATAAAAGAACATCGTACACATGGGCCTCACCAGATGACATACATAGAAATCAAGTTGACTACATCTGTGGGAAGAGAGGGTGGAAAAGCTCCATATCATCAGACAACTAAGGCCAGGAGCAGGCTATGGAACAGACCATCAATTGCTCATTCAGGCTGAAGCTGAAGAATATTAAAACAAGCCCACGACAGCCAAAATTTGACCTTGAACATATCCCACCTGAATTTAGAGATCATCTGAAGAACAGATTTGATACATTAGACTGAAGACTAGAAGAATTGCAGGATGATATCAAGAATATCATGCAGAAGGAAAGCAAAAGGTCATTAAGAAGATAAGAACAAAGGAAAAGTCCAAAATGGATGTCAGAAGAGAGACTCTGAATCTTGCTCTCCAGTGTAGAGATGCAAAAGCAAATGGAAGAAATGAGGAGGAAGTAAAAGAGCTGAAAAGAAAATTTCAAAGGGCAGCTTGAGAGGACAAAGTCAAGTATTATAATGAAATGTGCAAAGACCTGGGGTTAGAAAAATCAAAAGGGAAGGACACAGTCATTACTTCTCAAACTAGAAGAACTAGAGAAAAAAATTCAGGGCTTGACTTTCAATACTGAAGGATTTTATGGGTAAAATATTGAACGATGCAGAAAGCATCAAAAGAAGATGGAAGGAATACACAGCGTGACTATGCCTAAAAGACATTGATTGGGCACTGTTTCGCTCTTTTATGAATAAAGTCACTATGAATTATAATAAACTTGTTGATGTCACCTAACAGCAACAACATGAGTCGGAATTGACCCAGTGTCAGTTGGTGGGTGACACCACAGAATTGAAAACATTTGATTTGTTGTTTTTCATAGTGTGATAAGTCTGAGAATGTTGAAAGGAAAAGTCTTTTCTGTAGATTCAGTGTAAAAGATTATATCATTGGAAAGCCTAGACTGAGTTCAGAAGCTTTTCCACAATTCTTTTGATTCATTAATAAAAGATACGCATTTAGGACCTTGTCTTCCTGAAGAAATGCTAGTCAGTGCAAACTGAGTGGTATTATTAATAAAGTATTCTGTCAGGACCTTCCTGCCTAATGGCAGTCAGTGGGAACTCCTGAGTATGCAGAAAGGAATCTGCAGCTGGATGTAAATGATGAGAATCAAGCCAGATATATAAGGAATACCATACTTAATCAAGGAAGGATTTTCTCTGAATGAGTTCTGGAATGAGCAGATGCCAAGGCACTGGCAGATGGCTTGAGTGTGGGCACAGGACACAACCATTTGGATGAGCTAAGTGACATTCCATTATACTAATACATGAGCAAAGAACCCAGATGCTGTATTTAAAACAACAGCAGTAAAGAGATTATATATCTTTATACCTATTTTTGATGGTCGTTTCTTGGTGGATAATGAATTGGGATTGAGTTGGTTCTCTGGACACCTAAAAAATGTGGAACTAAGCTGGAGGGCAGCTGTTGGTATTTTATCCACAGCACAGTGTTAGTGAAGTAGCTAGTAAGTGCTGTTGTTTTGGCCAATTTAGATAGGACTGCAATTATAATCTTCATGCTAATGGTCTTTCTTATCTTTATTGAATGATAAAATTCTTCTGAATTGCCATGCTGGTAAAGTAATTTCAAACTTATATTTATTTTTATAATGCTTCTGAGGGAAAAACCATGTCATCCTATATCTGGTCCTCATTCTTTTTGGAAGTTAATGAGAATCCCACCCTTTGGATGAAATTAACTAAGGATTTCTACAAATTGTCAATAACAATGATGCTTCATTTCTGTGACCCATCTACTTTGCCCTGCTGAAAGCACAATATTTTCTCAGCTTTAGCTTTGCTGTGAGTTCCTATAGCACCTTCCTCCTCCTCTGTCTGTTGAATGATATGTGAGGTATTTTCTTTTTCTGAATTGAAAAAGCCAACAAGGTTGACTGACAGGTTAAGAATGGCCTCTTCTTTAGTTATGTAAACAAACTGGAAAACTGGCTGGAGCTGTTTACCCTTTCTTCTCACATCATACATGAGAAAGTGAGGTTTTCCATTTTTCTTTTGCAATATTTAGTAATTTAGAAATTATAAAAAGTGTATTTCTTAACTGTTTCTTTTCTGAAAAGAAGATGCTATCAAAGTTGTTTTTATGGAACTTAACACCTTGGCTTTTTGTAAATTTGGCTCATTATGTAAATCGTCAACTCTGTGACACAAATACTGTGTTATAATGTGTTATTTTATCTACTGTACATGAAACATAGCAGATTTTTCATACTGAAATTGAGTGAACTTTATAAAAGCTGTAATTCTTCAATGGGAACTTTGAAGAAATCTGGTAAAAAGCCATGGCCGTCCGTGGATTTAACTATCTTTGTGTCTCTAAACCTCCTTTCTGAAATGAAGATAGTAGTTCCTATATTGCATGGTTGTTAGATGACTTATGTCAGGCATTTAATGTGACATATAACATTTGTTGTTGTTGTTGTTATGTGCCATCAAGTTGGTTCCGACTCATAGCGACCCTGCACAGGGTTCCGAGGCTGTAAATCTTTACGGGAGCAGAAAGCCTCATCTTTCTCCCGCGGAACAGCTGGTAGTTTCGAACTGCTGACCTTGAGGTTAGCAGCCTGCTTCGTAACCACTACACTACCAGAACTCCTTTCAGGAAACAGAGTAGCCATTAAATCAACAGTCCTGGTTTGAATCTTTTCAGCCACTTTAAAGTTCTGTAATGTTAGATAAATAACTTAACTCCTAAATTTAGTTGTGTCATCTTTAAAATGGGAGTGATGAAAACCTACTCTTCAAGAGCTGCTGTGAGAAATAAAGATAACATTTTAAAACTATTGTGCAACAATGTCTACATAGTGCTGGCTCTTAACAAATAGTATTTTATAATTGTTATTTTATTTTCAGTTTTTTTTCCTGTCCTCTACATTTTTAATTCCTTATTGTTTATTTTCATTAACTTTCTATCTTTAAGCTCTCACATGGATCCTTTTGGCTCCTTTCCTTCCCTTTTCAAATTTATATCCTTTTCATGTTTATTTTTAATTGTATTTTTACTGACTTTTAATAATTAGTTGTTATTGTTGTTGTTAAGTGCTGTTGAGTTGATTCTGACCCATAGCGACCCTGTATAGGGTTTCTGCAGAGCAGCTGGTGAGCTTGAACTTCCAACCTTGTAGTTCAAATGGCTTTGTAGTTTGGTGCATTAACCCACAGCGCCACACCATGATTCCTTAATAATTGTTTAGGTGGCCATAAAGATAGAGATGTGTGGGATAGAAAAGAAGCAGTTGACTTTTTTGGTGATGTTTAAATATGGTTAAATATGGATCATTGACTCACAGTAAACTACAATTTGTCCCCATGATAATATAGATTTGGGCGAAGTGCTGCTGGGTGTTGGTTGATAATTTCTAGTCGGTCTCTCTGTAATCTTTGCTATGTATACTTTCAATGAGTGCTTTGTTCAGTTAATGAATTCATGTCTAGATTTTACTTGGCCATTAAGTTTTCTTTTCATTAAATTTTAAGTAGAGTGGGTTTTTCTATATGTAAACCTGTATCCGTAGTCCTTCAGTCAGCTAGTTGTTTAAACTGCTCATTTTAAAACAAATCGGCCAGCAGAATTGAAATTTTGTTGTATTAAGGAGTGTCACTTTTAGGTTGTATTAGTTATTGAGTGCTGAAAATTTTTAAGAATTTATGCTTTAAATGGTTTAATTTTTATGGAAGACAAGATACAGTTTTGAGCTACTTAACCATAAAAGGGCAAGATATCATATAGACTTTACCTCCCAGCCACTGTCTGACATTGCTATTTCTACAACTGGAAAATGTCAAGATTAATATGTTTCCAAACTGTTGACCTGGAGCTATAAATCAAGAAAGGGGAACTGTGTAAGGGAGAGGTTGGGTCCAGGCTTCTAGCATATTTCATGTAATTTGTCACACTGAATTCAGTGAAAACATGATTTTTTTTGGCCTGCTATATTCATAAATTCTGGGATTTGTCTCCTGATATACTAATGATAGTTTGCTTTGTATTAATTTTTATGTACACTGAGAAAACTAGACTCATGGAATTAGAATTTTGGAGTGCTGAAGGATGTTAGAAATTAATGTTAATTCTATGTACAAAAGACTTCAAGAGTGGAAGTGATTTGCTCAAATTTACAGTCTTAATCTGGAAATTCAAAACTCCTTTCTTAGTCCTAATCTGGCCATTGTGACCCTAAATTCCTCATAAGGTTTTGGTATTTTCCTATATTTGTTTTTTCATGATGTGCAACCTTAAAAAATAAGTAAAGCTGCAAATCCAAAATCAAGAAACTGATTAAAAAGTTGTTGTTGTTGTTAAGTGCCATCAAGTTGGTACCGTGCCATCAAGTTGGTACTGACCCATCGAGTCGGTACCGACTCATAACGACCTTATGCACAGCAGAACAAAACACTGCCTGATCTTGGGCCAGCCTCACAATTGTTGCCACACTTGAGTCCATTGATGCTGCTACTTGGCCAGTCCATCTCATTGGGGGGGGTCTTCCTCTTTTTCTCTGACCCTATACCTTACCAAACATGATTAAAAAGATATACTATATATTATTTTTGATGGATAGTTTGACTTTAGAAAGCTTTTTACAATTATAAAGCAATACAAAGCTATTGAATTTGTGAACAGCCTCTGCTTGAAATTACACATTAGCTCAAACAAATTAGTATTATGATAGTGATTGTTGTTGTTTTGTTAGCTGTTGTTGAGTCGGTACTGATCCATAGCAACCCTGTATCGGGTTTTTGAAGAGCAGCTTGTGGGTTTGAACCAAAGAACTGTGGTTCATAGTACAGTGCTTGTCCTGTAACACCACACCAGGAGTCCATGATAATGATTGTTGCTATTGCGAAATGCCATCTAGTCAGTTCAGATTCATATTGACACTGTATAGGGTTTCCGAATAGGGACTGGTGAGTTTGGACCACCAACCTTGCAGTTCAAACTGACCTTGTGTGTGGTCCAGTGCTTATCATACAGCGGTACACTAGGACTCCATAGGATAATGATTGTTGTTGTTGTTAAGTGCCTTTGAGTTGATTCCGACCCCTAGTGACCCTTTATAGGATTTCCAAGGAGCAGCTGGTGAGCTTGAACCACCGACCTTGCAGTTCAGATGACTGCAGTCTGACACATTAGCCCACAATGCCACACCAGGACTCTATGATAATGATAGGTTGTACATATTTTTACTTGAATTGCTTTTGTTGAGTTGGTTCCGAATCATAACAACCCTGTATAAGGTTTCCAAGGAGTGGCTGGTGAACTTGAACCACTAACATTGTGATTCAAACTGACTTTGACACACTTGAATACACACTTACCACTTACTTCTCCACTAAGTTATGTCTCCATGAAGCATGCAAGTCTGTTTTCAGAACACTTGAAGGTGGTTGTTGTTCTTAGGTGCCATCGAGTCAGTACTGACTCATGGTGACCCTATGTACAGCAGAATGAAACACTGCCCAGTCCTGGGCCAACACACAATTGTTGCTATGCTTGAGCCCATTGATGCTACCACTTTGTCAATCCATCTTGCCGGGGGGGGTCTTCCTCTTTTTCTCTGAACCTCCAGCGATTGGTCCCTCCTGACAATATGTCCAAAGTATGAGAGACGAGAGACGAAGTTTGGCCATCCTGGCCTCCAAGGAAAACACTGGTTGCACTTCTTCCACCATAGATCTATTTGTTCTTTGGCAGCCCATGGCACTTTCAATATTCTCCTCCAACACCATAACTCAAAAGCATCAATTCTATGGTCTTCCTTATTTACTGTTCAGCTTTCGCATGCATATGAGCTTATTGAAAATACCATGACTTGGGTCAGGTGCATTTTAGTCCTCAAGCTGACATCTTTGCTTTTCAACACTTTAAAAAGGTCTTGTGCAACAGATTTGCCCAATACAATACATCATCTGATTTCTTGACTGCTGCTTCCATGAGTGTTAATATTTGATCCAAGAAGAATGAAGTCCTTGACAACTTCAGTCTTTTCTCTGTTAATAAGAGTTTTGTCTATTGGTCCAGTGGTAAGGATTTTTGTTTTCTTTACATTGAGATGCAATCCGTACCGAAGGCTGTGCTCTTTGATCTTCATCAGTAAATACTTTAAGTCCTCTTCACTTTCAGCAAACAAGGTTGTATCATCTGCATATCGCAGGTTGTCAATGAGTCTTCCTCTAATCCTGATGCCACGTTTTTCTTCATATAACCCAGTTTATTGGATGATTTGTTCAGCATACAGGTTGAATAAGTATGGTGAAAGAATACAACCCTGTTGCACACCTTAATTTTAAACAGTGTTCCCATGGTCTGTTGATCCATGTCCAGATTCCTCATAAATACAATTAAATGCTTGTTTAGTAGAGTTTCAATTTTAGCTTTTTTTAAATTTAAATTTTACTGATTTTTTTTATTCTTTCTTAACTTTTTTTTATTTTGAATTGAGTGAAGGTTTACAGTTTGCATTTAACAAACCATAAACTTAGTCTCATTTAATTAATTGTAACTCCCTCATCAACTATCTCACTTCCTTCCTGTGATTCTTATTCCCATTCCATCCTCCTTCTCAGCTTTTCTGAACTTTGTCCTTTGGTAAATGCTATTCTTTTTATCATGAATGTTTGACCATCCCATGGTGAGCATACTTTACTAGTGTTGTCTCCCCTGTATACTTAGCTACCACTTGGCTGAAAATCGAGGGATTGCTGGGTCTTCTATATTTGTACTTCCAAGTTTTTGAGAGAACACCAGCCCGTTTTCCACAGTAGTTGCACAATTTTACAGTTCCACCAGCAGTTTATAGTCCTACCAGGGTCTTAGTCTTTTCGAACCCTTGCCAGCATTTGTTGTTTTCTGGTTGTTTTTTTTTTTTTTTCCTTCAAACTTAGCTTTTAATGCTGGGGTGTAAAGTTTAGCCTTTCCCCCCACCCAAAGTTAATGAATGGGAGCAGTATTTAGTTCTTGAAAGATGATTACTGTAAATAGAAACTAACAGGATCAGAATTCTTATGTAATGTATAAAGATGCTGTCCATGTATAGTGTTACTGAAGCAAAGACTCTGCTCTCTGCAACTTTGTGTATAAGCTTTGGTTGTTGTTGTTGTTAAGTATCATGCGACCCTGTGTAGGGTTTCTGAGGACTAGCTGGTGGGTTAGAATTGTGACCTTGTGGTTCTCAGTCCAGTGCTGATCCTACAGCACCACACCAGGAGTCCTACGCTTTGATAGAGACATAGAAAGTTATAGACAAAGGTATTAGAAAAGCATGGCTAAAATGCCTCAAATAATTAAAGTAGGTATATAATTAGATGCTTGGTGAGATGTTTTGGTGTAGGGTGAAGCATAAATACTGTTGTAGCATATTGTATTGCAGTGATGTTTTAATATGCCTGCAATTCTGTCAGACTGAGATCCCCTCCAAGTGCAACAAGAATCAAATATTAAGTAGTTTTGTCTTCCTAACTTGCTGGTAATATGGCAAGTGTTGAGTGAATGAATGAATGAATGAATGAATGAGGATGAGAGAGACTGTGCTGCCTGACCATTAAATTTCAGTTCAAGACTATGCAAGCTTGTGATAATCTGGAGCTTACCTCTATATATTTCTCATTTTGACTTCATAGTCTCCACGTGCTAGTAATCCATAGATACCAGTCACATGGCTAAAATATGAGTGAAGTATAGGTGGGGTCAGAGGAAAAGTTTTGTTTATTGTCCAGAGAAGAGAGATGAGGGTTGAGCATCTATTTGAATAATGGAAGGAAGAGGGCTTGATGAGTGTGAAGGCTAGGCATTAAAGACCTCCTTGTTGTGTTGGGACACATCCAGAAGCATTAGTTAAAGGCACTGTAATCAGAGACAAAAAACATTGAACTGAGTTTGTTAAAGAAAAGCAGAAGAGCTCAGTGGAAGGAAGTAGTTAAAGCTACTATCTCTTTAGGTCTTCAATAGACTTTTTACTCAACACTTGCCATATTACCAGCAAGTCACTCCCATGAGTTTTAGCCATTTTGTGGGTTAAATGGTTAAAACAGCTTTATCAAGTCATAGCCACATCAAGCCACTTTTATTTTATTTCTGTTTAATTCAAGAATTCAAAAACATTTTAAAATATATTTTTGGGATATTGTTTCTTTGTAGTTTCTTGAGAGGCATAGTTTACGTATAATTCTGTATGACATAGTGTTGACAGCAACAGTACAGTTTTCATTATTAATATTATTATTTTCAATAGTATACCTTTTCCTGAAAGTTTTGTAAGCTCTATAGCAGGAAGCAATGCATTGTAAATCTGTCACTTTATGAAAAATCATTCCAGATAGAACAGTATTTTTCAGTTGCATGAACTTTGCTTTCATATTACTTGTACTTTCTGTACTGTCTTGGCTTTAAATGCTCTTTGGTTTAGTACATTATGGGATTTACTTTATATGATTTAATTTAACCACCATCTTTGTGTGTGTGTGTGTGTGTAAATTAGTTAATAATGAAATTAACTCCATGTTTTCATATACACATATCCATTTTTTTTAAAAGTGCTTTCTAAAAGACCAGCAATCCAACCAAAACTAGGCAAAGAATATGAAAATGTTGTCAAATCAATAGACCCCAAAATAAGGTGTATAAAGGGTTCAGTTTCATTCATAAGAGGAATGCGGCTACAGTGGTGGTGGTGGTGATGTGCCGTGGAGTCGGTTCCGACTCATAGTGACCCTGTACAGGGTTTCCAAGGCTGTAAATTTTTACGGGAGCAGAAAGCCTCATCTTTCTCCTGCGGAGCAGCTGGTAGTTTTGAAATGCTGACCTTGAGGTTAGCAGCCCGATTCATAACCGCTACGCAACCAGAGCTCTTTGCAACTACAATAGAGGATATATATTTTTTATACAATAAATTAGCCTGTTAGGATAAAGCTGTTTGATAATACATCGTTTTTGTGATTACAGGGAAATAACTAGTGTAAAGAAGTAGCTAGTTTAATATACTGATGGTGGGATGTATTTTGCTGGTAAGTGTCATCTAGTCAATTCCGACTCATAACCACCCTGTATAGGGTTTCTGAGAAGTGGCTGGTGGGTTTGAACCACTGACCTTGTAGTTCAAACTGACCTTGCAGTCCAGTGCTTAACCTACAGCACTACACCAGTTCTCCAGGATATATGCTGATACAATACAGCCTTATTAGAGGATTGTTGGACAGTATTTATCAAAATTAAAGCCTTGTGTGTTCCTTTATGCAGCGAGTCCAGTTCTAAGAATTTGCTTGAGAGATATGAATGTATGTTATAAAGTATCCTTTAATATTGAGAAGTATTTATTGCATACTGTAGTGGCAAAAGACTGGAAATGCTAAGTATTTATTTTTAAGATATTATTTAAATACAAGGAGTTCTGGCAGTGTAGTGGTTACGAGTTGGCCTGTTAACCTCAAATCAGCGGTTTGAAATTACCAGCTGTTCCACAGGAGAAATAATGGCTTTCTACTCCCTTAAGGATTTACAGCCTCGGAAACCCTATGGGTTGCTATGCATTGGAACCAACTCCACTGCACATAACAACCAACAACAGTTTAAATGCATGTCAGCAGTTTTGCATATGTGTAGGCCACATATGTTGTTTAAGTGCCATGGACCTTGTTATGTCTCATAGCGACTGTATGGGTTTCTGAAGAGCAGCTGGTGGGTTTGAACAGCTGACCTTGTGTTTAGCAGTCCAGGGCTTATCCTACAGCATCACACCAGGACTCTAGACATGCACATGTGCTCTCTCTCTCTCTCTCTCTCTCTCTCTCTCTCTCTCACACACACACACACACTCACACAGACACACGCATACAGAGTCCTGGTGTGGTACAGTAGGGTAGCACTGGACCGAAAGTTTGATTGAACCACAAGGTCGGCAATTCAAATGCGCCAGCTGCTTCTCCAAAACCCTATACAGGAGTTCTTGATGAATCAGAACCAACTCGATCGACAGCACTTAGCAACAACGAATATATATTTATATAATTAAAAGGTGAAGTGGTAAACATTGTCTTTGTTAGGCATGTATCTATGTTAAAATGTATATACACAATTTTATACAGACAGAAGGACTGGAATGGAAGGAAACTTGCTTTGCATTGTTTTTATCATGATATTTGAATTTTTTATTTTATTTTATTTTTTGTCATATATGCAGTGCTTTTTTGTGGCAGATTTGTAAAGATACAGTTCACATACCTTAAGAGTCAGCAAAGTATACAATTTACATTTAGGTGTCCTTTTCCAAGGTTGTGCAACCATCACCACAATCTAATTTTAGACCCTTTTATTGCCCTAAAAAGGAATCTTCTACTCCACTACCAATATAAACACCCCCCCATCCCTGCCCCCAATACCTCACCCAGCTCTAGGCCGCTATTAGTCTACTTTCTGTCCATAGATTTGAATATTCTGGGCTTTTCATATAAATGGCATCATACAACAGGTTTATAACTGGCATTTTTCACTCACTGTAAGGTTTTTGGAGTCCATTCGTGCTGTAGCATGATACTATTTTTTCTTTTTTTACTTCAAATATTTATTTATGTAAATAAAACAAAACAGGTACAACTCAACCTTTTTTTTTTTTAATAAAAAAATTATTTTGTTGTTGAAAGTATACACAACAAAACACGAGCAATATACCAATCCAACCATTTCTACATGTACAGTTTAGTGACATTCTTTGAGTGTTGTAGCCATTCTTAACCTCTTTCTCTGAGTTGCTCTCATTGCTACATTAACATGAACTCATTGGACCCCCAGGTTCCTGTCAAATTTTTAGAGTTGCTGTTGTTACATTGGTCTCATATAGGTAGTTCATATCTAAATGAGATCAGTGGCCATTCAACCGTGAATGCACCTGAATTCATTTGGTCTCAGAAGCTAAGCAGAGGTGGGCCTGCTTAGTACTTGGATGGGAGACCGCATGGGAAGATGGTGTGCTGTAAGCTTTTGGAGTCCTGGTGTGGTGTTGTGGGTTAATGTGCTGGACTGCAAAGTCAGTTTGAACAGCAAAGTTGGCAGTTCAAGCTCACCAGTCATTCCTTGGAAAACCTATACACGGTCACTATGGGTCAGAACTGACTCTACCGCACTCAACAGCAACAACAAAAGAGCATAATGCTTAAATCAGACATATTTTACCAGTTAAGCCAGATGATCCTTTGGTTTTAAGAAAACTTCAGGAGACATTTTTGGTTTAAGATTTAAATACTATCTTAAGGCAGTAGTTTCAAGGGTTAATAATACAGCCCCCATGGCTCCAGGAAATCTGGAATTCTTGAGAATTTGAAATTCTGTTCTTCATTTTTACAATTTAAATGTTTAATAATGGTAGCCAAGCACTGTTCATTTCTTCTGCTCTCAGGGCAGAGAATGCAGTTGTTGAAGGAGTTAACCAGCCATACGTTTCATATCCTTGGTCTGTTCTTGACGCTGCTTCATTCTCTATTGCTCTGGGCGAATGGAGACCATTTGCCTTGCCTTGGATGGTGCTTGCAATCTTGTAAGACTCCAGATACTATGCAACAAACTAGGGAGGTCAAACAGAAGTACTAGATAGATGTATTATCGGGTCAATTAGCTGGGATGCCATGATACCATGGCCCTTAACTTCTAAACCATAAAGTATGTGGGTATGACCTGTGGCAAAGAGAAAATATCCTTTAGTATTCAGTGGAAGGTTTACATTTATTTGGAAAAGTACTTTGTTAAAATCATAATGATTAATAAACTAGAACAATTAATTTAAAAAATTAAAAACCTTACATAGCTAAAAATGCAATTATCTTTTAGCATCATGAAATAACATAATATTAAACATATTTTATATTGTTTCCATCTTTTTCAGTAAGTTCCAAAGCCCTTCTAATGGTTTTCATTGATCTTGTCTTTCTGATTTATCTCTCATGTCATCAGTGTCTCTGCTAACCTGTCTCTGATTCCTTGACCACTTTGTATGAAATACCCGTGCCCACATTTCTGCATTTCTCTTTCCTTACTCTTCCTTATTTTACTCCAGAACTACCTGCCCTGTCGGACACACTACGGTTCTTTTACTTTTTTCTCTCCTAAGAAGATAAGTCCCGTGAGGGCAAGGACTGCTCATTTTGATATTCTGCTCTAAGTATTGGCTCTTTGCCTCAAACATACTCATTTTCCAATAAATGTGTGCTGAATGAATTGATCGCTTGTACTTGGATAGCCCTTTGAGTCCCCTTTTGTACAGATTTTCACCTATACAAAGCAGACTCCAAATGCAGGAATGATTTGAAAGATTTCAAAACGACTGCATTTTTAAACCAAAACAAAACAAAACTTGTTACCATCAGATTGATTCCTGTTCTTCGCACCCGCATGAGTTATAGAGTAGAACTTTTAGAAATGTTTCTTTAGAGAAGGTGAAGAATGTGGAAAAGATTTGTGGGGCATTTCTAAGAGAGCTGTCAGTGGGATCTGCAAGAGGATGACATTCACTAATATCAGAAAAGCTAATCAAACAATTAAATTGAACATTTAGGAAGGATGTCATTGTCCAAACCAGATAGAATGTTAGGGAAATAAAGATTGAATATATGATCTGGGCCTTTGCTGGTAAATTGTAGCCAGAAACAAACTCACTTGGAAATTAACTTATAAATGATTCATCAATAATGACAAATTAGTCTATAGCCTTTTGTGTAAGTAATGTTTCCCAAAACAGTTACATGAACCGTAAGCATCATGGGTAGGTTATTATTTTTTTTAATTTATGGAACAAAAAGAGGAGGGAAGACTAGGGCAAGGGGAGAAAGGGAAAGTGGGGGAGAAACAGGGTGTGAAAGAGGAAAAGAAGGAGAGATATAGACAAGGAGAACTTTGTGCTTTTTAGAGAAAGAGAGTCATTTATATAAAACACTTAATGGTAATTGTTACTCTTCCTTTTATTGGTTGGTATGTTTAAAGGCATGTAAGTTATTCAGGTAATATTTATAATGCTTTTTCATAGGCTAAGATGGCAAAGTAGTTAACTTGATCTTTAATTGCAAAATTCATTCCTCAAGTTGACTAGAAATGATTTGTGTTTAGCAAGACACTATTTTCCATTACTGTTTTCATTGTTCCTTGTCCTCAGCTTCTTGCATTGCTGTTGCTTTGTCATTTGTGAATGATTTGATGCCATTGCCAAGCCTTGTGCTTAACTTGCACTGTTGTTAGCATGTTAGCATACATTTTAAGACTTCTGGTTTGGTCTTTAAAACAATTTTACCTAGATTCATTTTGTTGGTATATGCCACGCTGGAGAATATCCAACCCTTGAGCCGTATAATGTCAGCAAAATCAATTGTTATGGTCCTGCCAAGGCAACTACAGTTCCACTAATCACAATGTTGTTGTTGTTATGTGCTGTCAAGTCAGTTCCCACTCATAGTGACTCCGTCATATAGGGTTTCTAAGGGGAGGCTGCTGAGCTTGTACTGCCTACCTTGTGGTTCAAACTGACCTTGCAGTCCAGTGAAATTAACCCACAGCACCTCATTAATTAAATGTTTGACCAAAGATGTTGTTGTGAAGTGCTGTAGAGTTGGTTCTGACCCATAATGCCCTTATATAGGGTTTCCAAGGAGTGGTTAGTGAGCTTGAACCATTGACCATGTGGATCAAACTGACTTTTGAAATTCAGTGCATTAATTAACAGTGCCACACTAGGACTCCAGAACTCTAAAGATAGCAGGCTATTTTTCAAATTGATAATTTTGTATGGCCTCCAAATGATGTTATTTATATATTTTGGCAGAAGAAAGGTTCTCTACCCCTAGTAAACCTCAGATCAGGACTAAGATTCTGAATTCCTAACATTCAGAATGAATATTTTCTTGTTGCTGAGTGCCACTGAATGGTTCCAACTCATAGCCACCATGTGAGAGGTTTCTAAGGAGCAGCTGGTGGATTTGAACTGTGACCTTGTGTCCAGTACTTATCCACGAGTAAGATGTATTTGAAGAAAGCTTCTTTAATCCAGACTTTTTTGTGTGTTCTTATGCCTGCTTTCAGAAAAAATAAAAAATAAAAAAAATATTATAGCTAGTTTGCTTCTAACAAGCAATGTTATAGATTTAAGAATTTTTCTTATTGATTAGAATTGTTAAATAACTAGACTGTGTTTTATATTTTTAGCATATCTGTTCATCCTGATATAATAGCTAGTAAGCTTTATGAGGACTCCTGGTGTGGTACTGTAGCATCAGCACTGGATTGGGAACCACAAGGTTGGCGATTCAAACCCATCAGTTGTTTCTTGAAAACCCTATACAGAGTTGCTATGAGTTGGAACCAAATCGACAGCACTTAATAACAACAGGTTTTATTTGAAATGCTGTTAAGTACTACGAAGTCGGTTTTCACTCACAGCAACCTTGTATAGGGTTTTCAAGGAGCATCTGGTGGGTTTGAATTACTGACAATGTGGTTAGCTTACAGCGCCACACCAGCATTCCCTTTGAAAAGTAGAGCATGTGGTTTGTGTATGACTAGTTTTGTACATTCTCTTACTGATTCAGATAAGATTTAATAGTGGGTATTTTGATTTTATAAGCTATACAGATGATGCCAGTGTTCTTTTACAAGTAATGTGTTTTTTTCCTCGTTCTAGGTCCTTTTGTTTTGCATCACAGCTGCCATGTACATGTTCTTTTTCAGGTATGTTCTGTTCTGCCTATATATTTTAGTAACTAAATAGTGTTCCTTTGTGATTTTTTTAATCAATAAGGAGAGTAAACTATTCCCCAAAGAATTCTCCCTCATAAGTGGCATGAGTTGTGTTTTCACGAATGGTCAGAGATAAATCACTAGTCCTTAGTGAGTAGAAAAAGAGAATGAGAAGGAAGGAAGATTTGTTTTTTCAGTTTGTAACCACAGTAGTGTGGGGGGATAGGATTTTTAATTAAAGGGACACTCCATTTCTTCATAAATTTCATTTTTTCCTCATTCCTGTTATACTCGTTTAGATAGAATCTTTCTCAGTTTTTCTGGATATATGCAGAATTCAATCACAGAAGAAGTACAAGCCCTTTACAATTTGTACTTAATTGATAGAGGCATTCATGGATTGTTAATAAGGTAGATTTGACCAATATATCTATCTTTAAAAAAATTTTCTTATCCTGAATAAGACAGTGCAACCATACAAGAATTTTTGTCATTAAATTGATAGAGCTTCATAACAAATATTTGATAAAATAATATTTTCAAATTTTTGTGACTGTATGACAACATAATATAGATAGACAAAATGATGGTAGTCTGAAGGAACATCCATCTAACTGTTAAAAGGAGGAACAAGTATAAATATTAAGTGTTGTTGTTTTTATGTGCCGTGGAGTCGGTTCCGACTCATAGCAACCCTGTACAGGGTTTCCGAGGCTGTAAATGTTTACGGGAGCAGAAAGACTCATCTTTCTCCCGTGGAACAGCTGTTTTGAACTGTAGTTTTGAACTGCTGACCCTGAGGTTAGCAGCCCAATTCGTAACCACTAAGCTGTCAGAGCTCCTTATTAACAGTATGGGGGATGTGATATACAGAGGACTGGTAATGAGATGTATAGTATTTTATGTCAGTCATTGTAGTTTTAAATGCCGTCAAGTTGGTTTTGACTCATTGCCACTCTGTATAGGGTTTCTGAGGAGTGGCTGGTGGATTTGAACTGCTAACCTTGCTGTTCAAATCGACAGTGCAGTTGAATGTTTATCCTATAGCGCACCACAGCAGGACTCCTAGTGAATGAAAAGTCACTGCAGGTGTTTGGTGTTGTTACTGTTGTTGTTAAGTGCTGTCGAGTTGATTCCAACCTACAGCGACCCTGTATAGGGTTTCCATGGAGCAGCTGGTGAGCTTGAACCACTGACCTTGCAGTTCATATCTTTGTGAAATTGTCTGGTCTATCCATCATTCTTAATATATCTTCATATATATCATGAGGTGCTGGTGTGGCGCTGTAGAATAAGCACTAGACTGCTAACCACAAAGTCTGTGGTTCAAACCCACCACATGCTCCTAGGAAACCCCAGGTCACTATGAGTCAGCACAGATTCAGGGCACTTAACAACAACAATGTACATCCTAATACTCCTTTCCTTTATTTAAATAGCTTACTATGGGGCAGAGGAGTCAGGAGCAATAGCCATTTCATTTCATCTTTCTGAAAATGTCATAGTTGTATTAAAATATACTATTAGGACAAATTGGGAAAAAGTTCACATGGTTTATCTTTATGTTTTGTCTGGTTTGAAGATAAAGCATACTAACTAGGGAAATGGGATCATAAAAATTAAGAAACATATCTTTCATTGACATGCACAGTAAAAAAATACAATACTAACTAAATTTTATTTTTTTTACAATTCCAACAGAAAAGATTTTTAAATGAAACATTCCTTCCCAATGTAGCATTTTAACAGTGTATCTGATTGGCATTTCTTAGTTGCCCGAAGATTTTGACGTTTAAAATGTAAATTATGTGTTGAATATACTGATAATGCCCAATTTGTAACATGGGTCTAGGAAATTATATTTTGAAACTGCTGCCATCAACCTAGTATTTTTGGTGTAGAAAAAAAAAATTAGCTCTATAAATACGTATTTTGGTGCAGAGCTACAGAACCTTTTCCTGTTTCAGTCACAAAGTCTGGTTTGAAAACAACAGCTTTAAAATACTTTCCAGAAGGCTCAATACAAGGTTTAAGTGCCAAGATAAACAGTTTTAATTTTCTGAGGAAAGAGGTTGTTTTTCTCTCTAAAGAAGCATTATCACCAAATTCTTAGTGTTCTTGGCAGAAGTTAATTTGAATAACTCAACAAAAGAGGGTTGGTTAATGTTAAATAAAGCCATTTATAAAGTGCGACAACCAAACTAAGCAATGCAATTTGTCTGCCTGAACTGCAGAATGTGTTGGCATAAACAAACGATCTTGTACATAGCACTTGAAAAGTCAAGTCCAATTTCACTACAGTATTTTATGCTTACAGTAAGTTCAATATATTGCAGATTTGAAGGCATATTTAATCCATTCATTTATACATAGAATTAGAAATGAAATTGCATAAAATTGGATAATTTACTATCTAATGATAGAGTGCCCTCAATTTAATTTATGTAAACCTCCTTTGAGACGGGGTTAAGGCAAAAATGGTATGAGTCATCTCGTATTTGTATCCTAACTTGTAAATTGGGAAAAAAATGAGACCCATTTCCAATAAAGAAAATAGTTGTGTATATAACTTTGCTTTACTTTTTTATTAAAAGCAGTAGCTTAAGTAGTTCTGTGAGAATTTTCGTAAAAAAACTTTCTGCTGCTTTGTTTTCAGGACAATGAAAGTGGTATTTTAGGTGGTTTTCCAAATGTAACTGTTTTGTTTGCTATTTTTACGGTTGTCAGGATTCAAGAAGTGAATGACCCAAATGTTAGCAGATCTCTTGTATATAAAAATTTATTACCATTGCTGATGTCTCATCAAATCGAATATTCATAGGCAAGATAAACAATAAATCATAATAGATTGCCAGTAAAAGTGACAACTCTTTGAAATAGTTTTAATACTTTATTTCTTGACAATGTTAGTACTAGTTAATTAATCTTAATCATTATTGTTAGTGAAAGTTTTATTTTATTTTATTTTTGTTTTCTTAGTGGAAGTTTTTGAGTAAAAGAGTGCCTAGTAAATGTTTGAAAGAATGATGTTGTTGTTAGGTGCCAACGAGTCAGTACTGACTCATCGTGACCCTGTGCACAACAGAATGAAACACTGCCCGGTCCTGGGCCAGCCTCATAATTGTTGCCACACTTGAGCCCATTGATGCTGCCATTTTGCCAATCCATCTTGCTGGGGGTCTTCCTCTTTTTCTCTGACCCTCCACCTTAACAAACATGATATTCTTCTACAGTGATTGGTCCCGTCTGACAATATGTCCAAAGTATGAGAGATGAAGTTTGGCCATCTTGGCCTCCAAGGAGTACTCTGGCTGCATTTCTTCTAGTACAGATCTGTTTGTTCTTTGGGAGCCCATGGCACTTTCAATATTCTCCTTCAGCACCATAACCCAAAAGCATGACTTCTTCTACACTCTTTCTTATTCACTGTTCATTTTTAGTATGTATATGAGGTTATTGAAAATACAATGGCTTGGGTCAGGCACACCTTAGTCCTCAAGTTGACATCTTTCCTCTTCAACACTTTAAGAAGGTCTTGTGCAGCAGATTTGCCTAATGCAATACATCAGTTGATTTTTTGACTGCTGCTTCCATGAGTGTTGATAGTTGATTCAAGTCCTTGACAACTTCAATCTTTTCTCCATTGATAAGAATGTTGTTTTTTGGTCCAGTGGTGAGGATTTTTGTTTTCTTTACATTGCGATGCAATCCATACTGAAGGCTGTGGTCTTTGATCTTCATCAGTGAGTATTTTAAGTACTTTTCACTTTCAGAAAGCAAGGTTCTATCATCTGCATATCGCAGGTTGAATGAACAATACTGAGTTAAAAATAATTTATGATTACAACTAAAATCTTTAGCTTTTCAGAAACTTCATTGGCTTAGTGAAAAACATAAATGGATTTTAGGAGGCCTATGTTGGTAAGTCCACCACTTGTTTGTCAGTTTGTTGTACCGTGGTGGCTTGTGAGTTGCTGTGATTCTGGAAGCTATGCCATGGTTATTTTAAATACCAGCAGGGTCACCCATGGTAGACAGGTTTCAGATGAGCTTCCAGACAAAGACAGACTAGGAGGAAGGAGAGACGAATTACTTCCAAATATTTAGTCACTGAAAACCTTATGAATAGCAGAGAAACACTTTCAAATATTGTGTCAGAAAATAAGGCCCTCAGGTTTGAAGTCACTAAAAATGCGACTGGGGAATAGCTGCCTCCTCAAAGTAGAGTTGACCATGATGATGCGAATGGAGTAAAATCCATGGGAGTAAAGCGCTTTAGACCTTCATTTGTTGATGGGGCACAACTCAAAATGAAGAGAGCTGTAAACATCCACTAATAATCAAGACATGGAATGTACAAAGTATGAATCTAGGAAAGTTGGAAATTGTCAGAAATGAAATGGAACACATAAACATTGATATCTTAGGTATTTAGTGAGCTGAAATGGACTGGTATTGGCTATTTAGAATCTGACAACCACATGGTTTACTATGCAGGGAATGACAAATTGAAGAGGAATGGTGTTGC
>NW_006408592.1:475849-481098 GCF_000296735.1 Chrysochloris asiatica | reverse complement strand
TGATCAAGAGCCAATGATACTGAAGGAGGAAGTCCAAGGTGCATTGAAGGAATTGGCAAAGAACAAGGCACCTGGAATTGATGGAATACAACTTGAAATCTTTCAAGGAAGTGAGGCGGCACTGGAGGCACTCACTCATTTATGCCAAGAAATTTGGAAGGCAACTATCTGACCAGCTGATTGAAAGAGATCTATATTTGTGCCCATTCCAAAGAGAGGTGACCCAACGGAATGCGTAAATCGTCAGACAATAGCTTTGATATCCCATGTAAATAAAGTTTTACCTATAGCGACCCTGTATAGGATTTCCAAGGAGCAGCTGATGAGCTTGAACCGCCGACCTTGCAGTTCAAATGGCTTTGCAGTCTGGCGCATTAACCCACAGTGCTACACCAGGACTCCAGAGTGGGGAAGGAAGTTTCAAAAGCACACCACTTGCCACGTTAAATTGTTGCAATGAAAATGGACATATACTAATATTTAATTATTCATACATTGTATCATATCATAAGACATTATATCATGTTTGGGTTTTTTTGTTGTTTTTTTTCCCGTGATCTATTCTAGACATTTTTCAGAAATAGCATGGGTAACAAAAACTTTAAAATACTAGGCTTGTTTCTATCCATTTTCTTAAAAACTTCAAATAAAATATCTCTGGAGTCTATGTTGGTTCAGTGACAGGGTTTACCAGGAGAGGAAATACACTGCCTACATCCCAACTGAGCTGAAATTCACTGGAAGACAAAATTATTCTCTCAGAACAACCAGTTTTCAGTACAGATCATCTTTAAGCTGTTTGACTGAGTCACTGAACCAGGAAGGTGTTTACTTTAAAGATATGCTGGTCAAAATGGGAGAAGCTTTTAAGTTCTAAAATTTCAGCTTGTCTGTCCAGTCTTCCCTAGAGGAAGGAAAAAGTGAATCTCTTCTCTTTTTTATATCCCCTTGTCAATCACAAAACCTCTCTGTACTGGCAAGACTGTGATGTGAGTGCTGGCTGTTTATCATGTTCCTGTCATCCTAAAATGTCAAATAAAGGAAGAGCACAGCTTTGCTTTCTGAGTGAGGCCTTAGAGAATGACTTGCTTGTGACAACCCAGAACTTCTGAATCCAACTGCCCTGGAATGCTTTCTGAAGTGATTTGATTTGATCAACGTAAATTGAGTACATGATTCTTATGGTGTTGAGTTCCTCAGGCACTGGTACTACAAAAATGATAGTACAATTCAGATGTTGTTATTGTTAGTGCCATTGAGTCGATTCTGACCCAGAGCAACCCTGTGTAGGGTTTCCAAGGAGCAGCTGGTGCGCTTGAACCACTGACTTTGCAGTTCAAACAACTTTGCAGTCTGACGCATTAACCCACAGCGCCACACCAGGACTACTGGACAGCAATTCAACATACCAGATTTGATTTTAAAAAATTTGTCACAAAGCATCACGTGCTAATATTGAAAGCAAGTTATTATCTTACCTTCTGTTTCTTCTTTGAATGTTAAAAATGCTTTTTGGGTCATTCCAATTTTAAATATTTTAGATAAACTTGTATTGCAGGTTGTCATTTTAAGATATTTTTAGAAATTTTTAGAAAATTTTGTAAAAGACAAGATTCTTCACCTTGCCTTTTAAATTGTCAATAACTTCTACTGGAATGAAACCTGTAGGGAGGTTTATTAGTAAGTCTAACTTGTTGGAATTACTTGAGTCCTTAGAATTTTATAAACATGAAAGTTTTTGATTGTACTGAATTTGTTGTCTGTTTCTTTTGGATTTTAGTTTATGTCTCTCTCAGTTTTTTATTACATATTAATGACTATTCATAGTCATTAATATGTAATAAAGCTATTATTAGTCATTAATATGTAATGAAAACCTGTATGGACTAGAAATGAATGTAAATTGGATTGATATGGCTTTTACTTTCTTAAAAGAATATAAATTAAAATCACACTAACCCCACGGCCATCAAGTAGATTCTGACTCCTAAAGACTATATAGGACATACTAGAACCGCTCCATAGTTTCCAAGGCTGTAACTCTTTACAGAAGCAGACGACCACATCTTTCTTCCGCAGAGTGGCTGGTGGGTTTGAACCACCGTCTTTTTTTGGTTAGCTGTCCAGAACTTAACCCATTGTGCCAGCAGGACTCTTTTTTTTTTTTTTTTTCTTTTCCTTAAATGTTTTATTGTGAATTATGTGATAGTTTACATGGGAGAACATTAGTTTTACATTCATTCTATTTATTGTCTCATTGCCATGGTTACAATCCCCTCCATGCAGTCCTTCCCCCATACCCCCCAGGTCTTCAGCACACAGTCGCTCTCCCTCTGTGGATCTAAAGTCTCCAGCTGCTCCATTGCTCCATGTCATCATCTCTGGCTCCATTTCAGGCATCACTGCTTCTCTGGGTAGGGTCCCGCTCTCTGCTCTTCTCCCTTGATGGCCCTAGGGACCTCCACTCCTAGACTGAAAAGTTAATCACTCCACTCCTCAGCAAGACTCTTTTAAAAGAATATGTTGTTGTTGTTGCTGTTAAGTACCTTCAAGTATGTTTCAGCTTATAGTGAACCTGTGTAGGGTTTCTAAGGAGTGACTGGCGCATTTGAATCGCCAACCTTCTGGTTAGCAACCCATGCTTATCCTACAGCGCCACTCCAGTACTCATTAAAAGACTATGTTGTTATTAAGCGCTGTCCAGTCAGTTTTAACTCATGGCAATTCTGTATAGGATTTCCATTGAGCAGCTGGTGAGTTTGAACCATTGACCTTGCAGTTCAAACTGACTCTGTGGTCCAATGCTTATCTTACAGCATCTTACCAGAACTCACAATAAAATAAATATAATGCTAATTTTTAAATTTTTCTTTAGAAAAGCAGAAATAAAATAGTCTTGACAAGATTGAAAATAAATTTTTTTATGTCAAATTTTAAGCATTTCTCTTGATGGATTCTTAAATACCCACTAGTTGCCTGTGTTCA
The DNA here is from genome assembly GCF_000296735.1 of Chrysochloris asiatica. Taxonomy (NCBI): domain Eukaryota; kingdom Metazoa; phylum Chordata; class Mammalia; order Afrosoricida; family Chrysochloridae; genus Chrysochloris; species Chrysochloris asiatica. The sequence goes on along the minus strand of NW_006408592.1, from coordinate 478,113 downwards.
AGAAGTTGAAGATGAATTGTTACAAATTTAAAGTGACTGTTAAACCTTTCCCTGCAAAGAAAATCACCTGGGATCTTATTAAAAGGTATATTTTGACTGATTTGTCTTGTGGTGGAGTCTACAAATACAACATGGTCTTAGGTTATCTAATGCTACTGGTCCTGGGATAGCAATCTGAGTAGCAAAGAAATGTCACTTCAAGAAACAAATTATGTCCTTTTCCTTAAATGTGTAATTTAAAAAAAAAATCTAGAGAATTAAATTTTGCTTCATGTCTTTCTAACCTGTTTCAATAATTCGCCACATGGAGAATCAAGACATTTCCCCCAAACATCTTAAATCTGTAGAATGACAGGAAAGGGCTTTACCCTAAAGTCCTTTTCTCTGAAACAAAAACAACTGTTCATATAATTTCTTTAGAAGCTCAAAGATTGCTAGGTCTCCTGTATGCCTTACTACTTTTTTCTCAGCATAAACATAGGATTTCAGTGAAGTTTGCTATAATTTATTGTTGTTTTTAAGTGCCATCGAGTCGGGTTTTGAGCCATAGTTGACCCAATATAAGGTTTCAGAGGAGCAGCTGGTGAACTTGAACTTCAGGACTTCTGGTTCAAGTGGACTTTGCAGTCCAGTGCATCAACCAACACTCTATATTTAATTGCACCTCACCTACAGAGAATGGTGGTGATTATGTGCCATGGAGTCGGTTCCGACTCAGAATAGGAATCATCAATATGCTAGTCTGTAGATGAACTGATACAGAAGTAGACTTCCCTGATCTAAAATGTAGTCTCTACATCAAAAGAACTAGTAGGATTAAGTCCTCTTTAAAATTTCTTAATCTACCAGGAATAACCCAGTTCATTATTTTAAAAAATTTAAATAATGTACAGGTATGAAGTAAATCCTTATTTCTTTATCCACCTCTTTCCTCCTGCTTCTCTTTTCAATGGAACCTTTGTTAACAGTGTGGCATTTATCCTTCCAGAACTCATTCTATATACATATTACGTGTCTGTGCCTAAGTATAAATTGTATATTGGTCTGTGGTATTTTTCTATTTAAAAATATACCTAAGGTTCTCTCCACATATTCTGACTCATACTGACCCTGTATAGAGTTTCTGAGGCTATAAATCTTTCCAGGAGCAGAAAGCATCATCTTTTTCCCAGATATTGTTCTTAGGGGCTCAAATAAAAAACCACTCCCAAACCAAAAATAAAACAACCGAAATTATGATTCTTTAAAACATTCTAACAAGCATTGACACCATTTTCAGTTTTCACTGTTAGAACAAACTGTACAATTGTAAACATTCATTTAAAAGTATCTTTGTGTATATACGATAGAATGAATGTAAAACCAATGTTCTCCCATGTAAACTATCACATAATTCACAATAAAACATTAAAAAAAAGTATCTTTGTGTACATTATTTCTATAGACTATGTGTTGTTGTTAAGTGCTGCTAAGTCTGTTCCGACTCATAGCAACTCTGTTTAGATTTTCTGAGCAGTGGCTGGTATGTGGCACTGCATATTAATGCGCTGGACTGCAGCGTGGTTGTGAAACACAAGGTTGGTGGTTTTAAGTTCACCAGTCGGTCACTATGAGTCCAAACCAACTTGACGGCACATAACAAAAACAACAGTCAATTATTTCAAAACAGTTGAATATTATTTCAAAGTTATATGAGAGGCATCACAAAAGATTCAGTATAACTTTGTATTCTGAAATACTACAACATATGATTGTTGTTGTGTGGTTCCTACTTTTAGCATCCTATTATGTACCATTATTGTTGGATGCCATAGAGTTGGTTCCAACTCATAATGAGCCCATACACACCAGGATGAATCATTGTCTGTTCCTGTGTCATCCTCAGAATATTTGTTACACTTGAGTCCGTTACTGCTGCCACTGTGCCAGTCCATCTTTTGGGGGGTCTTCCTCTTTTTTGCTACCCCTTCGCTTTTCCCATCATAATGTCCTTCTCCAGGAACTGATCTCTCTTGACAATGTTTCTAAAGTATGAGAGACAAAGTCTTGCCACCCTGGTTCGTAAGGAGCATTCTGGCTATTCTTCCAACACAGATTAGTTTGTTCTTCTCCAGAACCAGAACTCAAATGCATCAAATCTTTTATGGTCTTCTTCATTTTTCACATCTGTCCTGCAAATACTATGGGCTTCAAAAATTTTTGGAAGAATGAAATTAAAAGATGATGAAATTTTTCCATGAACTTTTTGAAGTCCCCTTGTACCA
>NW_006408592.1:451582-473709 GCF_000296735.1 Chrysochloris asiatica | reverse complement strand
TATTTGTCCCAGGTAAATTTGATTAATTGACTATTGCTTCTATGTGTAGTTGTTATATTCTTACATACTACAACATGATGCAAAGTCTTTTTGAGGTGCTTTATGAGGAGCCCTAGTAGCTGCTAACTATAAGATCAGCAGTTGAAATCTACCAGCTGCTCTCTAGTGGAAAGATGAGGTCATTTGCTCCTGTAAAGATTTACGGTTTTAGAAACCCTAAGAAACAGTTCTAATCTGTCCTGTAGGGTAGCTGTGAGTCAGAATTGATTTGAAGGCAGTGGGCTGTAAGTTTCTGTCTCACTCTTAGTGTATCTCTTTCTCTAGTCCTCTCCTTCTTCCCTCCATCTGCCCCCGCCTAGTCTCATGGGTGTTTTGGTTGTTTTCTGTTTGCTTTTTATAATAATATATAATGTATATTACAGTCTGGTAGCGTAGTTGTCGACTCGATGGCACTTAACAACAACAACAACAGCGTAGTTGTTACAAATCGGGCTGCTAATCTCAAGACAGGCAGTTCGAAACTACCAGCTTTTCTGTGGGAGAAAGATGAGGCTTTCTGCTCCCGTAAAGATTTGCAGCCTCGGAAACCTTGTGCAGGGTCACTATGCGTCGGAACCAAATCCACGGTCCTTAACAACAACAACATAATGTATATTATATAATGTATAATGTAATGTACTTTAGCACCTCACAATAGTGTATCCATGTAATTTTAAGTGTGACAGATGTGTGTGAGTGTTTCTGGTACATTATTAATAATTTCTTCTAAGAGAAAGAAAATGCTTCCTCTATAATAATATTAATAATCATTTTATATTGTATCATGATTGAAATCTTCTTTCCTTATGAAGTGTAAACATGTGTATTGAAAATTGATTTTAAGAGCAGTCTAAATATTTTAAGAATTTCAGCTTTTTTAATCTCTACAATGCAGTTCTACCATTAAACTTACTGAATATAATCAATTATCATTAAAGTCAGTGTTCCAAATCTGAAATAGGGCAATCTCAGCTATAAAATAAGAAGCACTTTACCTTAAACTTTATTCGGTTATCATTGGTTTTGAGAACATTAGTCTATTTTTAGTATTAAAGTTTAAAACTAATTGACTATTTCTAAAGTGATTCATAAGCAGAAATTATGTAGTATTGTTAAACCTGTGAATTGTATAATTTTACAGGGTGGACCTGAAATTTGGTTGTAAGTATAGATTTTACATTTTGATTTTCAGACCAAATTGACTGCTATCATTATAAACTACAATTAAAGCTTTAAACTTTCACATAAAACCGAAATTGGAATGTTTATAGCAGCTACTGTCATAAAAGAGAGTGATTAGAAAGTCATTGTGTCTCTAAACCTTATCTGTTTCTAGTCTTTTTTTTTTTTTTTGCCTACAAAATTTTTTCTTTTTTTGCCTACAAGAATTTCACTTTTATTCTACTTTATCTCACTTCAACATTTAAAACTGGTGTTTTCTACCTGTTCTATAGTGAATTAAAAAATTTACTAGTCTGATCCCAGCTGCACTGCATAAAGGTTTTATTTTGGTGAAACATACTGTTTTCAAGTCATAATTGCTTTGCATTGAATGGTTTTTTCTATTAATAATATCCAGACCTTGTGTTCTGATCTTGACCTTTTCTTTTTCTCTTGTTCATAGCTCTACAAACCTAAATCTGTTCCCCAATCTTGATTGTTGAACTTTTTAGTTAAATTTAGCATGTCTCTTCAACACCCTTTCTTTATTTTTTTTTCTTCAACTGTCAAATTATGAAAGGTCAGGTGCAAATCCCCATATCCACAAGGAGCTCTGGTAGCTTAGTGGTTTTGAATCGGGCTGCTAAGTTCAAGGTTGGCAGTTCAAAACTACCAGCCGTTCTGTGGGAAGAAGATGAGGCTTTCTGCTCCCGTAAAGATTTACAGCCTCGGAAACCCTGTGCAGGATCACTATGAGTCAGAACTGACTCCACAGTACTTAACAACAACAAAATATACCCCACATAGAACCTGCCTGTATTCTCACATATTTCTAACACTTTTCTATAAGGAATAATACAGAAAGTCATATTTCTCAATATACATCTTAAATAGAAGAAGAGTTAATAACAGACCAGTAAAGGAAATAAGAAGAATGAACTCAGAAGAACTGGATGGTCCCTGGTTATCATGACCAAACATTTTGATCAAAGATTCTGTTGAACAATTCTGATTAAAATGAGAATTGCAGAACAGAATTTCAAATTCTCATGCACTCTAGACTTTCTGGAGCCATGGAGTTTGGATGAATCCTTGAAAACTATTGCCCCCATGAAAACCACTGTCCTGAAATAGTCTTTAAGCCTTAAGTTTAAAATATCCCCTAAAGTCTTTTAAGAACAGACCAATAGTTTATTGCTCAACTAGTAAAATATTGTGCATTATGTTGTTTTAAGAACGATCTTTTTTTTTTTTAAGTTTTTATTTTGATTTGAGTGATGTGTTTATGTGGGAGAACACCAGTTTTACACTCATCGTTTCATTGCAATGATGACAGTCTCCTCCGTGCACCATCATTCAACAGTATTTACTTCTATTCCCTCTGTGTTTATATTTAGTTTTGGGGGCCAGGGGGTGCACAAAAACACTCAGGAAAATATAATCATTTAAGCAACCAAAGGGCACATTCTACAAGCCTTCCTCCTGGCTGCCAGCACACAGCCTTCCTCTTTCCATGAGTCTAGAGCCCTCAGCTGCTTGCTTTCTCCATGTCCTCATCTCTGCCTCCTAAGAACTGTCTTCTAAGGGATCAAAGTGACACACTTGAAAGATTAGAAAGGAACCTCAGGGGGACAGTACAAAGGAGGGTGAGAATGGTTGCACAGCCTGAAGAATGTAATCAGTGCCACTAAATTAAACATGGAACTGGTTACATTACTGTAATTTTGTTTGTAGATTCTCAGCAGCAGCAACAGCAACAACAACAACAAAAGATTATAGCCAAGAATGTGGCAAGTCTGCTCTCTTATGTAGAGTTTCTATGAGTTGAAATTGACTCAATGGCTAATAACAAGAATAAGAGCTAATGATGATTCAGTGCTTACTATGAGCCAGGCACTATGCACAGTAGTTTACAAACAGAACTTGGTTAATCATTACTTTAACCTAGAGCATAAGTACTGATACTCTCTTCACTTTATAGGTGAGGAAACTGTGGCTTTAAAAGAATGAATCGCTTGCAGTTTTGTTGTGTAACTAGAAAGAAACAGAACTTGATATGAATCTGGGTCTCACTCACCTCAGCCTGTTCTCTTTATCAGTGCTGACTGGTATAGTCCACCTGACTACACCAGCACTCCTTTCTTTGTTCTTTTTTGCATTGTCATACATAGAACTAATGTACAGCAGAGTGGGGAAAATGGATGAGGTATTGCTCACAGAGGGAGACAGCTGACTGGAGGTTCTGGGCTTTCTAGAGGCACTCCTGCCTAATAGGCAAGCCAGTGCACAGAGGGTATCAACACCTAGTCCTACTTTAACTATTTGTGGTAAGCATACCTGTTGCTCTGTCATTTTTATCAATGGAGAAAAGATTGAGGTTGTTGAGGACTTCATTCTTCTTGGATCAACTATCAACACTCATGGAAGCAGCAGTCAAAAACTTGAATGATGTTATTGCATTAGGCAAATCTGCTGCACAAGACCTTTTTAAAGTGTTGAAGAGCAAAGATGTCAGCTTGAGGACTAAGGTGCACCTGACCCAAGCCATGGTATTTTCAGTAACTTCATGTGCATGCGAAAGCTGAACAGTGAATAAGGAAAACAGTAGAAGAATTGATGCTTTTGAGTTATGATGTTGAAGAATATTGAAAGTGCCATAGGCTACCAAAAGAACCAACAGATCTGTGTTGGAAGACGTGCAGCCAGAGTGCTCCTTGGAGGCCAGGATGGCCAAACTTCATCTCTCATACTTTGGACATATTGTCAGGAGGGACCAGTTGCTGGAGAAGGCTATCATGTTTGGTAAGGTCAGAGAAAAAGAGGAAGACCCCAGGAAGATGGATTGGCAAAATGGCAGCATCAGTGGGCTCAAGCGTGGCAACAATTGTGAGGATGGCCCAGGACTGGGCAGTGTTTCGTTCTGTTGTACATAGGGTCACTGTGAGTCGGTACTGACTCGATGGCACCTAACAACAACAACAATGCTATAGTGCCTCTTTAGAAAAGGGGAGAGCAGGAGTGCGGTACCTTGAATTTTCTTAAAATGGCTTTTATATCTAATTTCTTCATAGTTCTCACCAAGTAATTTGGTGAGATCATGCAAATAAGGTGTACAGAACTCTAAGACTTGGAATTGGTTGCTTTTGCCATTCCTGTTAGGTTTAAAAGCAGCCATCTCAACAGGAACAGAGATCCCAGGACCATCAAGAAAGAAGAACATGAGTGGAATGTGAGCTCCCTACCTAGAACACTGGTGACAGCAGAGGTGGTCACAGAGGCAGTGACCTGGAGCAGATGTCGGCATCTAGGGCCACAAACTGAGGAAAGCTGTGTACCTACAGGCAGGAGGCCGACTTGCAGAATGTGCCCTTTGGTTATTTACAGACTGACTGAAGGAGCTTGGAAACACTTTCCTGAACAGAACAGAAGCCCTGGGGTCTCATGGCTGAGAGACCAAAGACAGGGAGGGGTGTTCATGACTGGAAAGCTGCTGCGTCCTGAGTTGATTTTTGATCTGAATGTAATCTGAAATTATTTAACAGAAATTATTATTCATTCCAAATTTAGTTTGGTGTCATGCATGATGTTTATTCACTTCTCCAATAAACTCCATGATCCTGGTATGGTGAAGAGTTCTGTGTGGCCATTGCAATGGATTATGGAACCCAGATGTGAACCAGAGAGTGCTGAGGGCGGGATTTTTGGTGTCAGAATAAAGACAGTTGAGGGTGGAAGCATGTCTGACCATTGCCTCAGAATCGGCCTTGGGTTGATTTTGAGTTTGAATCTCTTTCCGCCTTGTGGGAAACTTAACGGAAATCAGACATGGTCCCCAACGTAGTTTTTGCAAGGGGTACATGCCCTTTTATATAACACCCCCAAGCTTCCCTTATCATCACAGATTGGATAACAGGAATATGAGTAGTGTGTTCTTAGTTATGTTAGATTTCTTTTTTTCTTTTTCCTGATATGAATTAGTAATAACAGCATATAATTGGTGGTTACGTTTTGTTTATCAGGAAAGATTTATTAAGTGTTACTACATGTAATGCTATGTAGTTGAAAGGACTCATAGTCTGCTAGAAGAGATAATCTTTGTACATAAATTCTTTTAATATGGCATGTGAAGTGATCTATCATAACACAGTGATATGAATAAGGTACAATGAACAGGAAGGAGCTGGCATGTTTATTTTTAGCTAGTAGCAAATACTTCACTAGCAGGTAGCATCTTATCAAGGTTTGAATAATGGATAGAATTTCAACACACAAAGTCAGGGGATGAGGGAGACAGTTCAGGCAGAATCAGTAGTGTCAGGCAAGACTTTGGGGTTAGAAAACTTAGAACCACGTTAGTATGTTAAAACGAAAAGGAAGGGAGGGAAAGAGAATCCCTTTTTATTCTTTTAGTCCTTCTAACCATTACCTTTTTTCTTCCTTCTTTTTTGCAGCCAAGTATCTTAAATCAATTGTGTACGTTTGTTTCTATGCTTTTTCATGTGCCACTGTAATCTGATTTCCATTGATAACACCTCTGAACTTGGTCTTCCTGAAGTCACCCAAAACACTCTCTAACTAAATCTAATGGACATTTTAATGTTTTTAGCTTACTTTTGGCATTCCTGACTACTTCCTGTCTTTTTAAACTTTCTTCCCTTAGTTTCTCTGAAATGATGATGTCTTGATACTATTTTGTATCTTTCTAACCATTTCCTTTTTATATTTCTCTCCCGGGTTTACTCCTTCATTGTATTGACTATTCTTTTCTAGGACCTCAGCTCTTCTTACTCTCTATGGATAATCTAATACATTATATGTCTTCAATTACAATTTAGTCCATGCCCAGGTTGCCATCAGAAGTCTGAACACATCTGCTTGCTACCTTCCAATTTATTTCCCAGTTATAACCAGAGAGCAATTCTGTTCCTGTGCTTCCCAGTTTAAAGCCGTTAATGATTTGTTGCCACCAGGGTAAAGTCTAAATTCTTTTTGGTAGTTTGCAAGGCTATATTATAATGATCTGGCCTCATATAGGGGACTAGAAATCCAGGATTTGAGTCTATTGCTTGGAGTTGAATACATTTATTGGGCGATCTTAGACAAGTTATTTTATCTTTGCTTTAGTTCTTTGGTATGACTGTTGTTGTTAAGTACCATTGAGTCAGTTCTGACTCATAGCGACTCCATATAGGGTTTCTGAAGAGTGTCTGGTGGGTTTTGATTGCCACCTTTCAGTTCAAACTGACTTTGTGGTACAGTGCTTATCCCACAGTGCTCCTTGGTATGGTAGAATGGTATTAATAATGGTCCTAGGGTAGGATCCCTGGTGTTTCAATGGTTAAGTGTTTAACTGATAACTGAAAGAATGGTGGGTTGAACCCACTTGTGCAGAGACCTGGCGATCTGTATTCATAAAGAGTACAGCCAAAAAGCATAGTATATGTTAAATTGTCATTGTTGTTGTTGATGTTATGTACTATCAAGTCTGTTCTGACTCATTGTGACCTTGTCCTGGTGTGACACTTCAGAATAATGTGCTGGACTGCAAGGTCAGTTTGAGTTGCAAGGTCAGCAGTTCAAACCCACCAGCTACTCCTTGGAAACTCTATATACAGGGTTGCTAGGGGTCAGATCTGTCTCGGTGGCACTTAACAATAACATAGGTTTTCCAAGGAGCAGCTGGTGGGTTTGAACCACTGACCTTGTGGTTAGCAGTCCAGTGCTTGTCTTAACAACACTATACCAGGATTCCAACAACAAAACACCAATGCCATCAAGTCAATTCTGATTCATAGCAACATTATGGTTGCTTGGTAATGGTTGTGTACCATGGAATTAAGATCTGACTTGTAGTTATGCACTGAGGCTGTAAGTCTTTCTGGGAGTAAAAAGTCTTATCTTTCTCCTGCCCAGCAGCTAGTAAATTTGAATTGCTGACCTTTCAGTTAGCAGTCTTAACGTGTAACACACTCTGCCACCAGAGCTCCCTTGCAACATTTTAGGACAGTAGAACTGCTCCATAGGGTTTCCAAGGCTGTGTGCCTCATCTTTCTTATCATCTGGTGGGTTGCATTCTCCTCCTTAACTTTGCATCTTTGACCTTTTGTTTTATATAGTTGATTATTTAAGGAACACATTACTCATAGGTGGTAATATTTATTTTATAAACTAATCTCTTATTTGGCTAAAATGTGAACTGTAAGTGGCTTCGGTGCCAAATTGAATAGATAATTCCATCAGTTTCTCTAGTCTCAATCGGTCCAGTCTGCCTTTTAATGTTCTACATGTCCCCCTAGCCCTCTATCTGGGACTTTTTATTCTGTCACTGGTTAGAAAACTTGGTAGTGGTAGCTGGGCACCATCTAGTTCTTCTGGTCTCAGGATGTTTGAATAGGTTTGGAATGTTAATATTTGGTTTTGATTTTATTTGTTATGCACTTTAAAGGTATTATATCACGTAGTGCATTTTCTAACAGGAAACAGGCTAGATTCTTTAGCAAAAGGAAATGGCTTTACTTGTTATGTGTACTGTAATAATTTGTTTTAATCTTATTAGAAGAAATGGTTTAACAGTAATCATTATTCCAAATAAACTAAAGCCGAAGTAAACCAAATTAAGGTGTCATGCGTAATGTTTGTACAGTTTACTATTTTTCTTAAATTTTTTTTTTTTTTGTTAACCTAGATGCTTTTTTATTGATAGTTTGCTCTAGCAGGCAAAACTATGGACAGCGCACAGTTTTCAGAATATGTAGTCTTTTATTCTTTTAATTTCTTTGAGAAAGAAATTATAAGTTATAGTCTTACTTGCCCAGAAGTAGACTCCATAATTCACAAGTTAGTTAATTCTCTCAAGAGACTATGACTTAGTACTTACCTTAGTTTGGGTTCTTTAGGGACCAAAGCCAATGATATATATGCTTGTGTGCTCATACACACATATATGGAGTCCTGGTGTGGCACTGTAGAATAAGCACTGGACCACAAGGTCAGTTTGAATCTCAAGGTTGGTGGCTTCAACTCACCAACAGCTCCTCAGGATTCCTATACAGGGTTGCTGTGAGTCCAAATGAACTCATGTTGTTGTTGTTGTTGTTATGTGCCATCGAGTCGGTTCCGACCCATAGCGACCCTGTATAGGGTTTCCGAGGGTGTAAATCTTTACGGGAGTAGAAAGCCTCATCTTTCTCCTGTGGAGCACCTGGTAGTTTCGAACCGCTGACCTTAAGGTTCGCAGCCCGATTCGTAACCACTACGCTAGGGTTGCATAATTGTGAGGCTGACAGGGCTTGATATACATCCCCCAAATTAGGTGGCTTCTGTATAGGTCAGGTGACTAGAAGAGTGAAAAGACAGAGAAGAGTGCAAGCTCTGCTAGAATATCTGTTTATAGTCTGGAGGCATACCACACTCTCAAAGGAAACTTCTTTAAACTGATTGATTGGCTGATCACATCATGAAATGTTATATGGACCAGTAACCAGTCCAGTATCTGGCAAAACCTGTGACTCATAACCTAGTCAAGCTTTCATGTAAAGTTAATCATCAAATTACTTCTCAGTGATGCCATATATCTTTGATATTTTTTCTTTGGTATTTTTCTTACTGATATATTAATTTGTATTATTGAGTGCAGTTGTGGCTGCTCTGATCCTTCCCCCACTTGTTCTCTCCCAAGATGGCGGCTCCAGGAGTAGCTGAGCATCTTGAATTAGAAAGCAATGGATTTCTTGATTCTGCTACAAATTCCCCCAGCTGTAAGCCTTCCAACTTTCTAAATATTCCTTCATATGTGGTTCAGAGTTCTAGCACCATCCCCTGAGCCTGCTTGGTCTGGTATTCTGTGCTGTTGGTGACAGAGCTCCTCACCACATGTCTACCCGAACCATAGGAGATAACAGGTGTGGACATTCTTTTTTTGGCATCTGTTCATTGGCCTCTCGCTGTCTGCACACCTCCATTCTGGTGACTAGATGGGATGCCTGAGCGAATGGATACCCCACCCCCACCCCTGGAGGGTTCTACTGCACATATGCACAGATCTCCTTGAAATTTAAAGTGACAATTTCCACTTAAAACCAAATGCCCTCCACTCGTCTGCCAGTTTGTTGTACTGTGGTGGCTTGTGAGTTGCTGTGATTCTGAAAGCTATGCCACCGGTATTTTAAATACCAGCAAGATCACCCATGGTGGACAGGTTTCAGATGAGTTTCCAGACAAAGACAGACTAGGAAGAAAGAGTGATGAACTATTTCTGAATCTTTAGTCACTGAAAACCTTATGAATAACAGAGGAACGCTGTCAGATATAGTGCCGGAAATGAGCCCCTCGGATTGAAAGGCACTCAAAATGCTACTGGGGAAGAGCTGCCTCCTCAAAATACATTGACTGTGATAACATGAATAGAATAAAGCTCGTGAGAGAAAAGCCCGAGGGACCTTCATTTGCTGATGGGGCACAACTCAAAATGAAGAGAAACAGCTGTAAACATCCATTGATAATTAGAACATGGAATGTACAAAGTATGAATCTGGAAAAATTGGAAGTTGTCAAAAAATGAAATGAAACACATAAACATCGATATCTTAGGCATTAGTGAGCTGAAATGGACTGGTATTGGCCATTTTGAATCCGACAACCACATGGTTTACTATACTGGGAATGACAAATTGAAGAAGAATGGTGTTGCATTCATCATCAAAAAGAACATATCCTGATCAGTCATGAGGTACAACACTGTCTGTGATACGATAATATACATGCTCCTACAGGGAAGCCCAAGGAGCTCTGGTAGCGTAGTGGTTATGAATCGGGTTGCAAATCTCAAGGTCAGAAGTTCGAAACTACCAGCTGTTCCGCGGGAGAAAGATGAAACTTTCTGCTCCCGTAAAGATTTACAGCCTAGGAAATCCTATACAAGGTCGCTATGAGTCAAAACTGACTCCACAGCACATCACCACCACCACCACCCCACCACCACCACAGGGAAGCCCAGTTAATACCACTATTATTCAAATTTACGCATCAACCACTATAGCCAGTGTGGATGATATAGAAGAATTCTACCAACTTCTTCAATCTGAAATTGATCAAACATGCAATCAAGATGTCTTGATCACTACTGGTGATTGGAATGCCAAGGTTAGGAGCAAAGAGGAAGGATCAGTAGTTGGAAAATATGGCCTTGGTGCTAGAAATGATGCTGGAGAACGCATGATAGAATTCTGCAAAATCAGTGGTTTGTTCATTTCAAATACCTTCTTTAGACTGCATAAGAGACGACTATACACATGGACCTCACCAGATGGAATACATAGAAATCAAATTGACTACATCTCTGGAAAGAGATGACGGAAAACTCCATATCGTCAGTCAAAACAAGGCTGGGGCAGACTGTGGAACAGACCATCAATTACTCATATGCAAATTCAAATTGAAGCTGAAGAAAATGAAGTATGAGTATTCCAGAACACTTAATTCTGCTCAGGAGGAATCTGTATCTGGACCAAGAGGCATTTGTTCGAACAGAACATGGAAACACTGAGTGTTTTAAAATTAAGAAAGGTGTGCGACAAGGTTATATTCTTTTGCCATACTTATTCAACTTGTATGCTGAGCAAATAATCTGATAAGCTGGGTTATATGAAGAAAAACGTGGCATCAGGATTGGAGGAAGACTCATTAACAACCTGCGATATGCAGATGATACAACCTTGCTTGCTGAAAGTGAAGAGGACTTAAAACATTTACTGATGAAGATCAAAGAGTACAGCCTTCGGTATGGATTACATCTCAATGTCAAGAAAACAAAAATCCTCACCACTTGACCAATAAATATTCTTATCAATGGAGAAGAGATTGAAGTTGTCAAGGATTTCATTCTTCTTGGATCAACTATCAACACTCGTGGAAGCAGCAGTCAAGAGATCAAAGGATATATTGCATTAGGCAAATCTGGTGCACAAGACCTTTTTAAAGTGTTGAAGAACAAAGATGTCATCTTGAAGACCAAGGTGCCTGACCCAAGCCATGGTATTTTCAATAACCTTATATGCATGCGAAAGCTGGACAGTGAATAAGGAACACCGTAGAAGAATTGATGCCTTTGAGTTATGGTGTTTGAGGAGAATATTGAAAGTGCCATGGGCTGCCAGAAGAACCCATAGATCATTTTGGAAGAAGTGTGGCCAGAGTGTTCCTTAGAGGCCAAGATGGCCAAACTTCATCTCTCTTACTTTGGACATATTGTCAGGAGGGACCAATCATGGAGAAGGATATCATGTTTGGTAATGTGGAGGGTCAGAGAAAAAGAGGAAGACCCCAAAGAGATGGATTGGCCAAGTGGCAGCATCGATGGACTCAAGTGTGGCAGCAGTAGTGAGGTTGGCCCAGGATCAGGCCGTGTTTCGTTCTGCTGTGCATGAGGTCACTATGGGTTGGTACCGACTCGATGGCATCTAACAACAGCAGTGCAGTTGTATTCCAAATTACTGATTACAACTCTGTTCACCTCTTTTATAACTTCTTTTTGAAATTGAATTATTAGGGATTGGTATCTATTTACTACTGTTTATCTTTATCAGTAATTTTAGGTAATCTATTCTGTTTTGAGTTAGTGGTGGGGAAAATGAGACCTTTACATCTTTACTGCATCTGGAACATATAGTCAGCAATTGTATAGTGTGGTGTAAATACAAGCTTTAGAATCAGATCAATCTATATTCAAATCCTGTTTTACCACTTCCTAGTTGCACAGTCTTATACAGTATATCTAATCGCCTGGAGCAATTAATACACAAATTTATTTATTTTTTAGATTTCTTATACTTTCAAAAATGGCACTTTCAAAATTTAGGTGCAGACGTAATACTGGTAAGTACATAGGCTATAAAACATGCTTAGGACATACAGCTAGTAAGAGGTGAAACGGGATTTCACATGTTAGTCTTTTTCTACATTATATAATTTCCCATCTTTTACATGATGTGATCATTGGGAGCAGATGTATTCACAAAACACATCAGAAATGATAGTTTGGGATAATATTTTCTACTTTTTAAAATTAGACATTCAAGGTAAAGAAACACCTTGAATGTCTAATAGAAATACAGATGTTGTTGTTGTTAAGTGCTGTGGAGTCGGTTCCGACTCATAGTGACCCTATACAGGGTTTCCGAGGCTGTAAATCTTTACGGGAGCAAAATGCCTCGTCTTTCTCTCACGGAACAGCTGGTAGTTTCGATCCGGTGACCTTGCGGTTCACAGCCCGATTCGGAACCACTACGCTACCAGAGCTCCTTAGATATCTGCTCCCAACTCCATACTGATATAATGCGAATCTACAGAGGAGGCGCCTGTGACTGGCAATTTAGAGGATTCTCTGTAGTAGATTAATTTAGAAACAATGGCCTTGATTGCAGTTAGATTAAGGAAATGTATTCCAAGGAGGGAGAAAGAGAGGTGTTTGCAAACAATGACCAAATTATATGCATGTCCTGTGTGGCACTGAATACAGTGGGACTCAGTTAGTATTAAATACCACATATTGTTTTTTCAGATTTGTAGTCAGGCAGACCTGAGGGTGATTTTTACTCTTCCACTTTCTAACTTTGTAATCTTGTGCAAGCTAGTTGAGCCCTAGTGTGTTTTCACTGATAAGATGAGCATGATAATAATACCTACTCAAAATATGAAGATAAGTGATTTATACCAGTTGCCATTGAGTGAAGGTTTTGGAAGTTGACCACCAAACCAAGCCTTTCTTCTAAGATGCCACTGGGTGGACTTGATCCTTCAGCCTTTCTGGTAGCACCAAGCCCATTAACAGGTTGCCCCACCAAGGACTCCCTTTCTCTAGCTGTGGTTAGTTGTGATCAGGGTGCTTCCGACCTGTGGTGGCTCCATGTGCCTTAGGGTTTTCAAGGTTGTGACCTTTGGGAAGCAGGTCTCCAGGCCTGTCTTTCTAGAAACCTCTGGGTGGATTCAAACTACCAATCTTCTGGCTAGTATTTTAGCACTTAACTGTTGGCACTATATGGGGACTTCTTTTATAGCAGTAGCATAGGCATTCTAGAAATACTAGATTAGATTTAATTTCTTATCTAGTCATTCAGCAGTATAATAGCCATGCTTTATTTAATACTGTACCATTTCTTATACATAGTGACTTAGCTATATGAATAGGTATTAATTCTGAAATCCTTTAGTGATTTAGTCAAAATTTTCATTTTGCCTTGTGCTAATGTGATCATTGTTGTTGTTAAGTGCCGTTGAGTCGGTTCTGACCCATAGCGACCCTGAACAGGGTTTCCGAGGCTGTAAATCTTTACGGGAGCAGAAAGCCTCATCTTTCTCCAGCGGAGCAGCTGATAATTTAAAGATTGTTAATAAGGAAATTATATCAAATAATACTTTTCCATCATCATACATTGAAAAACTGTTTGGAGTTCCCTGTAACTGTTGCCATGTGAGATTAAAGGCTATTCTGCTGAAATAGCAGCAGAGGTTAAAAGCCTCTCTTTCCAATTTATTTTAATTTATGTAATGAGACAGCATTATTGGATCTGAAGTAGCCACAAATATATAAATTTAGTAATACTAAATTGAAGCACTTGTGTTGATAAATGTTAGTGTAAAGAGATTTAAAAACAAATTATAGTTCAGTCTTAGAAATAGTCTGGCTTTATGTTCAAGGAAAGGAGCTCTGGTAGCATTCTGGTTATGAATCACGCTGTTAACCCCAGGATGAGTAGTTCAAAATTACCAGCTGTTCCATGGGAGAAAGATGAGGTTTTCTGCTCCTGTAAAGATTTAGAGCCTCGGAAACCCTGTACAGAGTTGTTGTAAGTCAGAACCAACTCCACGGCACATAAAGACCACCACTACCATGCTCAAGGAGCTCTGGTAGCATAGTGGGTTACTAGCTGGGCTGTTAGCCACAAGGTCATCAGCACGAAAGTACCAGCCATTCCACAGAAGAAAGATAAGACTTTCTGCTCCTGTAAAGATTTATAGCCTTAGAAACCCTAGACAAGGTCACTTTGAGTTGTAACCGACTCCATGGTATACCACCACCACCACCAGCCCAGTAATGTTTATGGATTTTGTACTGTGTATAAATGAGATAGCCGTACAAAACTCATAATGTTGTTGTTGTTGAGTGCCGTTGAGTAGACTCTGACCCATGACCACCCTGTATAGGGTTTCCAAGGAGCAGCTAGTGAGCTTGAACCACCGTCTTGTGCATTAGCCCACAATGCCGCACTGGGACTCCTCTGTTGTTGTTAACTACCATCAAATTGGTTCTGACTCAGCAGCCCTATGAGAGTTGGGTTCTGGAGGAGTTGCTGGTGGGTTTGACCAGCCAACCTTTTTTGGTTAACAGTCGGTGCTTATCCTACAGCATCACACCCAGACTCCAAAAGTTGTAACAGCCAAGCCATATAAATTAGTGGTATGCAGCCCTGATGTGGCGCTGTGGGTTAATGCACCAGATTGCAAAGCCGTTTGAACTGCAAGGTTGGTGGTTCAAGTTCACCAGCTGCTCCTCGGAAACCCCGTACAGGGTCGCAACCGACTCAGTGGCACTTAACAACAACAACATGCATAGTATACACAGCGTAGTGAGGTTGGGTTGGCCCAGGATCAGGCAGTGTTTCGTTCTGTTGTGCATAGAGTCACTATGACTCGGTACCGATTCAATGGCACTTAACAACAACAACAACATACATAGTGTAAGTATATGTATGATGTAAGTATTATTAAAGGGTATCAACCAACTCGACGGCACTTCACAACAGCAACAACAATTCTTTATTAAATTTATAATGAATCACCAAACCTACTGCCGTTGAGATTCCAACCCATGGAGATCTTGTGTAGGGTTTACCGAGGCTGTAAATTCTTATGGGGTCAGAAGGCTTCATGGTGGATTTGCAGTAACTTGTAATTAGTAGTCTAGTGCTTATCCTACAGACCCACTGGGTTAAAAATCCAACAGTTGATGAGCGATTTGCTTTATAAAAGGAATTGCTGGTGTTTAAATTATAACTCTAAAGTTATAAAATTTAATGTATGTACATGAAAGGTTTTCTGTGCCGCATGTTAATTACTTTTGGCAATACGTAATGACGTATAATAGGAAACGTAAGAAAATATTCTTTGAATATTTTTCATACTTAAACTAAAATAAAGATAGTATAAAAAGGATCTTCAAAAAGTTTGGGGAAAAATGGGATGAAAGGGGAATAGAATTTTTCCAGAAACTTTTTGAAACCCCCTCATATATTCTTTATTTCCCCTTATGTTCTTTTTAGTAAAATCTGTATTTTTCCTTAAAATGTATAATTGTTTACTTTCCTCCCACATATGGCATTTTCATTTATTTAGATTTAATATATTCAGTTACAGTAGCAATCTGTGACTCAAATCCAAGTTAAATATTTTTCTCAATACTAATAATTATAGCTTTTCTCTACTAATTTTTCCAATTAAATAAAAGCATCTTTATAGTAATAAGACATTCATGATGTTTGCTATAAATTCTCAGTTATTTGAAAAAATATATGATTACTTTAAAAAAGATTTGAAGATAAAATGTTTAGTGTAGGTATTTGTTGTTGTTATCATTCAGTGGCATTCAAGTTGGTTCTTACTCATAGTGACCCTGTATAGGGTTTCCAAGGAACAGCTGGTGAGCTTGAACTGCCAACCTTGTGTTTCAAACCAACTGTGCAGTCCAGCGCATAGATAACTATTAATTGTGTAGAGAAGAAAAGTATTATTGATATTCAACAACTGAAATTCTGAGCATCAAATTAGGATTTAAGTGAACATCTGAATCCACATCTACTATCTGGAAAACAGCCAGTTGTAATGTTCAGTAAATATCCATAGAGAAAGTGTTTCACACTTAGATCAGCTCTTTTGGAAGGAAGAAATTTAGAGCTAGAACAAATAATATTTAATGCTCATTTTATAAACCAATAGTGAGAAACCCAGGAAGAAGCCAAGAATTTTAGTCCTACACATCTGGTCCTGATAATTTTGGAATCTTTATACACTGATGATATGTCTTTGTTATGAACATCAGAATATCTTCTGGCAAGCTTATTAAATAGGTATGGATGCGATTCTTTAGTCAGACCAACTTTTTATCATCCATGAAAAATACTGGATGCTTTTCATCCTGAAAGAGAAAAACAATTATTTGGATGGTTCCAGGGAACCATTTTGTACATATTGCACGTAAATGGATTGTATTGCTCCTTAACCTTTTCTCTTCTTCTGAGGGGAAAAAAAGTAATAACTATTATTTATTTTGTCTTAATGCTAACCTTTATTTTATCTAGACCAAATTTTGATAAGAGGTCAGAATGTTCTTGATAAGTGTTGCTGAGTTGGTTTTATTAACAACCCTATTATAGGGTTTCCAAGGTGTGGCTGGTGGTTTGAACCACTGACCTTGTGGTTAGCAGTCCATTACTAACCCTACAGTTCCATACCAGGACTCCCTGAGGTCAGAATACTTCTGGAAAATAACTTGTATGCATCATTTATAAAATATCCAAGCATTCTCTTAGGGATGTGTTTACCCTAATCAGTTTTTTTGTTTTGTTTTGTTTTTGTATTTGTTACAATATTTTAAAGTAAATGAAAACAACATTCAATTTAAACATCGTTTTCAGGTAGTGTGTATAGTATGTCGAATTGTATTAAATTATTTCTTAGATAGAAACAGGAGCGTAGTGTGTCTTATAGTACTTTTCATCCCTTGGATGATAACTCATTGTTAAGCCCTCTGCAGACACTACGACAGCCATAATTTGCATTGAGAGGGTTTGTTTCTTATTGAGCATCTTTCTATCTTACTTAGTGTTTCCTGGGATACTGAAATGACATTTAAGATTTCTTTACGTATGTTTAATGAGGAGAAGTATCCTGAACTAGCTTTTGAAAATATAAACTCAAAGTTAAAAGGTTTTATTGGAAGCCTTTCTGTTTTTGTACAAAGATTGAATCTTTTTCATGACTCAGTGTAAGAAAAAAGGAAATATTTATTTTGAGGATAAGCCAATTTATATATTGTTGGACATAGTACCGACCACCCAGGCCTGAAGCCTACTGTTTATAGTTAAGAATCTTAAATCTACACATGTTCTTGATAATCAAGAGTTATCTTTGGTCCAACTAGAAAGTTTTGTGTCTGCAAAGAGTAATAATTCCACTTTTTTTCTCCTTGGCTAGTACAATTCTGTCCAGTGTTTATTTTGTTTTTACAGGAAAACAGATTTCTTTGGACTTTGGTAATAATAGTGTTGCAAAACTTCATCTGTCAAAAGTCTAATCTTGAATATTATTGAAAAACAAATAGATATTTGTTGCTGTTTAGTGGGGTCAAGTAGGTTCTGACTCATCGTGACCCTGCTTAGGGTTTCTGAGGAATGACTGATGGGTTTGGGTTTGTGGTGAGCAATTCAGTGCTTATTCTACAGCATCACACATACCAGGACTCCATATATACATACATATACATATATGTGGACTCCTGGTGTGGCCTTGTAGGATCAACAGTGGACTGTGAACCACAAGGTCCACAGTTCAGACTCATCAGCTGCTCCTTGGAAACCCTATACTGGGGCCATAGGAGTCAGAATGGACTCTACATTCCACTGTTGAGTATTGTTGTCACTGAGTGCCAATGAATCAGTTCCGACTCATAGCCACCCACTGTAGGGTTTCCGAGACTCATCTGGTGTGCTTGAACCACTGACCTTGCAGTCTAGCGCATTAACCCACAGTGCCACGCCAGGTTGTTAATGAGTCTTCCTCCAAACATGATGCCATGTTGTACTTCATATAATCCGGCTTCTGGAATTATTAGCTCAGAATACAGATTGATAACTATGGTGAAAGCACATGTCCCTAGTGCACACCTTTTTTGATTTCAAACCATTTAGTTTCCTGTTGTTCAATTTGAATGACTGCCTTTTTGTCTATGTATAGTCGCCTCAGGAGTGCAATTAAGTGTTCTAGAATATCTGTAGTTGGTTGTGATCCACATAGTCCAAACGCTTTTTCAATACACAGGTAAATGTCTTTCATTGCTTCTAGCCAACATCCAGCCTACATTAGCAATGATATCTCTTTTTCTATGTCGTCTTCTGGAGTCCTGGTGTGGCGCTGTGGGTTAATGCACTTGACTGCAAGATCAATTTGAACTGCAAGGTTGGCAGTTCAAGCTCACCAGCCACTCCTCAGAGACCTTATACAAGGTCGCTGTGAATCAGAACTGACTCCGTGGCACTTAACAACAACAGCAACAGCACATCCTCTTGTGAATCTGACTTAAATTTCTGTCATTTCCCTACTCTAACTGATTTTGAATTTTGCTTGCAGGTGATATTAATGTTACTATTAGGTGGTTTTTACATTCCATTGGGTTACTTTTCTATGGATCTCTTTCAGTCAGTTGTCCAGGTAGTTGTCTTCCTGTTTTCTTGGCATAGATGAGTGAGTGCCTTTAGGACTGCATCAGTTTGTTGAAATATTTCTAGTTGTATTCTGTCAGTGCCTTTGGTGCAGCTTGGACTTCTCCCTCAATGCCATCAGTTCTTAATCATATGCTACCTCTTGGTATAGTTGAACATCTACCAGTTCTTTTTGGTACAGTGACTCTGCATTTCTTCTATCTTATTTTGATGATTTCTGCATCGTTTAATATTTTGCCGATAGACTCCTACAGTATCACAAGTTGAGGCTTAAATTTTTTTCCTCAGTTCTTTTAACTTAAGAAATGTTGAGTGTTTTTCTGTTTTTGGTTTTCTAATTCCAGGTCTTTACCCATTTTATTATAATACTTTGCTTTGTCTTCTCTAGCTGTCCTTTGAAAATTCTGTTTATCTCTTTTACTGCATTTCTTCCAGCTGCTTCAGCTTTTCTATATACTCAAGATCAAGTTTCAGAGTCTTATCTGACATCCATTTTGGTCTTTCCTGCCTTTTTATTGAGCTTTTGCTTTCTTCATGGGTAATATTCTTCATGCCATCCCACAAATCCTCTAGTCTTTGCTCATTAGTTTCTAATGCATCATTAAATATGTTCTTGAGATGGTCCCTAAATTCATTTGGGATACACTCAAGGTTATATTTTGTTCTTATGGAGTTGTTTCAGTTTTCTTCAGCTACAACTTGAACTTCCACATGAGCAATCGAAGATCTGTTGTACATTTTACCCCGGCCTTGTTTTACCTGATGATATTGAACAGCAAGAGTTCAAACTCTATAGCTGCTCTTTGGAAGCCCTATACAGGGCTGCTATAAGTTGGAATCGACTCGATACTTAAGAACAACAAATCGTCTCTTCAGACTCCTGATGTGACACTGTAGTAACTGCGCTGGACTGTGAACCACAAGGTCACCAGATGCTCCTGGGAAACCTTTTATAGGATCTCTGTGAGTCAGAACTGACTCAATGGCGCTTAACAGTGGCAGCATTTCTTCCACAGATGTAGTCCATTGTATGCCATCTGATAAGATCCAGGTGTTTAATCACCTTTTATGTTGTTGATAAAAAGTATTTTCAAAAGTACAAAAATCTATCACCAAGTCCATATTTTTCAACTATGGATCCTTCTTCTTTGCTTCCAACTTTCTCACTCCAGTCACCAGTAATTTTCAGTGCGTCTGGATTGCATGTTTGTTCAGTTCCAGACTCAAGAAGTTTGTAGAATTATTTAATTTCCTTATCACTGGCTGTAGTGGTTGGTGCATAAATTTAAATAATAGTGGTATTAACTGGTATTCCTTGTGGTGGTGGTGTGCCGTGGAGTCAGTTCCCACTCATAGTGACCTTGCATGGTGTTTCCTAGGTGCAAATGTTTAAAAAAAGTCTCATCTTTCTCCTGTGGAACAGCTGATAGTTTCGAACTGCTGACCTTGAGGTTGGCAGCCCAACTCATAACCACTATGCTATAGGCATTAATAAAATACCAAACATTGATAAGTTGGGAGGCTTGCTGAGCTGATGAATTGAAATTCTTTTAGTAAGTCTAAGAACCTACTTGTGAGTAGTTCAGCCAAGAAAATAGATGTAAAGGGTGATGTGATTTGAAAATGTGCTGTTTGAATGAATAAATAGAAAGCAATGTAGGTGACAAGATTCTGATAGTAATTGTGGAAATAGATAACTGAATTGAGGTGGAGTTTTTTTTTATTCCCTGGTGGATATGAACCACTCACCTTGTGGTTAGCAGTCCAGTGCTTATCCTACAATGGCCACACTAGGACTGTAGGTGATTTATAGCCATCTCAAAGGAAGGCTTTTTATTTCTCTTCTACATCCCGTCTCCACCTTGCTCCCTTTTTCCAGTTTCATACCAATTCCAATTTTCTAGTAAAGATCATTTATGGTTTAAGCCATTCAGCTGTAGCTCCCTCTGCCTTGGCATCACGATCTCATCTCCTAATCTTTCTGTTACTCTCCTGTATTAGTCAAAGGATTTGGAACCTGGCTCACATTCTTTCTCTTAGTCCTAAATCCTTCTGTTATTTGGGGTGATTTTAATAGCCACATAATAGACGGATTGCTGGTGTGGCACTGTAGGGTAAGTACTGGACTGCTAACCACAAGGTTGGCAGTTCAGATTTAACAGCCGCTCCTTGGAAACCCCATACAGGATCAGTACGAGTCAGAACCGAATCAACCACAGCCACAACAGTAACACAGCTCATACCTACGCTTATGTTTGGAGAATAGCTAGTTTTCACTCTAGACAAAGATGAGAAGAAAACTTTCCCAGATGATGGGAAAACCTAGGGCAATGTGTACTTAGTAAAGTGAATGTTATGTGAATAGAGGTAATGTGTACTTAGTAAATTAAATGTTAGTTATTTATAAATGTGATTGGGCACTGCTGGCATGGTAGTTAGGCCCTTGGTTGCTAACCAATGGCTTGAACTCACCACTCACTCCTGGGAGAAAGATGTAACAGTTTCCTTGCTTAAAGAGTTTTGTTGTTAAGTGCCTTCAAATCAGCTTTAACTTGCAGCGACCCTCTATAGGGCTTCCGAGGAGCGGCTGGTGGATTTGAATCACCGGCCCTGTGGTTAGCAGCCCGGTGTATATTTTACATTGCCACACCAGGATTTACGGATTATAGCCTTGGGAAATCTACAAAGCAGCTCCACCGTGCCCTCTGGAGTTCGTATGAGTTGGAATTGATTTGAGGGTGGTGGGTTTTGACTGATACATTATACACATGCCTTTTTGGGTTTTGTGTATTTTAGTGTTTGAAATGAAGTATGTATCCTATGAATGTATTTTAATAATTTCCGCATTAGTGGTATGAGGTTAAGAATGCTAGGACACCTAAGAGAACTATGGGTTAAATCAGTATTTTTGCAAGTTAAACGAAACATTTGCTACCAGATTTGTAGCATTTTATAGCAAATTATTAGCATTCTGTTTGTAACTGTCAAAAGATTGAGTTTGTAAGATTAAGTTTCATTATGTGTCATGTTGCTTCAAGAAAATGCTTACAAGTTTTATGTTCTGTGAGTTAGAATTCCTGTATTACTAAGATAGTATAAATATAGTTTTTGCTTTAAAATAAAGGCTCACTTAATATATGAAGTGAAATTAAACAAAATTGCTTTTCTTTTTGAAAGATGTCATATTCTTGGTAAAGTTTTCCAAAACTTCCTAGTGCAGCAAGCTCTACCTCTCATTAAACATGTGTTTGACTTCACCTTGCTATTATTGTTCAATGTTGTCAAGTCATTTCCAACTCATAGTGACCCTGTATAGGATTTCCAAGGAGTGGCTGTGGTTAGCAGTCCAGTGACTATCCTCCAGCACTGCACCAGGACTTCAGTTCAAGTACTTGTTACTGCTAAGTGTCATTGAGTTGGTTCCAACAGAACAACCCT
>NW_006408592.1:441405-451433 GCF_000296735.1 Chrysochloris asiatica | reverse complement strand
CCAAGCAATGTTTGCATACTTTACATATGTTAATTAATCCTCACAACAATTAGGAGGTGTAGGCACTATTATTATTGCTCCTTTTTTTTTTTTTTAGATAGGTAAATGGAGGTCCTGAGAAGATTAAATAATGTTCCAAGATCATATAGCTGCAAAGCATCACAACTAGGACCTGGATTCTATTGGCTCGCTCCAAATTTTCTTAATTATTATGCTATACTACATACTTCATGGGTTGTCAATAAGAATATGGCCAGTGAAAATAAGGCTTTTCCTTTCCAACAATTTATTTCCTATTTTTCTTTCAGTTCATGTATTCATAGTGAATGAACCCTTAAGACTGGGTGCAGTACTTGTAATTCTAAAAACCTAAAATATAGTTGCTTAAGGAAGAGAGAAACTTAAGTCTTATATGTAAAGGAAGGTCGGAAATGAGTAATCCAAGGATGATATCTCCACAGTCCTTAGTGTCTTAACACACACTCCCCCATCTAATGAATGTTGTTGTTGTTGTTGTTGTTGTTAAGTACCGTGGAATCGGTTCCGAGGCTACAAATCTTTACGAGAGTAGAAATCTCCCGCGGAACAGCTGGTAGTTTCGAACTGCCGACCTTGAAGTTATTGCCTGATTCGTAACTACTATGCTACCAGAGCTCCTTATCTTAGTGAATAGATGCCATTTTTTAAGTCACTTCCTATAGTAAGATGGCTTTTGGAGCACCAGCCATCATTTCTGTTTTAGGAAAACCAAAGGGACGGTGAATGACTAAAAGGGAAAGGGGAGCGCTTTAGGCTACGCACTGAACTGCTAACACAAAGTTGATTGTTGAAACCCACCAGCTGCTTCTCAGAAACTCTATATAGGGTCATTGTAAGTCTTAACGAACTTGAAGGCACTTAACAACAACAATTATGATTTAAATAAGCTTTCTTTAAGCTAACTCTCACACTTCTGTTCAGATCTCACTGTTTACAACTTGGTCACATGGCCACACTAACAGAATCACATCTGGATGCTTAATTAAAAACCAGGCTTTTGTTACTAATGTAGCAAAGGAGACTGGCTACTGAAACAAGTATCAGTGTGTCAAATACCATTCTTCCTTTCTACATTTTATTATACTCATTTACATTAGCACAGCTTGAGCTGAGAATTTAAATAACTGACATATATGAAGACAAGTGTAGAGAAACAGTAGAATGTAATTGCTTAACAACTCTGAGGGGGCTTCAGAAAGTTCATGGAAAAATGGACTGTTTAATTCCATTATAGCATATAATGAAGAAACTAATTGGGCACTGGAATAATTAACATTTAGTATTAAGATACTACCATAAAGTTGTGAGGTTCAATTATACATTCACATAAATAGATTATATTATTAATTAATGAAATGTTGTCGTTTTCGGTTGGACTTCCCATTCCTGAGTGGGTAGGCAAAGTGAAAATATTTTCACCTATTTTATTTATTTAGATTTGTAGGAAAACATAAGAAGCTCAGGTGACACAAGGTTAAGGACTCTGCTGCTTACCAAAAGTTCAGCTGTTTGAACCAGTCAGTCACTTGGTGGGAGAAAGACCTGGTGATCCGCTTCTGTAACGATTAAAACCAGAAAACGACAGCAATCCTTCTATGAGTGTGCCTGTGAGTCAGTGGGTTCTGAATCATTACGGAGGCTGACTGCCATGCCTGTCCATGGGGCCACTGGTGGGTTTGAACTGCTAACATTTCACATAGCAACCAATTACCTTAACCACAGTTGCAGACCTAGAAAACTCACTGAGGCAACTCACTTCCATCACAGAGCTTCACAATGAGCGCAAAATGGACTCAGTGGCACCTAACAACCAAAACACCAGGAAAAGATTGATTGTTGAATGGAAAAAGTCTTAAATGATCCTAAGACAGTCTCTTCCTAACTGACTTCTTGCAAAAAATAAGCATTTTATCTATCCCTTTTCAAGAACTGAAGACATATTGCATTTGCTTTCACGTTGATTTTGGGGTTTTATCATATAGAAAAAAAAAATCTTTTGAAGGAAATACGTTTTTATTAGAAAGAAGCTTATTTATTGTTTTACTTGCAGCCTGGTTCTTATGGTTATATTTGATGAGGTATAAACTTTGCTGAAAGTAGATAATTTTATGCATGATGTATAATATTGTGAAAAATAATGCATGAAACGAAACATCATGCTTTTGCTCTCATTTCCATATTGGGCAGTGTGCTCTGTAGCCGAAGATAGCTAAGTAAAGTCTTGTTTACTTTCAGGGGAGATTAAGTATCTACTCTTTTCTAAAGATGGTCTGAATTTGGTTATTTATATGGCATTTTCTCCATATGCTCCTTGCTTGTCAACTCTCACATTTTAGATGACTTATGTTTTAATAGGAGCCCTGGTGTGGCACTGTGGACTTTGGACTAATGTGTCAGACTGCAAAGTTGTCTGAACTGCAAGGTCAGTGGTTCAAGCTAACCAGCTTCTCCTTAGAAACCCTATACAGGGTCACTATGGGTCGGAATCGACTCAATGGCACTTAACAACCGCAAGTTTTAATAAATAGTTCAATGATTTGAGCTAGAATGAATCTATTTCAAGAGTGTTTTAGAAACAAAATTCTGATCTTAAAGGTCAAGGATACTAAATGGACTCTGAGGATCATGGATTTAACAGATTTCTATTCTGTCTCCTCTTCGGTATTCCAATTTTTTTCTTGCTACACAATAAACCCAGTTTACCAATGTTTCTAATGTTCTTTATTTGTTTTGTCGTTTAGGAAACCTGATTAGAGCTTTTGAGAGCAGATTTTAGCCAAAAGTAAATTTGTGTATGTAAGCTGGATTTCAGCTGTTTGAGGTTTACCTCTGAGAAGTCTGGAAATCAAATAGCATGTCAATTAAAAAGACAATTTTAGTTAAAATGACTTCCCAGGCTTTGTTAAACAATTAAAATTTTTCCTTATGTTTCTAATAATTTTACTTAAATTTTCATGTTAAAATAACCATCTTTTTCTTAAATTTGTTGTAGTGATGATCATGGTGGTGATGGTGTTCTGTGGAGTCAGTTCCGATGCATAGCGGCCCTGCCTAGGGTTTCCAAGGCTGTATATCTTTATGTTCTGAATTTTGTCATTAGGTAAAAGCTGCCCTTTTGATCTTGAATGGTGATCGTTCTATCATGTGTGTACTTCACAAGTGCTGTTGTCCCACCTATATACCTTTCTACTGCTTGGCTAAAAATTGAGATTTACTGAAAATCCAAGAGAAAGTTCTGGAGTGGGAAAACATTCAAATTCACAGGGTGGAGATGGCTGCTCAGCTGAGCAGCAAAGAGATGGCAGTTCTTATGGTCTAGAGCAGAAACTAAAGCTACATTATGACTGATTGAAAGATAATCAGGGGAAGTAGGGGTGGGCTATCCAAAATTCATCAAGGATTGCTTTCAAGAGTATATGTATGAGTTCAGTATTGGATACAGTACGTTTACTGAGTATTACATGGTGGACTCGATATTGTCAGGAGGTGATTACATGATAGTCACAAGATGGTCACATAGCTTGTTTTCTCTAAGCAACAAGTAGAAATTAACTTGCTTACGGTGGCACATTTCCTGCAATTCTCCTTATACAAAGACTTGTGATTGGTATCTGGGGATGATTCTCTAACCACAGAGAAAACCATTTCCTGAAGCACCTGGTGAACAAATGTTAATAATTGTAATGCTGAGGTGGCAGTGAGAATTAGTTTAACACTTAACATTAGTTTAATCATTTTCATTTAGTCCAAAGACTCAGATTTTAAAAGCACTAGCTTATTCCCTCCTTTTGATCCAGGATATCATTGAACATCTTTCGATTACTATTGATATGAATGCTTTTTTATATGGTGTTGGATGCTTTTTAAGGTGGCCACTCATGTATTTGAGACTTTAAGATTGCAGACACCCATCACTTGCATGGCTAGGCACCACCTGGTTCTTCACCATACCAGTGTTTAGCATTCTGCTTCTGTGATTTTACATTGGGAATGGCATATCACTAGGCTAAATTAGAGGAACGGTTGAACCTCTTTTCCAATGACTCTTTGAAGGCATATGGCTTTTCAAGTTCTCATTGGCATGTGCTGTGTTTATAATATGTAATTCTTTTGCATGGTTATCATGTAGCTGTCTAATGGTATTTGTTAATAATTCCATACACCATTTAATATTTTGCATGATTTAATGTTGTTAAGTGCTGTTAAGTCAGTTCTGATTTGTAGCGACCTTGTATGTGGTTTCCGAGGCATTAAATCTTTGCTGGGGCAGAAAGTCTCATCTTTCTCCTGTGGACCAGCTTTCAAGCTAGAGCTTCTAACCTTGTGGTTCGCAATTTGGTGGTGGTGATGGTGTGCCATGTAGTCGTTTCTGACTCATAGTGACCCTGTATAGAGTTTCCAAGGCTGTTTATCTTTACAGGAGCAGAAAGTCTCATCTTTCTTCTGTGAAATGGCTGGTAATTTCGAACTGCTGACATTGAGGTCAGCAGCCCGACTCACAACCACTACGCTACCAGAGCTCCTTGGTTCTCAGTTTGTGCTTATCATTTATTTCTATGACTATTCAGAGTCTTGATGTGGCTACTGGATAAACACTGGACTGCTAACTGCTAACACTGGACTGTAAGGTCAGCAATTCAAACCTATACACTCCTGTATACAATCGCTATGAGTCAGAACTGATGGGCAAATTATTGAATGATGTAGGAAACATCAAAAGAAGATGAAAGGAATACATAGAGTTAAAGAGTTGGTCAACATTCAGTCATTCCAGGAGGTAGCATATGATTAAGAATCAATGGTATTAGCCTAGAGCGGTTGGAAGGCAGAAGATACTTATTGAAAGAAAGACTAGCAGGAAAAATCAAAAACAGTAACAGCAGTCTGATTGACTACTGCAAAAACAAGTTGTTCGCCCAGGAGCCATCAAGACAAGTGGTCTGGTCGGGTCCCCTCAGGAAAAATCCCCTCCCAAGATTGAGACTCAAGGAGAATACACGAGCAGGCTTGTGGTCTTGCTGGTGACCACGTTGGTGTACCAATATAGGAAAGTGGGAAAACCAGAAATGAAGTTGTGAGCTAAGTTTGACCATGTTCAACAGACTCCTGTCAACCTGGGTTGAGACCTGGTTGGCCAGCAGTATGGCGAGACCTGGGGACTCCTGGGCTCAGGGACAGGGACATGGCCACAGAGGATTAGCGCGGAGAGCTAAGCATCCAGCTGATATCAAGTAAGGGGAGATGTGCAAGAACACCCACACTTGCAGATAGTACCCACATGACCTGGCTTCAATGGCTGGATGATCAGAACTCGACTAGAAGAAGAAAGAAGAGGGGGAAAAAAGAGTAATCCGCTACAATTTGATGAACTTGACCTATACTTATGGATGCAGTAGCTCAAAAGAGGGAACATATCTTTACAGCAAGGATCATTCCCACTCCCTCGGTCCACAGGGTTGACAGGATGGGCAACTTAGACATTGGCTACCCAAAATGGGGTGGGGGGGTGGTGGCTACAAAGGCATGGCTTACAAGCTTTCAAGAGGGAGCCTAGTTCCAAAGGGTGCAGAGGAAGGTAGAATCTCCACTGAGTGGTTTACAGCCTGTCAGGATGGGCTGGTGAAAGGGGAGATGGGGATAAGACTCTTGTGATTCAATAGTGAATAATTGCTATCAGGACTGACTGTAAGAGTTGCAAATACAAAGGTAGATGTTTTGTAACAAAAGGAGGGAGTAGCTGATTTTGTAGTCCAGGAGCAGAGGACCCTGGAACCATCAAGGGAGAAGGGCGGAGTGTGGGACCCTGTCCAGAGAAGCAGTGACACCAGAAATGGGGGTGGAGATGATGACGTAGAGAGATGGATGTAATTGCTTAAAATACCAATCGAGAGGGAAGGAGTCATCATATCAAGGATCAAGCCTATCCCCTCAGTACACATAGTGTTGATAGGGATGGGCAATTTAGACATTGGCTACCTAAAATGGCGGGGGTGTGGTACTGTGGGTTAATGCGCTGGACTTCAAAGTTGGTTTGAACCTAAAGATTGGCGGTTCAGGCTCGCCATCCATTCCTCGGAAACCCTATGCAGGGTTGCTATGAGTTGGAACCAACTCAGTGGTACTTAACAACAGTAACAACAATGTAAAGGTACAAAGTGGCTGACTTACCAGTTTTCAAGAGAGAATTTAGTTTTATAGGGAGGAGAAGAAGGTAGAATCCCCACTGAATATTTTTCATCTTGTCTTGATGGTTCTGGTGAAAGGAGCAGTGGGGATAAAATCCTTTTGATTCAATAGTGAGTAATTACGATTAATTGCAATCTCATCACAACTTTAAAGGTAGAAGATTTGTAACAAAAAGGAGGGAGTAGTTAATCTTACATTCCAGGAAAAGAGGATCCTAGGACCATTATTCTATCCATGGCTTTTGACCTCTTGCTGTCTTAAGTTTTATCTAGGACGTTGTAGTAGAAAAAGACTTAGGTTCTAATTCTGGATCCTCCTCTTATTAGCTGAACAACCCAGGGCAAGGCATCAACCTTCCTTTACATTTTTATCTGTAAATACTATGTATTTTTCTTTGTTGTAATGATTAAATAAAATGTCATACAGATATTGTTATTGCCTGTCCATGATGATAACAGGTATCTTTGTTTTCAGCCTTCTTCTGAACAGTATGTGATATGGAGAATATTATGTTTTCCTAGTGTCCTATATTCCTTGTTGTTCATTTTCATTATCATTTAGGTTTCCTCATCCATTGATACTGGTGGGTCTACCTGCCTTTAGTTTTAACAGAATAGGGTCATAAAGAAAATAGAAAAAAAACAAAACAAAACATTTTAGATAACAATCTTCATGAAATTAAAGTTATTTTGAGCTTGTACCTAAGTTTTTTAAGGAGCTCTGGTAGCGTAGTGGTTACGAATCGGGCTGCGAACCTTAAGGTCAGCGGTTCGAAACTACCAGTTGCTCCGCGGGAGAAAGATGAGGCTTTCTACTCCCGTAAAGATTTACACCCTCGGAAACCCTGTACAGGGTCGCTATGGGTCGGACCCGACTCGATGGCACATAACAACAACAACAACCTAAGTTTTTAAAAATCTTTTTCTGAGATAGTTGTTGTTGTTGTTGTTGTTGATAGTTGTTGTTAAATGCTGTTAAATGTTGTTAAAAAAAATTTTTAAGTGCTCTCCAAAGGGAGGCTGGTGAGTTTGAACCAACAACCTTGTGCTTAGCAATCCAGTGCTTGTCCTATAATGCCACACCAGGGCTCTGAGATCATAAGTTCAGAAGAGTAATTGCAAACACCAAGAAGGAAGAAGAGAGGGGTTTGGTCAATTGATTTGAAGAATTCTACAAATTGTAGAAAAGAAGACCTAAGAGAAAGGGAGAAAGGAACTTAATATATTATGCTTCAGTATTGCTCTTTATAGTGATTTGTATGTTACCTCATTTCATGCTCTCTGTAACCTTTTAGAAGTCCCTGAGGGTGCTGTAAATGGTTAACACACTAAGCTGCTAATTGCAAGGTTGGAGTTTGAAGTTCACCCAGAGATGCCCTGGAAGCAAAGTTTTTTAAAAGTCAGCTATCGAAAGCCCTATGGTGCACAGTTATACTCTGATACACATGGGGTTGCTGTCAGTCAGAGTTGACACCATAGTGACTGGTACTGGGACAGCCTTTTAAGGGAGTTGTTGTTTTTATTAATATTGTAGAAAGGGAAATGGAGGCCTAAGCATATTAAGTATCTTGCTCTCAGGGTATTTAGGGTCTTCCTTACTGTTTGTCTGCATTTTCCTTTTTTTATTTTTTTATTAATACTCCAAGATCTTGTTTATTTAAACTGTTTACCTTGGGTATTTGGATTCTGTGCTAATGATGTTGTTAGAGTTGGTTTCAAGAGTACTACTAAATGTATATAAAACTTGAGGCTTTTAAACAAAATTTTTTATCAAGGATACCATAAAGATGTGTGAACTATATTTTGCATCTTTCATACACACAGTCCTTTGGGAAATAATGGATCTTCATGTTTAGAGTGGGTTGAAGGGGTGATAGTAGTGCTTCTAGAAGCCTTCTCTTTCTAAGCTAGAAATGTCAGCAAATTTTTAGGTTTTAGAACTAGTGAATACTAAAAATGAAGTTCTATTCAGTGTCTTGATTTTTCCTTCCACTTTCCTTTATGGCCTGAATCTCGCTGTTCTACCAGCTGCTCTCTTTACTGGTAGGCATAGCTGAAATGGGTAATTGTAAAGCTGTGAATTATACTGTAACTTTCAGGACTAAATCTATGTTTATTTTGAAATGTCTTCACAAATGTCACTTATGGCAATCTTTGCCCACTTTCCTGCACCGTTTCTTCCTGTCTCCACTGTGGTGCTGTAGGATCAGCACTAGACTGAGAACCTCAAGGTCAGTAGTTGAAACCGACCAGTTGCTCCTTGGGAACCCTATACAGGGTCATTATGAGTCAGAATCGGCTCATTTACACTTAACAACAACAACTCCTGATACTCTATTCCCCTTCCAGACCTTTCTCAGTTTCTATCAGTACATGCCTGCCTTTGACTTTTTCAAAGAGAGGCCACAGTATATTCTGTATAACTCTTCTGTGTTAAAGGTCTGGTAAAAATTGTATACTGACTCAAGTGTAGAATAAGTAACAGGAGTGAATGAACACTTTAGAAATATCCTGCTTTTAGCTAGCTCTCAAGTTCTCATACTAAGGAAGGTTCCTAGACAAGACATTTTATAAGATAATGATTTTTAAATGTAGTGGTTTCTAAAGAAGTCTTTCTTCCCTTAAAGGGTTCTAAGAAGCATCTGTTTTATTTCAAGAGCAAATAACCTTAACTTCTTTATTTTTTGTTTTACTTAAACGAATAAATACTTGGGACGCCCTTGTCTGCATTTAGGCCACTACACTTAATATATTAAATTAAGAAGTGTATGAAGTGTGACTATTACATTGAGTAATTTTATTTAAAGAACTAAATACATGAAAAGTATTTTCTTCTACCCCGCTCTCCTTTGTTATCTTTGTGTTTTCACTTGACTCATCTATTTAGCTGCTTAGAATCTTACTCCTGAAACTTGAATTATTTTTCTTTTTCCCCTTAAAAAAAAAAAAAAAGAGAGAGATACGGAGCAGAATAAGGCATGGCTTGAAGTCCAGGTACATTTCTGTGCAGTCAAGTGCTAACTTTTATAAACTTTTTGAGGTCACCTATTAACTATTACCTTTGAGTCAGTTCTGACAGAGTGACGCTATAAGACAGAGGCAAAGTTAATTTCTGTATTTAAGTGTGAGCAACCATTAAAATCTCATAGATTTAAGGGCCCAAGGCTGCCACATCATTCTCCTGTGGAGAGGCTGGTGGATTTGAACTGATGACCTTGAGGTTAGCAGTTTAAGTATTGTACCACCAAGGCTCCTTCTGAAGGCCAAGCCCTGCTTATAAGATGCTTAGCTATTGGGCAACCATGTATTCTAGGAAAGGGCACTGGATTAAACTGGAAGGGTATTGAGATATGATACACTGTTACTATAAATTCAAAAAAACAAAGCAAAACAATGACAGAAACAGATCACTGTACATGAAATATTTATCTGGCAGAAAATGAAAACCTAAAATATAACTTACATATATACACTTTATTAGAAAGATAATTATATTTTCTACTATGTTATATTCTCAGATTGAGAAAAGCCAAGTTAGTTTCGATTCAAGTTTTCTTTCCAGTGTCTCCTACTGCCAGGCTCCACAGGGAACCCCCTAATCAGGCAGCGTTGAAAAGAAGATTATTTTCTTAGCTTTGAAATAATATTGCTTTTGACTCAGCAGAGTTTAAATTTACATATGTAAATGAAAACATAAAATGACAATACAATATCTTGATTTTCATAGCCCTTTCTCATTCGTAAGGTTTTCTTGTATGTTACTATGTGACTCTGTAGGAAAAGCATTGGACTGGTAACCAGTAT
>NW_006408592.1:436998-441305 GCF_000296735.1 Chrysochloris asiatica | reverse complement strand
ACTCAACAGTATACAACAACAAATTCAAGTCAAATCAGACCTTTTGCTGTCAAGGGGATTCTGACTTACAGTAATCTTACAAGACAAAGTAGCACTGCTCTTTAGCTTTTCCAAGGCTGTGATTTTCATGGATGCCTTTCTCCCGTGGATTAATTGGGGATTCAAACTGCTTACCTTTTGGTTAGCAGTCTAGCACTTTGCCATTGTGCCGTCAGGGATTCTTTACTGATTACAATGTTGTTGGTAAGTGCCTTTGAGTTGAGGAGCAGCTGGTGGATTTAAACCCCTAACCTTGTGGATATCAGTTCAGTGCTCCTCCTACAGCACCATACAAGGGATGCAACAATAGTCAGTATTAATTACCCCGATTTTACCATTACATTTAGCTTGTTATTGTATCTTTATGCCGTTGTTCAATTTTATTTTTCAAAAAAGAATTTATGTAAACTAATTTGGTAATCTATTAAAAAGGTATTGAAATCTGTCTCAAAGTTGGTGTGTGGTTTATGGTTTAATCCATTATTAAAATAAAGAACATTCGAAGTTTAAATATTTGTACCATCTGTTGCTTTCAATAGAATTTCGTTTGTAGGTTGACATTTTAAAAGTTTAAACAAATATTACTAAGTGAGGTATAGTTTAACAAATAAACAATGGGAAAGATTCATTGGTAGGTCAGGAAAGCTACACTTGGCATATCTTTGTTAAACACAGATCTATCTGGTCATGTTACTCCTCTGAGGATGGGGCCTTTACCTTTAAGGTGTAAAGTTCAAATTCATTATTGACATGGACTAGCCTGTGCAATTATTTTTCCAGTCTTTCTCCCTAGATCTATGATACTAACCTTAAGCCAGAATTGGGCATCACTGCTTATGCTCCTATAGCATTAAGTAAATTAAAATACTTTTTTTTATATAATTTTGTATAACAATTATTTTTATATACCATTAGATTATTATGACATGGATAGTAACTTGGCATCCTGCCTGGTTGTGAAATATGTAAATAAATGAATGAATGATGAATGAATAAGAGTAATACTCTAACCTGCAAACATTGTGGTCTCAACATTTTTACTTGGCTGTGATTCTTAGTAGAGTAATGAACATGCCTAATAGCAGAATTCTTACTCGTGCCATTTGGTTTTAAACCATCAAAGCCAAAAACCCATTGCTATCGAGTGGATTCTGAGTCACAGCAGCTCTTATAGGATGGAATTGAATTGCCCCCTCATTCTACCTTGGAGTGGCTGGTGGATTTGAACTGCTGACCTTTTGGTTAGCAGCTAAGCACTTAACTGTTGAGCCACCATAGTACCATCCTCTTGGACTTCATTGTTATATATTATATATACATTTGTGTTTTGTGGTAAATTTTAAAAGCAGCTTCTTAAGAAAAGACTAGAGAATTCTAGTTTAGAATATATTTGTTAAAATGTCTAAGTGCAAAATCATACCAAATTATAATGTAAAGAAACTAAGAACACTTATATTAAGAATAAAAACTGGAAATTGTCGTAAGTATTGGGGTAGCTGATTTTAAAGTAAAAAGTTCTCTAGAAACTTCATATCAAAAATCCTAGACTTGCTGTTTAAACAAAGAATCTAGAAACTTGGTGCCCAATTAAAACTATTGTTGTGTGCCGTGGAGTCGGTTCCGACTCATAGTGAACCTGTAAAGGGTTTCCAAGGCTGTAAATCTTTACGGGAGCAGAAAGCCTTATCTTTCTCCCGTGGAACAGCTGGTAGTTTTGAACTGCTGACCTTGCGGTTCACAGCCCGATTCGTAACCACTACGCTACCAGAGCTATAACTGCAATAAAATGTAGATATTTTTCTATTTATTACAAAAATAAAGAATTATTTATTGAGTGGTTACGAATCGGGCTGCGAACCTTAAGGTCAGCGGTTCAAAACTACCAGCCGCTCCGCGGGAGAAAGATGAGGCTTTCTACTCCCGTAAAGATTTACACCCTCGGAAACCTTGTACAGGGTCGCTATGGGTCGGACCCGACTCGATGGCACTTAACAACAACAACAACAACATGAGGGGACTTCAAAAACTTCATGGGAAAATGGGTTTAAAAGATAATAAGTTTTTCTACAAGTTTTTTGAAGCCCCTCATATATTTACTGAATGACTTAGATGCTATGTACTGGAGTCTAGATACTTGGATACATATTTGAACAATGTAAAATCCCTGAGTGCTTAAGTGACTAGTACAGAATAGAGCTCAGAGACTAAGTATGTGTGTGTGCATGAATGTGAACTATTAATTAATATGTAGCCAAGCCTATTTCTGAGACTAGCACCAGAAATATTTTTAAGATCATAATACTTAAATTGAAATAGAAATTACTGTGGTACTGACCGACGATATGATTTTAAGAGGGCCTAGAGTTTAATATAACTGCAAAGTTTAGAAGGTGTGGTCCCCAAGACTGCTCTCCCTTCTGAGATTTCCTAAAACCACCCACATATTGTTGTTGTTAAGTCCTCTTGAGTTGATTCCAATTCATATCTACACTGTGAAGGGTTTCCAAGGAGCTGGCCTTGCGGTTCAAACCAATCATGTGGTTTGAATCAATCCCACAGCGCCAGAATTAGGGAAATCCCACTGCCATCACTGATTCTGTCTCAAAGTGGCCCCATTGAACTGCTCCTTAGGGTTCCAGAAGCTGTAAATCTTTACAGACACAGAAAGCCTCATCTTTATCCTGTAGAGCATCTGATGGATTTGAAACACCAACTGTGTGGTGGTTAGCAGCCCAGTGGTTCACATTAAGTGCAGGTAAAGGATACAGACTAAATTATCTAAGGGAGGAAGACAAAGACCAGGTGGGTTCCAAAGAGTAGCAGTTTTTCATTGTTCATTCCTATGTAATCATTATTCTCCTGTCAGCAGTATGCATGGAGGATTGTCAGTCAGAGAAGCTCACTTGAATTTCCAGTTTTTATTGGGCCTCCATTATGTGTGCGGTATTGATTGCCCATGTGGATGAACTCAGGTTGACTGATACTGCGTGACCTGAAGCCCTTGATTCTAAATCTCATGGGTCTTTCTGGCCAGCCCTCACATTTAGGCCAGTCATGTTGTTAGACTACTCAGTATGACCCAAGACCCCAGGCAAATGAAGACATTCCTGTGAGGCATAATAATATAAGGCCTGGAAGTTGAGGACAAAGTTCAGACCTTGTTTACTATACAGGGAGGAAAATTAAATTATGCTCTGAATTTTATGTAGTATTATGCATATATCCTTAGAAGCCAGGATGGCTAGACTTTGTCTCTCATACTTTGGACAGGAAGGCTCCGTCCCTGGAGAAGGGCATCATTTTTGGTAAAATGGAGTGTCAGTGAAAAAGAGGAAAACACCAATGAAATACATTGACACGGTAGCAGCAGCAATGGGCTCAAACATAAGAACAATTAAAGGATGGTGCAAGACTGGGCAGTGTTTTGTTCTCTTTTGCATAGAGTCACTATGAGTTGAAACTGGTAGACATCACCTAACAAAGTACATAAATCCATTTGATTTTCAACAATTATCTGTCTGGCCTGGGTAGCAGATGATGATATTATTAAAAAAAATTGACTGTTGTTCCCTGGGGAAGAAGCATTATGCTTTTCTGACCTGTTAAGTCTGGCCTTATGACTATCTTTGACTGACAAAATATGAGTGGAAATTATTTATGTTCATTTTTTATTAAAAATTTTGAGTCAGAACAGAGTTTTCTATATTTTTTCTCTGTGCTGACAGTTATCAGTTCCAGATAGATACTTCTCCATCACCCTAAAGTCCTAAATAAAGATGACATGTGGCTGAGCTATAATGAACTATTGTTTGACATGTAGCATGTGCAAGAACTAAACATGGTTAAAAACCGTTGAGATTGTGTTACTGTAGTGTAAACCAGCATGGTTGTTCTCAAATTTTAGCATTCATTGGAATCACCTGGAACATTTGTTAAACTACAGATTGCAGAGATTGTTGGACCCCACCCTTAGTTTCTGAATTCAATAGATCTGGGCTATGACCCAAGAATTTGCATTTCTAACATGTTCCCATGTGATGCTGATGCAGCTAGTCCCAGGACCACCCTCTGAGAACTGCTGGCCTCGCCTTTTCTGACTGATACAGCCTGATTTGTGTATTTTTAAAGACCTAAGTTACTCTTTAAATGCAGTAACAACAAAATGCAGAACCTTTTTCAACCTCATTATTGAAGAATCAATTCTATATTTAAAAATTCTGTTGTATAACTCCTCATATTATTTCTTGTTCATTTGAGTTAAAAAAAAA
>NW_006408592.1:419926-436062 GCF_000296735.1 Chrysochloris asiatica | reverse complement strand
ATTCCAAAGAGAGGTGACCCAACGGAATGCAGAAATATCAGACAATCTCTTTGATATCCCATGTGAGTAAAGTTTTACTAAAAGTAATACAGAAATGGCTGCAAGCATACATTGACAGAGAACTTCCAGAGGTTCAAGCCGGATTCAGAAGAGGCCGTGGAATGAAGGATATCATTGTTGATGTCCAATGGATCTTGGCTGAGAGCAAAGAATATCAGAAAGATGTTTACCTGTGCTTTATTATACAAAAAGGCTTTAATTGTGTGCATCATGACAAGCTATGGACAATATTGCGAAGTATGAATTATCCGGAACACTTGAATCTGCTCATGAGGAATTTGTACATGGACCAAGAGGCAGTTGTTCAAACAGAACATGGGAACACTGGATGGTTTAAAATTAGAAAGGTGTACAACAGGGTTGCATTCTTTCACCATACTTATTCAACCTGTATGCTGAACAAATCATCTGAGAAGTTGGATTCTATGAAGAAAAACGCGGCATCAGGATTGGAGGAAGACTCATTAACAACCTGAGATACTCAGATTATGATACAACCTTGCTTGCTGAAAGTGAAGAGGACTTAAAATATTTACTGATGAAGATCAAAGAGTACAATCTTCGGTGTGGATTACATGTCAATGTAAAGAAAACAAAAATCCTCCCCACTGGACCAATAAACATTGTTCTCAACGGAGAAAAGATTGAGGTTGTCAAGGACTTCATTCTTCTTGGATCAACTATCAACACTCAGGGAAGCAGCAGCCAAGAAATCAAATGACTTATTGTGTTAGGCAAATCTGTACAAGACCTTTTTAAAGTGTTGAAAAGCAAAGTTGTCAGCTTGAGGACTAAGGTACGGCTGACCCAAGCCATAGTATTTTCATTAACCTCATATGCATGTGAAAGTTGGACAATAAATAATGAAGACCATAGAAGAATTGATGATTTTGAGTTACGGTGTTGGAGGAGAATATTGAAAGTGCCGTGGGCTGCCCGTAGAACCAACAGATCTGTGTTGGAAGAAGTGCAGCCAGAGTGCTCCTTGGAGGCCAAGAAGGCCAAACTTCATCTCTCACACTTCGGACATATTGTTAGGAGGGACCAGTCGCTGGAGAAGGCTATCACATATGTTAAGGTGTAGGGTCAGAGAAAGAGAGGAAGACCCTCAACCAGATGGATTGGCCAAGTAGCAGCATCAGTGGGCTCAAGCAAGTCAACATTAGTGAGGTTGGCTCAAGATTGGGTAGTTTTCTGCTGTGCATAAGGTTGCTATGAGTTGGCACCGACTCGATGACACCTAACAACAACAACAACAACATGCGTTATTGGTCCAGTGGTGAGGATTTTTGTGTTCTTTATGTTGAGCTGTAACCCATACTTAAGGCTGCAGTCTTTGATCTTCATCAATAAGTATTTTAAGTCCTTTTTGCTTTTGGCAATCAAGGTTGTGTCATTGGCATATCACAGGTTTTTACTGAGTGTTCTTCCAATCCTGATGCCATGTTTTTCTTCACATAATCCATCTTCTTGGATCTTAGCGTATGTATTGAATAAGTATGGTGAAAGAATACAAGGCTGGTGTACACCTTTCCTAATTTTAAACCATTCGGTGTTCCCTTGTTCTGTTCAAACAACTTCTTGCTGTTTCTATACAGGTTCCTTGTGAGCACAATTAAGTGTTCGGAAAATCATTCTCTGCAATGCTGTCCATAGTTTATCATGATCCACACAATCGAAAGCTTTTGCATAGTCAATAAAGCATAGATAACCATCTTTCTGGTATTCTCTACTTTTAGCCAAGATCTGACATCAACAGTGATATCCCTTATTCCACATCCTCTTCTGAAAATGGCTTGAGCCTCTGGAAGTTTGCTGTTAATTTATGGTTTTAGCCATTTTTAATCATATTTAACGGAATTTACTTGCTTGCAATATTAATGATATTGTGCAGTGATACCCGCATTCTTTTGGTTCCCCTTTCTTTGGAACGGGCACAATGTGAATTTCTTCCAGACAGTTGGCCAGGTGGTTAGTTGTCTTCCAAATTCCTTGGCATAGATGAGTGAGTACTTCCAGTGCTTCATCAGTTTGTTGAAAGATTTCAGTTTATAGTCCATCAATTCCTGGAGGCATGTTCTTTGCCACTTCCTTCAATGCACCTGGGACTTCTTCCTTCAGTAGCATTGGCTCTTGATCATATGCTGTCTCTTGAAATGGTTGAACATTAACCATTTCCTTTTTTGGTACTGACTCTATATATTCCTTCCATCTTCTTTTGAAGCTTTCTGCATCATTCAATATTTTGCTCATAAAATCCTTTAATACTGCAAGTTGAGGCTTGATTTTTTTATTCAGTTCCCTTCTTCTTTTTTGGTTTTCTAACTCCAGGTCTTTGCACATTTCATTATAATATTTAACTTTGTCTTCTGGAGTTGCCTTTTGAGATTTTGTGTTCAACTTTTGTACCTCCTCATTTCTTCCATTTGTTTTAGCATCTCTCTGCTGGAGAGTAAGTTTCAGAGTGTCTTCTGACTTCCATTTTGGTCTTTTCCTTCTTTCTTGTTTTCTTAATGACCTTTTGATTTCTTCCTATATATGATATTCTTGATGTCATCCACATTGCATATTGCTGTTGTTAAGTGCCGTCGTGCAGATTTTGACCCATAGCGACCCTGTAGAGGGTTTCCAAGGAGCATCTGGTGAGCTTATACTGCTGACCTTGTATTCAAACGACTTTGCAGTCTGATGTATTAACCCACAGCGCCAAACCAGGACTCTGTATGCTGTTGTTGTTATGTGCCATGGAGTCGGTTCTGACTCATAGCGACCCTACACAGGGTTTCCGAGGCTGTAAATCTTATGGGAGCAGACAGCCTCATCTTTCTCCCATGGAGTGGCTGGTAGTTTTGAATTGCTGACCTTGCAGCTCACAGCCCGATTCGTAACCACTACGCTACCAGAGTTCCTTAGGACTCTGTATAGAAGACCCAAAAAAACCGTTCCTGTTGAGTCAATCCCAACTCATAGCAACTGTAAGATAGAGTAGAACTGCTCCTTAGGGTTTCCGAAACTAAATTTTTACAGGAGCAGACATATGCAAAACAAAATTCTTTTAGGTTATTGTAGTTCTGCTATTCCATTTTTCTGATACCATTCTGTAGGCTAGCAAGATTCTATTATTTGTTGATGATCCTAATCTCTGTTATGTTGTCGGAGTCCTGGTGTGGCCCTATAGGATAAGTATTAGACCACAAAGTTGGTTTGAATGGCAAGGTTGGCAGTTCAACCTCACCAATCGCTCCTCGGAACCCTATATAAGGTTGGTATGAGTCGGAACTGACTCAGTAGAACTTAACATTATGTTGTTGTTTTTGTTCAGTGCTGTTGAGTCAGTTTTGACTTATAGCAACCATATATATGGTTACCAAGGAGCTGCTGGTAGATTTGAACCACTGGCATTGTGGTTAGTAGTCCAGTGATTACCCTACAGCACCACACCCGGACTCCATTCTCTATTATACATACCATAAATTAAGTGCATAGTCTTTGAGAGGAATTAATCTGGAGTATTTGAAATGAAAAAAATTTTTTTCTTTTTAATCATCATCTGACTACTAATTTTACATTACTGTAGAATTGATTCTGACTCATAAATACGCTATGAAACACCAAACCCACTGTTATTGAGTGGATACTGACTCATGCCAACCCTGTACAGGTTTTCCGAGGCAGTTCAGATTCACAGTGACCCTGCATAGTGTTTCCAACAGTGACACGTGGGTTTGAACTGCTTATACAAATTGTTGTTGTTAAGTGCCATTGAGTCATTTCTGACCCCCAGTGACTCTGTATAGGGTTTCCAAGAAGCGGCTTTTTGAGTGTGAACTGTCATCCTGTGGTTCAAGTAGACAGTACAGTCCAGTGAATTATCCTACAATGCCACAGGGCAGTTCTCTTCTGTCCTACATAATTCCAATGAATCAAAATCGACTTAATAGTATACAACAACAGTGATAGGAATCAGATAAAGGATAACTTTTTACATTGCTGTTGTTAAATGGTGTCCAACTGATTCCCTCTCAGGTAACCCTGTATGGGGTTTCTAAGGAGTGG
The DNA here is from genome assembly GCF_000296735.1 of Chrysochloris asiatica. NCBI lineage: Eukaryota > Metazoa > Chordata > Mammalia > Afrosoricida > Chrysochloridae > Chrysochloris > Chrysochloris asiatica. The sequence continues at coordinate 431,946 of NW_006408592.1, read as the reverse complement.
CTGATGGCCTTGAACTGCCAAACTTATGGTTAACAGTACAGTGCTTATCCTACAGTGCCACACCAGTGCTCGGGATACTCAGTTGTTGTTGTTGTTTTTAAGTGCTGTCCAGTTGGTTCCAGTTCATAGCAACCCTGTATAGGGATTCTGAGAAGTGGCTGCTGAGTTTCAACTGCCAAGCTTGCAGTTCAAACTGACCTTGAGGTTGAGTGCTTATCCTAGGGCACCACAGCAGTTAATCTGGAAGTAGTAGCAGTACTAAAGCTTTTAAAATGTTATTTTTGATTCACTACAGTGATACTTATTTTAGATTTTAACTTTGGTATTAAAGAAGCATACGTTTATGAAACAGTATAGTATAATGTCAAAGTGTTAAATAGATGCTCATTTTGTTCAACTTGAAAACCAACTGCCATATTATTTTAATGACAGATACCAACATGCATTTGAAAATAAATTCATGTTGATCTAAAGATAATGTTTAATTGAAAACATTTGTTTTCCATCCTTTTCACAACCATTACAGGAGGGAAGAAAATGAAAATACTTGCCAGTCTTGAAGTTTTTTAAAAAATAAATTGCTTCAGTCTTGTGGTTATAATTTTGTTGAATGTAAATATTTTTTTTTGTCCATAGCAATGCCGTTACTTTCAGACAGTTGTGTTTTTTGATTTATGTAAAAACATCATTTTTATCTTACTTCTTATTTGGTTGCTGTCCATAATTAATTTATCAAGTTTAATCACTTATCAGTTTCTTAGGAACTACAAACAAGTCTTTCAGCTTAGATCATATGACACACCTTTTAGAAGTATTTTAAAGTTTGACCAGTATTTCTATTACCAGTTCATTTTGAGAGGAAAATTTATCCTAATTAACAGAAATAGTCCTAAGGTGATTTTTAGTTCCTCGGCAATTGAAGGCAGATTTTGGTGCATGACCTTCCTTAGTTTAGATTTTAACGTTAAAACAGTTCCAGCTTCTCCAAGTTAAAGGAGAAATCTGAATCTCTTGGAATTGTTACTATAAGTTTGTGTCCAAATGTTTCCAATTTACATTTAGGACACACTGGAAAAAAAAAAATACAACACACATAGTAATCATCTGAAGGTTTATGATCACACTTGATTACCCTCACTGCTGGCCTGCTGCAGCAGTTTTCCTTGGGTTCTTGAGGAGAAAGCTGAGAACAAGCGTTCCATTCTATGGGAAATTGTGTAGCTTAAGAACTTTAATCAGATTCAAATAATATTTTTTTAGTGTACTAGGAGAATCCTAGTGAAAATTATTTAGAAGATATAGTAGTATATAAGATAATACTTTGTTGTTAAGTGTAGTCCAGTTGGTTCCGACTCATAGTGACTCTGTATAGTGTTTCCAATGAGCAGCTGCTGAGTTTGAACTGCCAGGCTGGTGGTCCAGTGCATTATCCTCCAGCACTGTACCAGGAATCCAGCTATAACAGTAAGGACCCATAAAACAAATAATCTTCCCTAATTTCTTAATTTGTTGCTTGAAAATATTTGTATGTGAAGTTTCTTAAAATTGAATATTGGTTATTCTGTTTTCCCATATCAAGTGCCCTATGAAGGTTAAACCTGAAATCGTAGTCTATTTTATTATTCACACAATAGAGGATTCAAGAGGAAAAACTTGTTGTGTGTTTGCATACCATTGCAGTGTATTTTTACCTACCAGGAGTTCTGAATAGTAATTTCTAATAATTTATTTAACCAAGAAAAGCTTAAAATGTATATGTGTGAATGGGACACTGAGGGTTTTTAAAAATAAAACCGAAAGTCTCAAATTTCTTTCCATTTTAATCTTTTGTTGGCATTCTTAAGATAAACCGATGTTAATTTCAGTATATCTAGTTATTGGTCAGGTGTCTAGTGATAAATTACAGCTTATTATTAAGATGAGTTTTTGTACTCAAAAATTAAATAGAAAAATGTAATGACAAAAACTGGTTTATTCTTTTATGAGTTTTTAGAAACAAAGTATGAAATAGGTATTCTGGTTACTCTAGCTTTCAAATTAATCTTTTCAGTTGTATTCACTGCAAGTATATTTGTGGCTTTAGTACAAATGACTTAGTGATTTAAACAGATCACTGTGGGACAAAGCACTGGACCGCAAGGTCAGTTTAAACCACAAGGTCGGCAGTTCAAACTCACCATTTACTCCTTGGAAATCCCATACAGGGTCGCTATGAGTTGTAACTGACTCAATGGCACCTAACAACAAATTCTGAAGACTCAGACCAGTAACAATTATTTAGGATTAAGTTCATATTTAATTCTTTTCATACCACCAATATGAATGTTACCACTTGAACTGTAAATCTTTGTTTTAAGTTAATTTTTTTTCATGTGCATAATGGATAAAGAAGTTGAATCTCAAAGTTGGGAGCTTTGGTAAAGAAGTTATGACTAGTCTTGTATCCTTGTTCACATTAAGCTTCGTTCTACTGCATCATGCACTGCTTCTGAAGAAATGCTTCAAAATACATCCTTCACGTCTATTTTATTTACCAAGTGAATGAAAACAAAGTAGACAATAAATAAAAACAAATTTAAGAATCAAACTAGTTCTCACTGTTTTCAGCTAATGTTGTTGAGTGCAGTCGAGTTGGCTCCCACTCTTAGTGACCCTGGGTTTCTAAGGGGTAACTGGAAGGTTTGAACTGCTGACCTTGTAGCTATCAGTACAGTGCTTATCCTATAGTACCACAACAGGACCCACATTCAAAACAGTACAATGCTCTTAAAACATTACTGGAATGATGTTAATGGGAATATCCCCTTTCATCCAAAGTATCATATAGTATTTACTTTGCAAACGTAATATCAGCAACATCTTAAATGTATGTAAATGTGTTTTTAAAAGAAAATATGCAATAAAATGTTTGACATTGAAGCCATAATAGTTACAAATTATTCCAAAACCAGTTTGCTAGTGACATCTGCTGGCATGATATTGTAATAGAGATGGGACTAGTTCATGGAAATAATTTCATGGAAATTAAACATGAGAGACAAAATGTTTGTGGGCAGAATTGTTGCTTTTATCATAATTCACACTACTAATTGAAAGTGCTTTTTGTATTTTGTGCCCCCACTCCCCCTGGCATTTGACCAAAAATAGTAGTATAATAACAAATAAGCTTATTTGTATTTTCTAGTGGCCCTGTGGATCAGGACTGGGAACCACAAGGTTCAAACCCACCAGCTGCTCCTTGGAAACCCTATACAGGGTTACTATGAGTCGAAATAGACTCAATGGCTCTTATTAACAACAATAATATATATATTCATTTGCACCCCATAACCTCTGTAATTATTTGTGTAGCAGATATATTCTTTGATTTAATGTCACAAATTGTTTTTCTTCCTTATCTCTCCTATTTCTTTTTTATATTACAGTTCAGCACAGAACCTTACAAACATAAGACTCAATAAATATGAATTGAATTATATTATGTCCTTTTCGTAGACTAAATTTAATATGAAAGTTTATACGTACAGGAGGTAAATATATTGTCTTATACAAAATTGAAAATAAAAATGGGACTTTTATATTAGTGGAAGATTTTTATTAGAAACAGAAATAAAGTTTTATTTCTTCAAAAAGTTCATGGAAAAATGCAATGAAAAGGTAATGAAATTTTCTCACTAACTTTTTGAAGTCTCCTTGTCTTAAGTTTTGGAGGGATAAAATAAATTCAATCCTTGGATGTTTGTTCTGCCTAAGCTTCTTTCCGGAGTCCTGGTATGGCCCTGCAGGATAAGCACTGGTCTTTAACCACAAAGTTGGTAATCCAAGCTCACCTTTCACTCTCTGGAAACCCTAGATAGTGTTGCTCTGAGTGAGAACCAACCGGGAAGTGACACTTAACAACAACAGGGTTCTTTCCTAGATGATTGTGTAAAACTCTGTGAATTTGAAAATATTACATATGGACGAATTAAACTTCTTCCTTGAAATTGAGCACCAAACTTGCATAGCTAGATGCTTGCTTTTTTAGTTTTACATTTCCATTTAATTTGCTGAGGAGCATTTCAACCAAATTTAGGATTTTCTCTTTGAATCTTGTCCTCCATAGTCTTCCTCTTTTGAGTAAAAGGCCATCTGTCTTTCCATTTGCTAAAAAAACCATTGCTTCAATAATATGTAAATTCACTTTTTCTTGAATTTTATGTTCAGCCCATCATGAAATTCTTTCTGCCAGATCTATTTTGGAATAACATTCTGAATCTGACCACCTTTCTCCACTTCTGCCCCTTTGTTCTGGTCAAGCCACTAACAGTTCTCCTCACCTGATTAATTAGCCTTCTTGCTTCTAACCTTGCCGTCTTGTAGTCTTTTCTCCACCTAGCAGCAAGAGTGACTCATTTAAAATTTAGACACTTCTCTACTGAGAACCTTCCCAAATCTATAGGGCCCTACATGAATTGTTAGACCATTTCCTTCCTATACCCCCATTACTATGATTTCATTTCCTCCCACTACTTCCTTCCCCTATTTGGCTCCAGATACAGACGTCTACTTGTTACTTGCTGTTCTCCTTACATGCCATACAGGGACTTTTTTACTTGCTATTCCTTCTAACTGAAATGCTCTTCTTGTACCTCATTGAGGTTTCTGCTCAAATTATCAAATGTGACCCTCTCCTAGAGGTCCTCCTGGACTGTACTATATAAAGTAATAAGTTTCAACTCTATCACTTTCCCACCTTATCTTGCTTTGTTTCTTTTTTTCTTTTATAACTGTTATCATCACAGGACAGTTACCTTTTTGTTATATCTTTCCTCCAAATAGAATGTCAGCTGTATGATAGTTTGACTCGCTTGTTCACTGCTATATTCTTAGAACCTAAAATAACACCTTACACATAGTTGGCTGTTAGTTAATATTGGTTGACTAAGGAGCTCTGGTAGAGTAGTGATTACGAATCTAGCTCAAAGTCACCAGTTCCATTGAAACTACCAGCTGTTCCGCAAGAGAAAGATGAGGGTTTCTGCTCTTGTAAAGATTTACAGCCTTGGACATTCTAGACAGGGTAACCCATAGCATATAACCCAGTTAACTAGGTTTGTGAAGGAGTCCTGGTGTGGTGCCTTAGGATAAGCATTGGACTGCTGACCTCAAGGTCAGTGGTTCAAACCCTCCAGTTGCTCCTTGGAAACCTTACTATACAGGGTCTCTATGAGTAGGTACCAACTGTAACAAAGGCACTTAATAAGGCAATAAGCCTTAATGCGTAAATAGAGAATGGGATTTGAGTTATATTAACTAAATCCTTACAAAGGTGTTTTGTTGTGTGCTTATCCTACAGCACCCAGTTATGTATACTCTAATGGGTTCTTCTTTGTTTAAATCTTAACATTTATATGTTTTTCACTAAAAACTAATTACTATAGTGCTCCATAGTTAAGTTTAATGCTCAGACAATACTCTTGGTGTCAAAATGCAGGACCATATTACTATTTTACAGATAATTTTTATGGGAATAATTAGTTTTTTTGTTCTTTTGACATTAACATTTGACTTAATTATACTGATGTACTTTCTAATACACATGAATGGCAAGAATAGCCTCTTTTGAATCAGTGCTAAGACTTTTTCAGTATGAAGTGCTTCCCACAGGGTTCTGCTGGAAGAGCCAAACTTCCATCATAATGAAATTGCAAATCCATTTGTATATGCCTCTTATATATTTAAAAGCTACTTTGTGAAATTTATTATTTAAGGTCACAAATATATAATCCTGACTAGACCAATTTGTCCTAACCCTTTATCCAGCATTGAGCAAAGAAAGATACATGGCCATTGTGTAACAATGATATACACAAGCCACAATTTGTTCCCAGATAAATATAATCTCTTAATCTACTGCCTTGTATTTTCTTACCTTCTTAGCACCCCTCTTATCTAGAAATTACTAAATTACAGGTTTTAAATTACTGACAAGCACTGTCTTCGGATGAAAATGATGTTTAAACACTTTTAATGCTATAATGAAGAAAGTTATTATTTTAAATAAAAATATGAATTATTTTTGCATTTACCCCCATTCTTTGGGATAGGTAATTCTGTGATGTGTTTATTCTGTGGTTGCATTTGTACTGTTAATATGACCACTAACTAGATCATATTGTATAATTGGAATGAGTTTGTAAATATCTTAAACATCTTTGTGTACAAGAATTAAGTTCTTTTTTTTTTTGAGATTTTTACCGCCTCTAGTAAAAATGAATTTTATTTTAAATTTGTAAGCTAGATTTCTATTTTTCTGTATTTCTCTTACGGTTTTTGATTCAAAAAGCTTACAGAGAGAGTTGACCAATTAGATTTGGGACTGTACTTTTTATTCAAAACTACCCAGGACGCCTGGTACCTTAGAATAAGTGCTGGACTGAGAACCACGAAGTCAGTGGTTGAAACCCACCAGTCACTCCTCAGAAACTTTATAAAAGGTCACTCTGAGTCAAAACTGACTCTATGGTGCTTAACAACAACATGAAAATACATTAGAAAGCCATTGTGTAGCTAATATTTATAGATTCTCACCAAGGGATTTGCTACTATAAAGGCCCTTTCTCATACTTACAAAGCAAGTTCAAAACACTAAACAGCATCAGGATAATGCAAGAATAGTCAGTAATGGTCCTGTTTGAAGATTCTGTTTAAATAATTATAGCATAACAGAGAATCCTTTTTTTTTTCTTAATTATTATTAAATAGTTTGAGTAAAGGGACTACACTGTTTCAGGAGATTGTATAAGAGAAAAATATGAATTTGAGCCAGACAAATTATTTTTGAGGGAAGGATTGTGATTCTGGCTGTGATTCTAAAAATACCATGTGATTTTTAGAAAATTAGTACACTTTTTGAGCCTCTGAGTGACTATGGGATAGAACAGGCAATAACAGCTACAGTATAGAGAAATACTATAGCTATTCATAGAGTTGTGATATCATTAAATGACAAAATATATGCTAAATGCCCAAAACAGTGCCCAGTAATAGTAAGCATTTAGTAAGTATGATTTGGAAGCCTCTCTCTCTCATCTTGCACCTCCTCCCCATCTATGCACCTATAGCCTGGTCACAGTGGGCTAAACTCTGGGCTATTAGCCACAAGGTCAACAGCCTGAATCTACCAGCTGCTCTGTGGGAGAAAGACTTATACTCTCTGAAACCTAGTACAGGGTTGCTGTGAGTCCAAAGGAGTCCTGGTGTGGCGCTGCAGGTTAATGCGCTGGACTACAAGGTTAGTTTGAACCACAAGGTCTGTGGTTCAAGCTCACCAACTGCTCCTCATCCTCAGGAACCCTATACAGGGTCACTGTGAGTCAGAACTGACCCGGTGGCACTTAACAACAACAATAACATGAGTCCAAACTGACTCAACAGCACGCAGCAGCAGTGCTAAGAACAGTGCCTGGATTATGGTGTCTGTTCTGACTGGATTTAATCAAAAGTTAAAACTGCAGAACTAGACTTGAAGTCTTTCTGTGCCTGCCAACACTACATTACTCTGCATTCATTGAATGAATAAGTATAAAGAAGTCAGGACCTTGAATTGACCTATGCATAATACCCAGCAGGTGTATGTGGCCTTTTTCTTCACAGCAAATTGCTCCCCCAGGGATTGGAGAGAATGAAGAATGCTCCACTCCCAGCCCTCATTTTAAATCCCAGTGGAGCCCTTAGAAGATTTACTTAAGTCTCTCTTCAACCTACAGATCTGAGAGTTTAGCCCTAAGTCATGTTAATTTAACATGGACAAGCATTATCATTTTAATCATTTTGTGCAAGATAGCTTGCTTTACTTGTTTGACCATATGTGATACTCAGACTATTGTCCTAAAAGATTTTCACACTTAAAAAGTCTCATATGAATTTTTAAATAATAGTTTTATATATTACTTTATATTACAAAATAGACTGCTTTATGATTGTAAATTTTTGTTTTAGGTGCAAAGATGGTTTGAAAGGGTTTACTTTCTCGGCACTTAGGTAAGTAAAGCATTTAATTTATGTTTATATTAAGAGAGAATTTGTAATTTATCCTCCCCAAATAATGTCCGTAAATAATTATAATAAACATTGACTCTGTTTTTAAACGGAAAGTAATCTTTGAAGTCACAAAAGTATTTTCAAGCATTTGTAGATACATAATCATAATCAGATTTCATATCAGAATACATAATCAGATTTCATATTTTTTTCTTCTGAAAATCAGCCAGACAACAACTATGGCAGTGAGTTTGGTCTTTTGAGGTTTGTTATTATGTGTCTTATACTGTGTGGTGTAATAACTCTTTCTTCAAGAACCTTGAGAAGACAAAACTATACATGGACATTTACCAAAAAAAAACCCTGCTTAATTGTGTGGCCCTAATTATGGACTTGTTTAGGGCAGGCATTATGAGGAAACACAGTTGGGGAGTAGTAGGCTTTGAGAGAATCTTTCACCTCATATTCTGAATGTTTGCATGAGGTAGATACGCAGGAAATATTAACATTAGGTTTGTCATGTTTCACATAGATTATGAGATTAATTTTAGACAAATGTGCAAGACAGGTATGTTTATTATGCCTGTGTAACATCAAATTGACAGCATCTGTGGAAAGAGATAATGGGAAATCTCCATATCACCAGTCAAAATGAGGCCAGGGGAAGAATGTGAACCAGACCATCAATTGGTCATTTGCAAGTTCTGGCTAAAGCTGATGAAAACTAAAGCCAAAATATGACCTTGAACATATCCCATCTCAGTTTAGAGATATCTCAAGAATAGATTTGAAGCATTAGACACTAATGACTGAAGACCAGAAGAGTTGTGGGATGCCATCAAGAACTTCATACAAGTAGAAAGCAAAAGGTCATTAAGAAGACAAGAAGGAAATGACCAAAATGGATGTCAGAAGAGTCTGAAACTTGTTCTCCAGAGTAGCGATCCTAAAGCAAACTTAAGAAACAAGGATATAAAACAACTGAACATAAAATTTCAAAGGTCAGCTCAAGAAGACAAAGTCAAATATTATAATGAAATGTGCAAAGGAGTTAGAAAACCAAGGTGGAAGACTACATACAGCATTTCTTGAGCTAAAATTAGAACTGAGGGAAAAAATTCAAGCCTTAGCTTGCAAAACTGAAGAGTTCTCTGGGCAAAATATTGAATGATGCAGGAAGCATAAACAGAAGATGGAAAGAATTCATAATCACTGTACCAAAACGAAATGATCAAAGTTCTTCCATTTCAAGAGATAGCATATGATCAAGTGCCAGTGATACTAAAGGAAGAAGTCCAAGGTACGCTGAAGGCATTGGCCAAGAACAAGGCTCTAGGAATTGATGGAATACTAATGGAAATCTTTCAACAAAGTGATACAGCACTGGAGACATTCACTCATGTATGCCAAGAAATTTGGAAGACGACTATCTGTCTGACTGATTGGAAGAGATCCGTATTTGTGCCCATTCCAAAGAGAGGTGATCCAACGGAATGCGGAAATCATTGGACAACCTCTTTGATATCCCGTGTGAGTCAAGTTTTACTAAAAGTAATACAAAAATGGCTGCAGGCATACATTGACAGAGAACTTCCAGAGGTTCAAGCCGAATTCAGAAGGGGCCGTGGAACGAGGCATATCATTGCTAATGTTCGATGGATCTTGGCTGAAAGCAGAGAATATCAGAAAGATGTTTACCTGTGCTTTATTGACTACGCAAAGGCTTTTGATGGTGTGGATCATGACAAGCTATGGACAACATTGCGAAGTGGATCATGACAAGCTATGGACAACATTCTGGAACACTTCATTGTGCTCATGAGGAAGCTGTGCATGGACCAAGAGGTAGTTGTTTGAACAGTATGATGTCTTGTGTCAGGGAATGGTGATCAAGGTTCCTGCAACAGTAGGACAGTGGAGGTATATTGTTGGCTGTGCCAACTGAAGGAAAACTGCTTCTGGTGAGCCTTCAAAACCGGAATTGAGAAAAAGACAATGGCCAGATCAATAGCTGCTTAATGGGTACCAGGAGGTGTATTAATTTTCTCAAGTAATGAATCAACATCTGGAACAGCAGATGCAATTGTAGTTACCATCTGGTTAAGTTTCTTCAAGATCCATCTGATTTTATTTTGCATAGGCCAGTTAAGACAGGTTAGTGGGCATGTGATGGGAATCACCATCCCTGCATCCTTCAAGTCCTTAATTGTGATACTAATCTCTGCAATACCTCCAGGAATGTGATAATGCTTTTGGTTTGCTAATTTCCTAGGTAAAAGTAGTTCTGTTGACTTCCACTTGGCTTATCCTACCATAATAGCACTTATTCCATCCTTCAGAGATCCAATGTGGGATTTTGCAAGTTGCTGAGTATGTCTATTCTAATAATTCATTCTTGAACTAGATAAATCACTACCAGATGAGTTTACGGACCCACAGCATTGACTGAGAGACAAATCTTAGCTAAGACTCCATTTGTAACTTGACCTCCTTACACCCTACTGTGACCAGTGGTATTTAACAATATTAACAAATAGGTGATACTACAGGGAAGGCCTCAGACAATTGCTGTCCCAGAAGATAACCTCAGATAATGAGTCATCAGGTCCACTGGTTAATCATCAGAGAATAAGAGGACTGGTTCTGTTAGCAGAAGTGAGTCAATGGAATTTATAGGCTCCGTGTCCCCCAGCTTCCTGATTGTCTGTCTATGTGTCCCAAAGAGCAAGAATCTATAGATGCAATCAAGGATAACATATACAAAACTAGGGGAAATTCAGGAAACAAACTGCCAAAATAATTGTGAAAAAATGGGAACCATGTTTAAAAACAGCAATTAGAAAGCAAGATGTTTAAAACTAAGACTTCTGGAGTAAATACCACACTGAAAGGGCAAAGAAGAAAAATCAAAATTCATCTGGTAGTGGAACAATCAGACAACAGAACACGAAAATCCAAAGAAAGCCTCAGATTTATGTGGACACTATCAAGAGGAATAGCTTACATTTACTATAAGTTCCAGACTAGGAAGATATAAAAAAACCCATAGAGAATACTATCTAAGAACTGTTGAAAGAAAAGTTTCCTAATGTCATGAAAGTTGAGATGATAGTTATTTAAGAGGTTGAATGAATTCCAAACAGGATAGACCCCAAAAGACATACACCAAGACATACTATAATCAAACTAAACACAACCAAAGACTAGGACAGAATCCTGAGAGCTCAGAAAAAAAATGAAATGTTACCTAAAAGGAGAACTAGTAAGACTAAGCAGTTAATTAACTCTGAAAGAAACAGATTGGCGACCTAGAATCATATAGCCAGCAGAAGTGTCCATCAGATGTGACAGCGAAATTAGGTCATTTTTGGACAAACAGAAATTAAAAGAATTTGTAAAAATTAAGCCAACCTTACACAACAACTACTAAAGGGCATCCTTTGGATAGAGAATCAACAACAGCAGACAACAACCAGAGACTAATATACTTGAGCATATCATCTAGACTCAAACGAGTAAAACAGACCTATAAAGCTGAAAATAGAGAACCAGAAATACAGTTGCAACAATAACAAAATCCATAAAGTAAAAAGAAGGAATAATGTAATTATAGAACTTCTAGATGAAGAAGAAACTAAATAGATTTCAAAAATAAAATAAATAAAAATAAACCTAACTATAACCCTAAAACCTAGACCAAGCCTTACTCCTAGCCCTAGTCCAACCCTTAACCCTAACACTCTGAAGATTTCCACAAACTTCTTCAATCTGAAATTGATCATTACTGGTGATTGGAATGCAAAGGTTGGGAGCAAAGAGGAAGGATCAGTAGTTGGAAAAAATGGCCTTGGTGATAGAAATGATACTGGAGAACACATAATAGAATTCTGCAAAACCAATGATTTCTTCATTTCAAATACCTTCTTTAGACAGCATAAGAGACGACTATACACATGGACCTCGCCAGATGGAACGCATAGAAATCAAATTGACTA